>NC_065535.1:45364236-45709861 GCF_932294415.1 Quercus robur
GGGAGTTGAGACCAGTTCAACTGCAACTCAATTTGGTCCGGCTTATGCGCAAACTATGCCTCGTCTGCTAGGGGCACGCTTATGGCGGGCAGAACTGTTTCAGATAAGTTGTGGCAGGCAAATATGATAATAATAAGATAAAAGAAAGTACTTTGACTTCTTTATTAAAGTAAATAGATAATCCCTACTTAAGAAAAGATAATCACAGTTTAACAACAATTATTTTATAAGAAAAGTAAAGGAAACAAGTGGGTAGTATATGGGTTGATTGAAAGAGGAAAGAAATCAGATTAAATTTGATCCGCAGGACCAAAACCAAAGAGGGAAGAACACCTTTTCTCAAAGTGAATAATCTCCTAGGGAGATCCTGCCATGGAAATTAATCACTTTGAGGGAAGTAGACCTGAATAGTTGGTGCATAAGAGAACCCTTTGTTTCCAGCAAAGAGTAGGACTTTGAGAGGGAGAGAGGGAATCAACCTATTGGTGCATGCCTGCTGCTCTAACTCTCTATCTTTTTCTTTCCTTCTCTTCCAATGTTCCCCTTTCTTATCTTTTTTCTTTCTACTTCTTTTTCTTAATACTTGTTTTCTATTTCCTGGTTTTCAAATTTCTAATACTGTGGTGCTTGTTGTTGTCTCCCTTCCTATATACGGCAAGGGCCTCTTTATAGTGCCTGCCATGACCGGATTTTACTATTTTAGCCCTTAACCACTTTTGTTTGGTCTGGGTGTTTCTGCCGACCACCACTAGTCCATCTGTGTGCCACTCCCCATCGCTAGACAAAATAAAACTATTTTGTTTGTTTGTCTGCCGTGGAACCCTTTCCTGCTATGGTGTGGGTGCCTTCTCTCTCCCTATTCCTCATGGCATGCACCTAATGGTTCCAACTCAGCTTTGCTCCTTTGGGTGGTATGTCATCCCAGTAGGACACTTCCCCCAAAAAAGCCCTAGTAGGAACCTCAAAATAGATTTTTCCCCTTTCCCCACTGCCAAACCATGCCCTCTTACCTCTGACCCATGACTTCACCGTGTCCTATATTGGCTGGGTATAGGCTGGTGAGGTCTGGGCCTTGCGCATGCTTCTCTTCCATGTATGTCCAAAATCTGCTTGTTGCTTATGCGTTTGTCGTGGTTGACCTGCACAGTCTGCCGTCTGTTTTTGACTATTTTCTGGTTCCCCTTTCCTTTATGGCTTGCCCTACTTAAGGGCTGGGCCTTGCTTGACGGTGGGCTTTGCTTTTCTTCAGCCCATCCCTTTTCCTGCTACCATCTCCTGCCATACCACTCTATCATTCCTGCTGCGAAGTTGCTTGCTTCAATCCTGCTGGGCCTCTTTAGGCCTGTCGTTTATTCTTCTCCCGATGGCCCAGTACGGCCATTAGTTCTTTTATTACAACACTGGCAAGCTCCTATGTCCCATTTGTTTTACCTTAGGAGTTCCGGGCTCGTTTGCTTTCCTTGGGCTTCCTCGGCCCTTTTCTTAACTTTGCATTCCCATGGACTTTTATTGAATTCTTTGGGCTTCCCTAACCCAATTAAATTATCCCTCATCCTTGGGGTTCATGGGTTTGCCATCAACCCCTTACTTTCTTTACTTTCATTACTTTGGGCTTGCCGTGGCCCATTCTCACTTTTCCACATCATATACTGTCCATGGTTTGCTTTTTCTCTCTTTCCGGGCTCCTTTAAGCCCATTTACCTCTTCAAGGCCCATTTGTTTATCTCATGGGCCTGTGATCCATTATTCCTGCTGCTTGGGTTTAATAGGCTTTCTATCCATTTGCCAACTCTTTTCTGTCCGTGTTGCTAGGCCTCTCCCTTCCACCCGAGCTTCCAAAATGGCCATCAACAATTGTTATGACTTCAAGATTTATTTCATGCAACACAGTTGAAATCAAACAGACAAAATTGTAGTTTTACCCCTATGATGTGATATGGTGATGGTATGCAATGGGATGCAATTGAGATGCATGCGAAGTGCAATGAGATGTGAGGTTAAATGAGAGTTGCAAAATGAGGCATTTACACCCACTAACTATTTACAATGCACTGCATGGATTATCTTTAGCATCCTCTATCATTTACAGTATCATCAAATAGTATTTCATCTCAGCTGCAAAATTTTCATAGGGTTGAGATTTTTCATATTAGGAAAGAATGCAACAAACCAGCTCATAAGCCCTAGGTTGCCAAAACTATTTAGGATTCAATAATTTGGATAGAAAAATCTCCTCCTTTTATTTGTTATGAATTATCTTTTGATATTGTCTTTAATTAAATATTCAGTTCCTATTAAAAAAAAAATTCAATTTACATCTATTTCTTTAAAATTAACAAAAGATGGTCATACATGATTGTCAATTTATATGGTCATTCTCCTCCCCTCTCCTCACACTACTTAATTTCTTAAAACACACAAATGAAGGGAATGAATTTCTATTCTCTTTCCCTCTACTTAGTTTCTGAAGCATCCAAATAAGGGAATGAGTAATCATTCCCCTCCACCCTCTGCCCTCCTATCCTTTGTCCCCTACCCTTTTGTCTTTCCAAACTTCTAAGCACTTTTTTTTTGGGTAATGATACTCTCCTACCTTGAAGTTTGAAGGAATGATACTCCACCTCAAATGTAAAGGGAAAAAACATTTCCTGTCCTTAAAGTTTGAAGAAAATAATACCCCCCATCCTGTTAATATTAGTAACTAAATATTCCAAATTTTTAAAAGATTGTCTTTACCAAAATTCAACTATGGTTGGTAAAAAGAGCATATAATAAACTCAATTCTATGTGGTGTGTAAACAAGTTGACTTATATATATATATATATATATATATATATAGATTATGTTCAAGTTACACTTACTGTAACTTTAAACAATGTTATACCACTCAAAACATATATCTTAACAACTATTTCTCCCTCAAAACACACTCAAATTACAATTAAAAAAAAGGAAAAAAAAGAAGAATAATAAAAAAGAAGGTGATAAGTCTTGATTTTTTAGTCACACCTTACCAAAGGGTATATTAGTTTAGAAATTTTAACTCTGAAAGGGAGAGTAATTTTGAAAATCTACCCTTAATCAAATGGCAAGTTAATACAAAACAATATTAACATAAATTCAACAGAGTTTAGGGATGTTGAGAGTTGAAAGTATTTTTTTTTTCTTTACATTTGGGATGCAGTGTCGTTCTCTCCAATCTCAAGGTATGACTCATATGAGATTTAATTACCCCCCTTTTTTCTTTTTTCTTTTTCGTAAACTCCATCTAAATACATTTTATTTTATATTTTTATTGTTTACCATTTTATGTACACTTTTATTTCTTTCGGCTTTTCACCAAAAAAAAAAAAAAAAATTCTTTAGGCTTTGACTCGGGTTAGGGTTTTGTTTTGTTTTCTCTCTCTCTCACTCACTCACTCAAACAAACTCACACACACACCCTTCCTCGTTTTGAGTCCAAAATTCATTTCCCTCATTTAGGGGTAGGGGTGTGCAGAAAACCCACCGACCCACCAAACCCAACCCAACCCAACCTGATCCGCCGGGTTGGGTCGGTTTTTAAGGTTTGGTGGGTTGGGTTGGGTTGGGTTACAAAAATTTTTTTTATGGCAGGTCGGGTTGGGTTTGGGTTATAAAATTACAAAACCGCAAAACCCAACCCGACCCACCCATATTTAATATATATTTAAAATATATTTTATATTTAATAAATTTTTTAAATCAATTGTAGGGCATATATATATATATGTATGTATATTATATATTTAATAATTAAAAAAAAAAAAAGCTATAGAGCAGCATTTTCTCAATTCCTCCTACTAATACTAATTTAATATATATATATATATATATATATAATATTATATAATTAATAAAATTTTTGAAATAGCCTGTTCTTCCTATCCTATATAAAAGCCAATTACTTCACACAAATCCTACTAAATTACTATTGTTTTTTTAATATATTAATATATATATATATATATATATATATATTTTTTTTTTCTACTCAATTTAATAATAATAATAATAATAATTTGTCAAACCCATGGATTCAACCCGACCCAACCCGACCCATGCACATCCCTATTTAGGGGTGTAAAAAAAAACCAGTAAACCAAAAAAAAAGGGCCAAAACTGCCCGAACCAAGTCCAATTTTCAGTTCGGTTTTGATTTGAAACCGAAATATTTTGGTTTTGGTGTCCTACACAAAAACACCAACCCGACCAAAAGAACCAAAATATATTAAATATTAATATATACAAGTCTCCTACGTTTTATCTCTTGTCTCCCTCTTTCTTCCATATGGCCACAACTTTCTTCTTCTCTCTCTGAGTCTCAGAAACACACAAGCGTTACCACAACCTTCTTCTCCATTTCTTTTAGTCTCTCAGAAACAAAGTTCTCAGTCCAACCCAAAAACGTCGAATGCAATCCCTTCCGATCTGAACTGATTACATTACTTATTCAGTAAACATTCTGTCACTCACGCTGTGTCTCATATCTGTGCCACGCGCCTCTTTTCTTCTTCTTCTTCTTCAGATCCAATCCTATTATTGTCTACTAGTTCGCTGATTCCTCTTCCTTTCTTCAAATTTCACTGTTTTTGTTTTGGTTTATATGGGTTTGTTAACCATATCAAAGCTTTTATCTATCTTAATTTCAAATAGTATTCAACATGATGGCTCCTTGGAAATCAGTAGGTTGAAAGTCTCAGGCGCTGATGATCTTAGGGCTTGATCCTGAAAACAAATACTAAGTCAGAGGGGACTGGCCAAAAGTCCTCCGATGACAAAATCAGTGGATTTGTGATTCCAAGTAAAAAGGAAATAATTTCTCAGAAGAATATGTTTGAATGTCACCTTTTTGTGGATAAATACTTATATAGTGCACATGGAGTAGTTATTTTAGTAACTTCTCCTATTGTTGAGGAGTCCGGAAAGCTTTGAAAATAACTAACATAACTGCCATGGTTGTTTGATCCTATTTTCCTTAACCGTCGTTTGGCAACGGTTCGTAGTAATGAACTTCGATCTTCCGTTTACAGTTTTGGAATTGACAGCATTGGGTGTACATATTGCTCGTCCTATGTATTGAAGGACGGGCGAGCTTGACTAGGACGAGCTTCTCATGTCGCTTGTTAATCTCAATCAGGACGACCCTTATGGACGAGTCTGGAGTACGTTTTCTGGTACCATCAGTTGCCCCCTTGTCCATGGGTCGTCCAGGGAAATGTATAGCTTGACCTTTCTCTGGACATGTATATTGTTACTGAATTGGTGTGACACGTTATGATCTCATTGGTGGAAAATTATGTCGATTTAGTTGACTGAGGAGCGTGCCACGCGTCTTCCGTTGATTTGTTGTGTCATTTCAGGTGTCAGGGGTCACTGTCTATAAATAGTTGAATTCCCCCGTTACCCTTTTCATTTCTAAAATTTCCTTCCTCGTCCTAGATCTTCGTCTAGAAGTTTTTCGCGTCTATAGCCTTCCCTCGTTCTAGATCCATGTATTTTCTTTATCCTCATCTTTAGTTTTTAAGTTTTCTTAAAAATGTCTGAGATTGTGTTGTCCTCGTCTAGTAATAGTATGGATAGGGCTATAGATGAGTACAATGATCCTAGCAGTTTTAGTGGTTCTAGTGATAGTGATAATGATAGCAGTAGCGAAGGGAACACTACGGACGAGTATGAGTCAGATGTCCCTAGGCTCCCTTTGGAAGTCATTTAAGAGGGGCTCAAGACAAGATCTGAGTCTAGCTCTAAGGCTGGTACAAGTGCTCCCTCGTCCACTGGCCAAGACGAGGTTGAGGTGGTTTATAGCTGTGCCATAGGAGTAGCCTCAAAGACGGACGATAGGAGGTTAGGCTTACTCAGGAAATGGTATCAAATCCCTGATGAGCTTAACCCTAGGTTAGCCGTCCATGGAGAATGGTGTTGCCAGTCTCGTTTTGGGATAGGTATTTATGAGGCCTATCTTCTAGGAGGGCTTAGGTTGCCTTTAAACTCTTTTGCTAGAGAATTACTGACTAGGCTAGGTTTAGGAATTTGTCAGTTTAATCCCAACGCATGGAGATTAGTTGTCTCCATGCAAGTTTTTTGAAGGGAGGTATTCGAGGGGGACTGTCCTCTTACCATGGACGAGTTCCTTTATTGTTATAAGCCTTTCGAAATTAACCAATCCCTTGGCTTTTATCAGTTCACAGCCAGAGGGAGAGATTATAGATTAATCAAGTCCTTAGTCACCTCAGATAGGAACTGGAAGATAGAGTTCTTCTTCGTCTCAGGTTTTTGGGTTGGACGCCCTATTGAGGTTGATAGGGACCTATTTCCTCCTTACACAGGGGAGTTAGGGAACATTCGTCCTGAAAGTATGCTTGTCTTGACTTTGCCATTTATTGTATTTATTCTCATTTGTAGTTGTTTAAAAATTCTAACTCTTTCTCCTTCGTTTTTTATTTTTTATTTTTTATAGGTGCTAGATGACCTCATTTGAGTAGATTTCATATTGAACGCGTTCAAAAAGCTCGTCTATACATCGACAGGACGTTTCATTCTTTAGTAAATCTTCGTCGTCTTGCCACTTGGGGTTTAGGCCCTGAGCCTTCTGTTGAAGCTCTTGCGCACGAGATCACCGTCCGTAGACGTAAGTTTTCTCTTTCCTTCCTTTTATCTATTTATTTATTATTACAACTGACGTCTTTCCTTTTAGGAGTGGCGACGATGAAGGAAAACAAGGACAAAGAGGTGATGGACGAGGTAGTTAAGCAGGGGGTGCAATCCCAGCCTCGTCCACCAGTAGGCGAAAAACGAAAGAATATATCATCAAGGGTTGACTTGGGTGATCTCTCAAGTAGGTGTGGTAGGGAGAAAAACATAGGTCGTCCAAGCCTCAAGACGTCTAATCCATTCCTCTCGTCCTTGATCAAGAGCCCCCAATGCAGATATTTGATTCAGAGCCCAAGGACCCTTCGTCTAAGAAAATCCCATCCACAGTCCATGCACCCACCTTGTCTCAACCTTCTATGGAAGTTCCTCAACACCTTCTTGGGAATGAGGACCTGGCTTGGGAAAGGTTCACAATGGCGGTGACAGATGCGGATGTGACGGCTTGCTACAACATGTCCTTGAAGGATTTTGAGCACTCTGGTATCCATGATCTCTTCAAGGTAAATTTTTTATTTTATTTTATTTTTTTTATACATGTCTCATCTTTGTCAACGATGTAGAAATATGTGTTTGTTTGGTTTTAACCAAATCTTGATCCTTGTAGGCAATGTCCAATTTCATTGCTGCGTCTAGGCAGGCAACTGATTTAGACAAGACGAGGCTCCTGCTGGAGAAGAGGATCAAGGAGGTGAAGGACAAGAGCAAGAAGTGGGCTGAAGTGGCTGCTAAGGCTAAGGACGAGGTGAAGGAGCTACAGAACCTTAATGAAGAGCTAAGGACCGACGCCCTCGAGAAGGACACTTGTCTTGACCATCTCCAGAAGAGGAACAACGAGATGAGCGTCCTTCTTGAAAAGGCCAAGGGAGACGCAGTAGCAGAGTTTCAAGCATCCAAACAATTCACTGATCTACTGGACAAGAACTATGCAGCTGGGTTTGAGGACTTCAAACTAGATGCTATTGAGAACTTCCCTAACCTTGACTTCAGCTCTATAAAGCTCAACCTTGGTGCTGCTACAAGTTCCCTCATCTAGACGAGCTTAGAGGACGTTAATATTGACGACGATGCTAGCACCCTTCCTCCTCAGGACGAACCTATGGATAATGCTCCTCCTGCCTAGAGACGAAATTTAAGCGTTGAAGTTTCTTGTACTTTACAACTTTCCTTTTCTCTTTTTTTTTTTTTTTTTTTTTATAAATGTAATTCAAGTACATTAAGCTCGTCCATGGTTTTAGGACGAGCTACTGAACAATTATTTTTGTCAGGGTGTTTGGAAGTTGGTTGTCCTTCCTTAAACAATTGCTTTTATTTTCTTTTTTACTATTGCATGGACGAGAGCCCTTTTTGATTTTAGCTTCAAATTTTTACTCATCCATAGAAGTAATTCCTTCTTGTTGTACATACATTTTCTTGTCATACTTTGAATTTCACAAGTATAACTCGTCTTTGTGAAATGGTGATTATCAACATTACTCGTCCTTAAACTTAGCTGATTTTCATCTTTAATGAAGATAACAGGCAACTTCTTACTCGTCCATAGATTGGATTGTTCTAGTAGGCGTCTTAATCACACCTGCTTATGCATTTCCTCATCCATGGGTTGGACATGCGTTATGCTTTACCTCGTCTGTTATACAGACGAAAATCCTGAGCTTGCTATTTTGCTCAGGGAAGCTAAGGCTTTACCTCGTCCTTTACTTGGACGAAATTGCTTTTGCTTTACCCTTAGGAAAGCTTATTGAGATTACATCTCCGCGTCCAGAGAATTTTCTCGTCTTGGGCTTTTTAGCCTTCTTATGGATTAAATCAAACAAAAGTAGTATGGACATTAGGAATTCACACAACACTATGTACATAGAATAAATATTGTTCATAGACGAGGCATGCGCTACATAAGCTAATGCCTTTTAGGGAAATAAATACAAGCAAAACCATAACTTCGTCCATAAGTTCAACATAATAATAACAAAGCAATACTAAATATGTATATAAACAAGCTCCTTATGTAGATAGACAAGTAGATAAATGGTCTCCAAGCTTTTTCAGAATTATGTTCGTCCAGGCTGGTATTTTACTGGTAGTACCTCCTCAGGTGCTCAACATTCCAAGGATGCTCCAATTTCCTCCCGTCTAGGGCCTCCAAGTAGTAGGATTCTTGTCTTTTACAGTTGATAACTCTATAGGGGCCTTCCCTATTTGGTCCTAGTTTCCCATGAGCTGGGTTCTTGGTTGCTAAGGAAACCCTCTTTAAGACAAGATCTCCTATGTTGAACCGCCTTGCTTTTACCATTGCATTATATTGCCTAGCCATGAGATTTTTGTACTTTGCTGTCCTGTGCTCTGCATTTATCCTTACCTTGTCTATTAGATCAAGGTTCAAATGAAGTTGCTCCTCATTATCCTTATCTTGATACATCATCACCCTGTGATTGCCTATATGCACTTCTGCAAGTATGACTGCTTCGCTTCCATAGGTTAGCTTGAAAGGAATTTCTCTCGTAAGGGTTTTCACTGTCGTCCTATACGCCTATAAAACACTTGGTAACTCATCTGGCCATACTCCCTTTGCCCCCTCAAGCCGAGTCTTGATGATTTTCAACAAGGATCGGTTTATAACTTCAGTCTAACCGTTGGCTTGGGGATGGGCGGGTGAGGAATAATGATTTTGAATTCCGAAGTGTGCATAAAAGTCCCTAAAAAGTGCATTGTCAAATTGTCGTCCGTTGTCAGACATCAATACTCTTGGCACTCCAAACCTGCACACAATATTCTTCCACACAAAATTTTTAACATTCTATTGTGTGATATTTGCTAACGGTTCGGATTCCACCCACTTTGTGAAATAATCAATACCCACCACTAGAAACTTCATCCGCCTGGTGCCCAATGGGAAGGGACCCAAAATGTCTAGTCCCCATTATGCAAAGGGCTATGGTGCCATCATCGGGGTGAGGTACTCTGATGGTTACCTGGGGACGTTGCTAAGCCGTTGGCATTGGTCACAGACCTTGACATATGCTTTAGCATCAGCTTGCATATTTGGCCAATAATATCCCGCACGGATGACCTTGTGGACGAGTGACCTGGCTCCTGAGTGATTACCACACGCTTCTAAAACTTCTCTCAACACGTAGTTCGCCTCGTCCGGAGCCAAGCATCTAAGATAAGGCTGAGAAAAACCTCTTCTATATAAAACTTCGTCCATAAGAAAGTACCTGGCTGATCTTACTTTCAGCTTTCTGACCTCGTCTTTCTCTTCTGGAAGTCGTCCGTCTTTCAGGTATTATACAATCGGGGTCATCCAATTTCCACTGCTCTCTACCTGTTGTACTTCTGGGATATCTATACTTGGCATGTACTGAACCTCATCAACTTCGTCCATGGACTCATTCGCTGAGGATTTTTTCGCTATGATATTAGGTTCCACGTTCTCCTCCCTTGGGATTTGAACGAAGTTAGCTTCCTCAAACCTTTTCATAAGGCGCATCACCCTATTAAGGTACTTCCTCATGCGTTCCTCCTTAGCCTCATATATCCTATTCACTTGGCCTATAATTAACTGAGAATCCCCCAAGACGAGTATGGACTTGGCTTCCATAGACTTAGCCAATTCTAGCCCCTTGAGGAGGGCTTCATACTCCACTTCATTATTAGTTGCTTGATACTGCAAACGAATTTTGTGTTTCAATTTATCTCCTTCTAGGGATTGTAAAACCACACCAATTCCTCCTGTGTGCCGTGTAGATGAACCATCCACATGGACGACCCATCTCTTACTGCTTTTCGTCTAATCTAAATCATCATAATTTGGGGTAAACTCCGCAATGAAATCTGCTAGGGCTTGAGCTTTTATGGCATGCCTTGGTTAATATCTAATGTCAAACTCACTGAGCTCGACAGCCCATTGGATCAATCGTCTTGCAACTTCCAGTCTGTTCATTGCCTTCTTGAGCGGATGATCTGTCATAACATTAATGACATGTGCTTGGAAATAATGCCTTAGCTTCCTGGAAGCTGTTATCAATGCGAAGGCTAACTTTTCCATTTGTGGATATTGTCCTTCCGCTCCCCTCAATGCCTTACTTGTATAATACACGAGCCTTTGCACTTTGTCTTCTTCTCTTATCAGTGCTGAACTTACGGCATGTGGGGTGACTGCCAAGTATAAATACAACTCTTCCCCCAACACGGACGGACTTAGCAAAGGAGCCATGGTGAGATACGCCTTCAGATCTTCGAAAGCTTTCTGACACTAATCAGTCCATTCAAATGCTTTTTTAAGAACCTTAAAAAATGGCAAACATTTGTCAGTGGCTTTAGAGACAAACTTGTTAAGTGCAGCGACTCGTCTGGTGAGGGATTGGATTTCTTTAGTATTTTGCGAAGGCTTCATGTCCAGTATTGCTTGAATTTTTTCAGGATTCACTTCAATTCCCCTATGGGAGACCATAAATCCAAGGAATTTCCCTGATGATACTCCAAAAGCACATTTGCTAGGGTTCAACTTCATGTGATACTGCCTAAGTGTGTCAAATGTCTCCTGCAGGTCGTCCAGATGCCTTCCCACATCTTGACTCTTCACCAGCATGTCATCTACATAGACTTCCACATTCCGCTCGATCTGTAAGCGAAACATGTGGTTAACTAACCTCTGATATGTTGCCCCCGCGTTCTTCAAACCGAAGGGCATCACCTTATAACAGAATAAGCCTTGACTGGTGACAAATGATATTTTCTCTTGGTCTATCTCGTCCATCCTTATCTGATTGTATCCAGAGAAATCATCCATGAAGCTAAGCAACTTGTGGCCCGTAGTGGAATATACCAACTGGTTAATGCATGGCAGCAGGTAGCTATCCTTGGGACAATCCTTGTTTAGGTTAGTGAAATCTACACACATTCTCTACTTGCCGTTTGTCTTCTTGACCATTACTACATTGGCCAACCAATCCGAATAGTGCACTTCTCGAATAAAATTTGCCACAATCAACTTTTGAACCACGTCTTTGATAGCATTATCTCTCTCAGGGGCAAACACCCTCTTCTTTTGTCGCATTGGCTTGGAGGAGGGGCATACATTCAGACAATGGGTAATGACATTAGGATCTATACCCGGCATGTCCTCATGACTCCAGGCAAATACATCAATATTTTTCTTCAAAAACTGGACGAGGTCCTTCTTAATCTTCTCTTCTAAATCTGCTCCAACTCTGGTACACCTCTCAGGGTTATTTTCATCTAAGGAAATATCTTCCAATGCTTCAGTGGACTCTGCTACAACTCTCTTTTCTTCAATATTCATGGCCTAAACTTGTTCAACCATGGCCAGCATGGCCAGATAACATTCTCTTGCTGCTAGTTGGTCTTCTTGTACTTGTCCTACTCCGTACTCTGTTGGAAACTTGACTGACAGGTGGTAGGTAGATGTAACAGCCTTTAAACTATTTAAAGTTGGCCTTCCAATTATGGCGTTGTAGGAGGATGAACAATCTACCACAAGGAAGTTCATATCCTTGGTGATTTGTTGCGGGTATGCCCCCACTGCCACTGATAATGAAATAATACCCACAGGCTGTACCTTCATTCCGTCAAAACCTACCAGGGGGGAGTTCACTGGACGGAGCTGGTCTCGTCCTAACCTCATCTGCTGAAAAGTGGATAATATAAAATGTCCGCCGAGCTTCCGTTGTCCACTAGTACTCTTCTGGTTGTGTAGTCAGCAATAAGCAAGGTGATGACGATAGCATCATCGTGAGGGTGGTGAATTCTCTCGGCGTCCTCGTCCATGAAGGTGATCGCTTGCTCATCCATGGAGCTTGCCCTTGGTGATCGTCCAGAAAGTTGGACGCTCTGCACTACCTTCAGGTATGCTTTCTTTGATTTGGACGATTGACCTGTCGAATTTCCTCCTATGATGACTCTTATCTCTCTGAGCAGTGGTCGCGATGATTTTTCTGTCTTCCCTTTCAATTTTTCATCCTTGTGGTCTCGTTCAAGGAAATTCCTCAACTTCTCTTGCCTTATGAGATTCTCAATCTGCTGCTTTAAATCAAAACACTCGTCTGTATCATGCCCATGATCCCTATGGAAGCGACAATACTTATTCCTATTGCGCTTATTGGGATCTCCCTTCATTTTCTCCAGCCACTTCAAGGAAGGATCATCCTTGATTTGCATAAGGACTTGCTCAAGTGGCGTGTTCAAGGGGGTATACTATTGATTCTGTGCTGAAGAGCCAGGCTTCTTATTATCTCGGTCTTTCCTTTCTTCTGTCTGTCCCTTCTTTGGACGAGAGCCTTGCTCGGGATGACGATTGGGGTTTGCTTCTATTCTCTCAGATCTCTTCCTCTTCTTAGCAATGATGGCGTTTTCTGCATTCATAAAATTTTGGGCCGAATGAACGAGTTCGGCCATGGATTGAGGCTCTTTTTCATAGAGTTTATGTATGAATAAGTCCGAATTCACCCCATTATGGAAGGCCGCCAATAAAAGCTTGTCATCTACCTCGTCCACGTTTAGGACTTCTCTGTTGAAACGAGTGATGAATGACCGCAGGCTCTCATTCTCTCCTTGTTCTATCGTTAATAAGCTGGATGAGGAACGCTTGTGTCTTTGTCCCCCAATGAAATTATTAACAAACAACTTGCTCAACTCTTCGAAAGAACTTACCGAATTTGGGGGTATTTTGCTGAACCAGACTCGTGCCGGACTTTTGAGGGTGGTAGGGAAGACTCTACACATTATTTCATTGGGGACCCCTTGAAGGTGCATTGTTGTCTTGAAAGTAGCAATGTGATCAAACGGGTCACGCGTTCCATCATAAGAATCCAAAGAAGGCAACTTGAACTTTGATGGTAGAGGGTGACTGTTGATGGAAGCCATAAAGGGGGAATCAGTTCTGTAGACCAAAACTTCTATAGGATTCGCCCTTTTCATGTTCTCTTTCATTTCTTTCATGACTTTCTTCATTTGGTCCATCTCCTCTTTCAAGTGTGGTACTGTTCGTGAAGTGGTGCCTCTTAACTTACTTCCAATTTCAGTATTTTTTCTATCATTATGACTCTGTGTTTGTCCTCCTCCTTCACGCTCTTCACGTGTCTGCCTTCTCAGATTAATCTCCATTCTTAATTCTTGGTTTTGGCGAGTTAACTTCGCCATTGCAGCCGCCATAGATTGCACATGTTGGACGGATGATGTCTGCATGTCTGGTGCAGATTGGTGATCTCGATGAGGGTTGCTTGAAGCGTCTCTACTTTCCTGATGGCTTGGGCTAGTAGCCCTCGATCTAGCCCAAACCATCAACCTTTTGTCACGGAAAAGGAAAACTGCAAAACAATTTCTTCCCCATAGACGGCGTCAACTGATGGTTCCTTGGAAATCAGTAGGTTGAAAGTCTCGGGCACTAATGATCTTAGGGCTTGATCCTAAAAACAAATACTAAGTCAGAGAGGACCGGTGGGGACCGGCCAAAAGTCCTTCGATGACAAAGTCAGTGGATTTGTGATTCCAAGTAAAAATGAAATAATTTCTCATAAGAAAATGTTTGAATGTCACCTTTTTGTGGATAAATACTTATATAGTGCACATGAAGCAGTTATTTTAGTAACTTCTCCTATTGTTGAGGAGTCTGGAAAGCTTTGAAAATAACTGACATAACTGTCATGGTTGTTTGGCCCTATTTTCTTTAACCGTCGTTTGGCAAATGGATCGTAGTAATGAACTTCGATCTTCCGTTTACAGTTTTGGAATTGACAGCATTGGGTGTACATATTGCTCGTCCTATGTATTGAAGGATGGACGAGCTTGACCAAGACGAGCTTCTCATGTCGCTTGCTAATCTCAATCAGGACGACCCCTATGGACGAGTCTGGAGTACGTTTTCTGGTACCATCACAACATATACAGATACAGAAATCATTTGCTTATTATTTTACCATTTCAAAGTTTTTGGCTTGTCTCCAATGGTAGCTCCTACTCCTAGTGCGGACAAGCAACCTGACAATGTTTATTACTAAGCATCTCTTATTTCATTCACAATTCAAGTACATTCCCAGAGTCCCAATTTCCTCTAGACTATTTTGCTTTGAAAACCCATCTATAAACCACGATGTTGAGACGGGTTTTCGTATAATTAATAGCTCTCCTTCTTCAAAAAACTTGAAGGAATCGTTGAAATCTAGTGGGGTTTCCTCTCAAATGATTTGATTGATAAGGTTCTGAAAAGGGTCAGGTTCAGCCATGGAAATCCATTAGAGTTTTTTTACTACAGTGGGAATAGAAGAGGGTTTTACCACACTGCTTTTTCATTGGTAGAAGCCGAATGTTTGATAAAATTTGGGAGGTTTTGATTGAAACGCGGCGAAAAGATTGGTCATTGATTTCACCGCGTATTGTTTTGGTTGTTTTAGCTAGAGTTGCCAAGGTTTGTTCAGTTAGACAGACTGTGGAGTCTTTTAGAAGGTTCAAAAAGCTAGTACCGGGGTTTGATACGGGTTGTTTTAATGCTTTGTTGAGGACTTTGTGTCAAGAGAAGAGTATGGGAGATGCAAGGAATGTTTATCATAGTTTGAAGCATGAGTTTAGGCCAAATTTGCAGACTTATAATATATATTGTTTCGTACAATTTTTTGGTACGTTGATGTGTATTGTAATTGTAAGGGAAGAGAATTGGACGAGGCGCAGAAGGCGGTTGAGAAGAAGCGGAACAAGGATATAATGCCGGATGTGATTACATATAATAGTCTTATTGGAGGGTTGGGGTTGGTTGGTCAGCCGGATAAAGCTAGAGATGTTTTGAAGGAAATGAAGGAGTATGGGTGTTACCCAGATGTTGCTTCATATAATGCTGTTATAAGGAATTATTGTATCGCGAAGAGGCTTGTTGAAGCTTATAGTTTGATGGATGAGATGGTCCATAAGGGTTTAAATCCAAATGCAAATACTTATAATTTGTTCTTTAGGGTTTTCTTCTGGTGGAATGATTTGCCAAGTTCATGGAATTTGTACCGGAGGATATGATGGAGACTGGATGCTTGCCAAATACACAGTCTTGTATGTTCCTAATTAGGTTGTTTAAGAAGCAGGAAAAGGCGGAGATGGCTGTATAGTTTTGGGATGACATGGTGGAGAAGGGTTTTTGGGTCTTATACCTTGGTATCTGATGTGTTGTTCGATTTGCTGTGTGATATGGGAAAGTTGGTGGAAACAGTAAAGTGTTTCTTATAGATGGTAGAGAAGGGGCATAAGCCAAGCCAAGTTTCTTTTAGAAGGATCAAGGTGCTCATGGAACTTACAAGCAAGCATGAGGCGCTACAGAACTTGTTAGAGAAAATGGCCATTTTTGGGATGCATATTCCTAAATGTGTAGATAGCCCAACGGAGACATTAGATTTGGACTCACTTCCAGTAAATCATACTTTTATGACCAATCTTAGCCCTAGAAGGTGCTAAGAACTGATGAAGCAGAAGTTGTTGGATTGAGTCCTTTAAACCTTTCAAAACGCAAAACTCAATGTGTAGAGATTCAGCAATTTGGTTGATACTGGCCACTTGGTTCTCTTTGTATTATACACAAAACTCATGCAGAGGCAATTGTTTTCTTGATCATTTAACTTGCTTTTTTGCTGAATTGGTCATTTAACAATGTAACTTAACTGATTTGTTTATCTTTCATTTACTCAGTTCTTGTTTCCATTGACAGTAGAAAGAATGCTTTGAAATTGAACAAGAAAGAGTGATAAGGAGATTGGACAGCAACTGATTATGCCTAACACCATTGCTGCTAAATCAATCAGTTGGCTTTGCAAGGATACTTAGTTTTGAGTTTACAAAAATAGGATAGGGCAGCTTCCAAATAAAGCATAAAGCCTTATTTTGGAATGAGCTTCTCATCTAACTTGGCATTGCTTGTTAATCTTCCCCTTACATCAAACATGACAGTTTTCAAGATCTGCTAATCAGTTCTCGCTCTTCCATTCTGAATTCTTATTTCAAAGCCACCAAATATGGTAAATCATAGATCCATAGGGTTGGGTTTTACAGGGAAAAGAAAAGGCATCAGTTGTCAAGAGCTCACACTGAAACCTTGACTACCTTTTTTCATCCCATCTCCATTTCTATGGTGGTGTGGCTATCACTGCTTGAGCAAGAAAGGTACAAACCAGGCTCATTGGTTGGTCTACTAGACTTGCAACTGGCTCCCCCAATGCCATCTTCCTGAATGGCTGGTGTCATAGTCTGAGCTTCCATAAGAACCGTATAGAGTTGTGCCCAGAAAAAGGTTCAATTCCTTCATTAAAAGACCAGATAGAGAGACTTCTTCCATAGCACAAACAATCTTCGTAGTTATCTAAAAGAAGCTGAAATTCAACCACCATGTTTAACTTAGAAGTCCCATCAGAGATGGTTCTAAACTTCCAAACCCATTCATTAGAATAATTAATGTCTCCAACTACTTTAAATTGTCGTGTCCTAATTTAAAGGTTTCCATAAGTTGCACATTAAATGGAGTCATTCAAAATTTCTTTTGTTTTTCATGTGTTTTTTTTAAGGGTGTTACTTGTTACTGTCACTTAACAGGGATTATCTGCTTTAGATACAACAGGAGTGTATATATATATATATATATATATATACCATTTATCTTCTTTCCTGTTAATATACTGGGTCTGTTTAGGATCCGCTTATTTTACTGAAACTAAAATTTTTTTGCTAAAAATACTATAAATAAAAGTAAAAATTAGCTAAAATAGTACAATAAAACCCATAAATAGTATTAAAAAGTAAAGTGAGACTCCATGAATAATAACAAAAATAAATTAACTTTTTAATCTAGAGCCAAACACACACGTTGTCTTCTTTTTCTTTATTCAACAGCTGTGAAGATTGCATGGTACCCAAAATAAAAGTGTGTCGCTACAAATTTAATCAAATTCCAAGTTGTGGGAAGATTGATAAAAATTTATGAAGAGGCATCTTAACAGATGGTCA
Source organism: Quercus robur (assembly GCF_932294415.1). NCBI lineage: Eukaryota > Viridiplantae > Streptophyta > Magnoliopsida > Fagales > Fagaceae > Quercus > Quercus robur. The sequence goes on from NC_065535.1 coordinate 45,381,899, forward strand.
TCTTCCAAAAGTCATCTTTTTTTTTTTTTAAATAAAAAATGAAAAAACTATTTGAGTATATATTGTGTGAACGGAAATATCATGATGAAAAAAAATAAAGAATTTGAGTAATTAATAGTATAACATAATTAATCCCAAATCTATATGCTTAAGTTTTTGGATAAAATAGTGTCCCAATATATCATATTAAAACTCCAATTGGATTCTTTCCCGGTTGTTAACTAACCAAGTGACATCAAAATCTATGACAATGTGTGACAAAACAACAAGATATCAATATTCCTTTTGCAGTTGGAACGAGGATGAGTCTCATTTGCAATTAAAGCAAAGATGGACATAGATGCATATGATTCTCAGAATGAACGTGCAAGGTTGACAATAGTTTATATTATGGTCGTACAAGAAGCTAATAGATGATACATGGTGATGAAAAGGCTCGTGGCCCAAAGAAAGATCGTTAGATGTAGTCTCAAGTAGAAATCCCACATGATGAAAAAGTAAGAAGTTGAAGAATTAAAATATAGACGTGAGCCCAAAACCATAGACCTAAACTTTTGGTGCAATGATGTCCATATATATGAGTTTCAATTAGTTTAACTAGTAAAGCCTTTGATAGTTATATAAGAAATCTAGAGTTCAATCTCCACCTACATAAAAAACTGATTGATATTTTAATCTGATAATAAAGAACTATCATCAAGAGTAAACGTCATAAACTGAAACTCTCTAAAAAAAATATCTATATATTAATCAAGACTTCAATTGAAGTCTCCCCAAAATACAAATGAAGCACTGGGACCACCACTGATGGCCATACTCTAATATCAAAGTGTGGTGCGCGCACGCGCGCGCGGGGTGGGGGGGGGGGGGTGTTGTCAGCTCTTCTATTTTGCCAAGCTCAGCTAAGGAAGAATTACGGGACGTAAAACAAAACAAAAAATGCTGATTCAGGTATACATACTATATTTAATTAATACACCATTAAATTAACGATAAATAAAAAGAAAAACTAAAGCCATTACATTTCAACAGAAGACCCACACCCAAGTTCCATAGCTTTGAGTCCACTATCCTAATCATATGATTTTCCTACCCTAGTGTAATGAGCACATCAGATAAAACTACTGGGAGTGACATACGGAATAAAAAAGTGTATTTTAGTTTTATCAATACAAATGAATTTTTATTGTTTCAAAGGGGGAAAAAAGTAACAATAATTGGTATGGCTGTCTAATAAAAGAACAAATCCAGTAGTATGGTGCGGATCAATAATTGCATAGCCATTATATATACAAAGCGCACGAACATTTTCCATTCATGAATTGAATAATTATCATTAACAATATACTGAAATTTGACACTCATTTGGGGGGGCAGGCCAGGGAGAATAACATCTCGTTTACAAAAAAAAAAAAAAAAACTATCATGTGTACTTACATTGGACCACAGTAAACCAAATCAGCACTGAGCAAATTACTCTTGGAGAAATCTAATACCGTACTCCATGATAAATTATAAAACTGCTCTTTGTTTCTCTAGAAATGTAAATAGTAAAAAACAAAATCTTAGCACCTAACGATACAGGCTATATGGTCATTGGCATTAATAATCTAAATGATATCTTGTGCAATTACAAGGTTCAGCATTTTACACCAGTGCCAAACTATTGTTGAAGCTGGAAAACTAATTTAGAATATACTAATGGCGTAAAAAGAGAAGATGAAAAAAGAAAATGAAAAAGAAGGATCAAATTAGATCCTGGTCAGTTCTAACAATGAGGCCCAATACCATCTCAACGCTGCATTGAATAAAATCAAGTAAGGAACAATGGTGTAGTACTAATATTAGAGAGATGCAGGGGAATACCTTGGGCCAAATTTCTGTGCTATAATCTTTTTACATCTCTTTTTCATTCTTCGGTTTTGTATCACCATTTTTGGGGAGAAATGGAACTTTTGGAAGGAGGTCATTGCTAGGGGCCACAACCACTGGAGTAGCCATCTGAGAAGTCTTGTTGGCTGTAGGTGGGACATCTGTTTTTGCAATACCATTGCTAACCGGTCCCTGTTGATTCCCCGCTTCAATTCTGGCATTGGCATTGGCCCCAACATTGCTCAGGAAGTCTTTTTGAACCCCCAATTCACTCCTGGCTAATGATGAACAGTTTGTCTCTGTAAAATTTCAAGGATGACATTAATTCCCAATATTGAAGCAGGCAATTTGTTCCCGTTGTTGCTATTATTATCATCATCAACAATTTTGACGATCATATCTATCAAATATGATCTCTACATCTAAAATAGGCAAAACTTGGACAAGACTTTGGTTGGGTAATGGAAAGCTGAAAAAAGGATCTCTCTAGTATCCATCTATAACAATGCACTATCAGAACTTTTTTTTGTCAGTGTAGTGAATTTTTTTAAAGGGGGTGGGGGATTCAAAAATTTCAGAATCATTATAATTGACTACATAGCAAGACAGATCAAAGAACCAAGTGGTACGTATAATTTACAGCTTCCCAAGTGCATTCATGCACACACAAACACTAAATGATCCTAACTTTCAAAATTGCAACCTACTTATTTGTTCAGTCAACCATAAATCCATAATTTAGCTGTTGAATGTTAATTTTCATGAATTAAGAATAAAGACAAAATAACAGCCATATTTTGGGGTATTTCTTGACTCTCTGGTTGAAGTTTTTTGTTCTCATAAACAGGGTTTATTCTTTTGGAATTCCTGGTGTAGCTATTTTTTCACAGTTCAACTGTTTATCAAGTTTAGATGGAGATTAACTTGCCTTTTATTTCTCCAAACGTGATGAGCCTATTAAGACAATCTCGAAGCTTTGTCAAAACAATCTTTTCCTGCTCTGCATAGACCTCTGTCATGCCTTGTCCATAAGGCAACTGTGAAGACGTGTTATGATTGCCCATCATCCCATTGGGTGAAGTGGATGCCATGAAGACTGCATCTTGTTCATCACACATCAATGCTAAAGTCCCAGGTGACATAGGCCTTCCTTTAGGTACATCAGCACCATCTGAACTGGAATCTTCAGCGCCAATTTTATCGTTCTGGTTTGCACTTGAACAATCATCAGCCACAGCATTCTCAACATTGGGTTCCTTCTGGCTTGGAAACCTTTCTTGAGTTGATGAAGCAAGGGAGGTTTCTGTATGATCTTCTGCCCGCTTTTCTGTTGCACTTCTTTGCTCTAGACATATTAACCAAGTTCATATGTTCTAGAATCAGTAAAGAATAATTATTTTTATTTTTTTGATAAGTAGAATCAGTAAATAAATCATATAAACCTCTATATGCACCTACAACTCTCCAGTATTGGTAATTTAGATACCGTCGTATCCCACCAGTAATACTAACTTTTTATCACAAATCAACAGATACCTGCAATTGTCTGGGCAGCTTCACCAGAGAGTACTACCAAAACTGAGCAAAGCTCCTTTAAGTCCTGTGGTTGAATAATGTCTGCTAAGAGAGACCTTCAACAATGATATACAAGTTAGTAATCGAACCAAGCAGATGAATGACATCTCCCAGAAGACAACTATTCTTACCTGTATGTAAATTTGGAAGGGCCTAATGCTGCAGTGCCACCAACACGAGCACCTGGGACGGAAGACAATGAAGAGGGTGCAGAAGATTTGAGATGGTTTGCCTGATAAAGATAGAAAACATAAAATTAGATATAGTAATATACTATCATGAATTCTGGAAAGTACTACCCTAAAGTGAAAATGAGAGAATGTTCAGTGCTAATGGATGGTTAAAAATTACAAAATATTTATCCACACGCTAAACAATCAGCAGCCATGCCCTACCAGTGCAGAACCAATCATAAATGACTTCACTGAACTCTTCTTAAGAAGAACATAACTCTCAAAATCCATATAAAACACAGATATGGTCAGGTGATTTTTTTTTTTTTTTTTTTTTTGGGAGAAGTTTGGTCAGGTGATTTTATTTGAAACTGATAACCACTCAAAATATATTTCTCTTCAAACCTGCAATCATCATATATACCTGTTGAAATTGCCCAAGCCGGTGTGCAGATGGATCCTTGGCTGTGGTAGTAAAGAAGAGCTCCTGACTTTTTCTTTTCTTTGATATTGGAGGGGATGCATACCCAGAGGATCCAATAGCTCCAGTTATGGCAGCATTCGCAGCCTGCTGAATATATGCCATGTTGTTGCCTTGATCTCCGTGGAATAAGGCTTGTCTCTCTTCACTACCCTCAAAATTCTTGCAGTCTATGCATTTACAATTTTCAGAGCAGAGAATGTTGGCTTGGAAGCATTCACAGTACTTTTTGAGACACCCAGATTTTTTGCAATGGCATCCTTTGTTGTGCTTTCCCAATATTAAAACTTCCCCAGCCTCCTCCTGCATATATTTCAAAACAACTATCATTCACTTTTCATTGACATCCCAGAAAGGGGAATAATGTTTATTGTATACTAGTAGGAAAAGGTTCAAATCTGCATATTAACAAGGTTATTTATAAATTTCAACTTATGAGTTGAGAACAAGTGATTCTCTTTTTTCTAGGTAACTATTTTTTTCATCATGGCATTATACGAAATATTCTAATAATATGTAATTCGAAAAAATGAACAAAGAAAAACATACATAGCCCAAGAAAAAAAGTAAGCCCATCTTGCACAGACCTAAACCGTCTCTTACAAATCAACTGTTCACTTGCAGATTTATGCACAAACTTCTGGAATGGTATCTTAGGAATAGATCCATCATTGTGCCATGATGGCCAGACACGTGTTAAACAGAATCTCTTAGAAACATAAATAGCTTCTTTAATAATAAGATAGCTGAAATAATTAACTTCTAGCTTGTTGTATCTATACTAACACAAAAACTGCAAGGTCACCTCAGTATCTGGTAAATGAAATTCAAAATGCTGCATTATTAGATTAACATACCCGATTATCCCGCACTCCATGTGGGCTGCTTGCAATTTTAGGCCTGAATGCATTTGGATTACGCTCTAAAGTAGCTTCTACAGCTTCTCGTCTAGCAGCTTCATTCTCAACATTGTTATAACAATTTACACAGTTGCAACCATCACAGTATATTCCAGATGCAAAACACTCACAATACCTGATCATGATGACAACAAGAAAATTAGCTTCACATCAGAAAAAATATCTCAAAAGAAATTTTTAGTTGCATAAAATCTGTATCAGGAGTTTATAGCAAGACAATTAAGGGTGTGAAGTGTCAACAGGAACAAAAACTATTTACAAGAACAATGTAATTTTGTTTTGACTCAATAGAATGCAAGCCTCATATTTTTGGATGCTTCAGCAAGCATAAGTTATGGCCTTACTAGTTTCCTGATACAATGCGTTAACTGTTAAGTTACTCACACTTGCACAGAGTGGGTGTAATCCAATTTGCGTTTCCAAAATATCTGAACCGAGTGCATTTTAATTGTTAAGCCGTTTTTTAAAAATGAAATACTTAAGAGCGTTTCAGGATGAATAAGTTTACCAAACAAAATATTGGGTTGAGGTCTTGTAGACCTAGCTTCAACTGAGCCAATATCTGTAATCATGGTATTCTACCATAATTTTTGTGTAAGTGATAAAGGGTAAAACACAGTGTTACTTAAACATTGTGTTAATCTGCTCTTATGCAATCATATTGTGTTGTAAGTATGAGCAGAATATTTGATTTGATTATTGCTAATTAGCTATATAATCTTGTTACCACTTATAACATAATTCAGAAGCCAATAGGAAAATTAGTTTAAGCTAATTTCATTGGCCTTTGGTCGTTATACAACCTATTCTCAAAAGTATTCTTTCTCCTTTGATGATGTCATAAATAATTTTCATATCACTTACAACCTTTTTTCCCCAAAGAAAACAATTATTTCTAACTAATAACATTGCTTTTAAAGAAGACAGTATGCACCAATCTGTTGAGGAATGTCATTCATCCATCCAGTTTCCAAAACAAACTACTCAAGCTATCCCAGAGTTTGTTATTCACCTTGAACCCATGGTAGGCTTGGGATGGACTTCTAGCAAAACTACAAGCTACAATTTGGATTTACCACCTTGATGAGACCTCAAAGATTGCATGTAAATGTGCAACTCCTTAGCTAAAGAGTAAATTAAAAAGTGAATTATTTCTGTTCCTTTTTGGTCCATGAAGAATATTAAGGCAAAAATGTTTCCAGCTCAAGTTATTGAACCCATAATTAAATGGTTATAGAAGTGAGTGGGACCACAGCACCATCCATGATAAATGTTAGACTATAAAGTTTTATAAATAAATGAATAACCATATATATTATACAGCAAAGTAATTGAAGAGTAGAACAAAAAATCAACTTATTGATGAAACACTTTCATACCAGGAGAGTATGAAGAGGTCATATACTTACAACTTTAAGCATCGTGAATGTTTACAATTGCACTGTTTTTGCTTCTTCGGAGTGCCATCTTTTACTTCAGAATTGGGTTTTGGTCTTGATTTTGGAGAATCTGGTTTTCTGCAAAAAGAAAGGGCAGGGTTATACCAAAAATAATAGATAAATCTTGAACTTCTAGATGAAGATATTTGCTTGTGCCACATTGGTAAAACATTCTCGTTCTGATTTCACCACCACCAAGATTACTCTTCAATGATCCAAAAGGCAAACCAATTCCAACCCCAATTTTAGACAAATACATTTGTGGATGGGAAGCAGAATTACAGCAAAAGTATTTTATTAGCTTTCAAACAAAAATTATTACCAGACCAATACATCTTCAAACATAATGAATAAATCCAAAAGAACCCATTACACCTTTGTAAAATTTATAATACGAAAAAAGGTTAAAAACAAAATGCAGTGTTTCTGGCAATCTCACCATTCTAAGTTTAAAAGAATCAAACATGCAAGGAAATTTTTAGTGCAAAAGAACTAAACTTTTAGTGTGTACATGAAAGTTTTTCTGAGTGTAAAAGGACTAAAAATTTGCATTATTTGGAAAGCAATTTTATGCTATAAACATACCAATTAAATAACTACAAAGATTCACAAAAGCAACAATGTAAATGAACCAAATTTGAATAAGTACTAAACAATATGTAGGATACAGAAACTTTCACAGTTTCACACTTCAAAACCAAATCTTTAAGAACAAATTACCAAACTTTCACTCCATAATCACACAATTTCACATAAACCTCACCCTCCAATAACCAAAGCTTCGAATTAAAAATAAATAAATAAATAAATAATTTAAATCATTCTCGATGAAATCAGAAAGGAAAAAAAAAAAAAAACTGCACAAACTCCACTCATTGTTTTCCAAAAGACCAAATCTTTTTCAAATTAATAAAGCATTATTAAAATAATAATAATTCAAATTTGGTTCTTCAAAAACCACAATAGAATTGCACAAACCTCACAGGCGCTTGAGCCAGCGGCTGCGTCGTCGTTGTCGAAGGAAGAGGAGGAGGAGGAGGCGGCGGAGCCACCACTGGCCTCACCAAAACCTGCGGAGGCTGGCTCTGAGCCGCAACCGCCACTGTAACCGTCACAGTCTGAGTCTGCGGGTGTTCCGGCAAAACCACAGTAGCGGAGGCGCTGGAGTCAAAAGCCGTGAAATCAAGCTGCCTCGCGAGCTTCTTAGCCGCCGGAGCCTCCGTCGTAGACGAGCAGGCCGCCGGTCCGTCCGATTGAGCTTTCTTCGGAGGGAAATCGCTTCCCTCACCTTCCCCCATGAAATTCAACAAAACTCAATTCCAAAAAATATTATTATTATTATTATTATTATTTTTTTATATAAAATAAATAATCACCGAAATTCCTCAAATTGACACAGTTTCAGATCCGAAACCGAATCGGAAAGCCACTGAAACATAGAGAAAACATAAATTACGCGATTTCGTAGCTCCAAGATTTGAACAATTGAGAGAGGGCTTTGATAAACGAAATTCAAAAAGAAATTTTGAGTGAGAGTTTGGTACTGAGAGAGGTAGAGAGAAAGAGAAAGTAATGGAGGAAGGGAGATGACTGAGAAATAAATATCAAATAAGAAGAAGAGCAAAGGAACTTTTGTTCTTGTTTCGTCTCTGCTCCCTCTCTCCCAAGCTTTTGAAATTCAATTTTGTTAATATTTGACGGTGTGATTCGCTTCAGTAATTTGATCACACGGTTACTAATCTCAAATATCATCACACGGTGGAAATTCATAGGAGTTAGAATACTCAGTGGTTGACCGTCGGATAATAATTTTCCACTAAAGTGGTCTCTAATTCTCTTCTCTGTAGTCCAGAATTATATAGTGCGCTTGGTATCACGGAGGAATCTGAGGGTTTCAGTGACATTTTGCCACGTTGATGAGTTTTATTTGACAGAGTGGAAAACGAGGGAGTTTTTTCTTTTTTTAATTTAAAGATTCTCCGCTCCGTTAAAACTTAAAAGTGAAAATAAAAATAAAAATTGGCGCTAAAGGGTCTCTCGGAGGGTTTGTTGACTTGGTGGTAAAACCAAAAAGGCATTCCGCGGTGGCATTGCATATTTTCTAGTTGCTACGAGGCCACGAAATGGACGGACCAGATTATAAGTATTGATACTATTTTTTTTTTTTTTTTTTAGAAGCATATTATTGATACTATTATGGCCACAAATATATATACACACACGTGCAGTAATTATTCAATAGTATTTGTATTTGAAACTGTTTTTTGTCGACATCAAAAATTAATTTCACAATTTATTGTAACAACTAAAATATTATAAAAATTAAAAAATATATATCCATATTGAAAGACCCTTCTTTCCCTAACAAAATCCACATAAATTAAAAGCGAAACTACAACGTTGGTCCCTTAAGTTTACCCTGTGTACGTAATTAGTCTCTCAAGTTTCAAGCGAGTACAATTAGTATCTTAAGTTTTAAAATTGAATTGTATTGGTCCTTTTACTAATTGTTGTTAGTGATGTTACTTACGTGGCTAACAGAACAATGACTTGACATTACTTTTAATGATGTGGCTTTTTTTATTAATAAAAATTACAAAATAAATTTAACATAAGAAATTTGCACATCGGTAAAGGGGAACTGATAGCCATCGGCGACAGCCCAAGACTAAAATCAAAATTAAAAAACTCTATAATTTCTTTTTCCCTTAAAAAGGTCATCCCCTCAAAATTCACAAACCCAAAAAACAGTAACAACAAGAAGCCCCAATTCTTTATAGATGATAGGATGAGAGAATGATTTCATGACACAGAAACAATAAGAAAGAAACAGGATCAAAGACCAAGATGGCGTGTTTAGCGGTAGGGACAGGGGTCAATGGTTGTTCTCACACAGTACGAGGAGGAAGCTCGTTGTCTTTGAGATCGGAGGCTTTGTTTTTTCCGAAGGTATCAGTGGTACGGATGGGTGAGGCTAAGGGTTTGTCAGTGAAAGCGATGGCGGTGGTGCCGAAATTCAAAGGGACGCAAAGGAGAGAGAAGCATCTGACGAAGATGACAGAGAAGAAGCCGGATGAATCGTTGGCAAAAAAGTTGCCGGAATCTGAAGAAGCTTTGATAGAGATACGTAAAGAACGAGAGGGACGAAGAGAATGAGAAATTGAGGATTTGTGAGAGGCAGTGAATGCAGAGAAAGAAGAGGAGCGAGAAATCGATGGGATCGAAGCCAAGGGTGAGATGCACAGAGCAGAGGTTTCCGCCATTAGAGAGAAAAGGACAGAGATTCCTTGTAGAGAGAGAGAAATTAAAATCAATTACTACTAAATCAGAGATGAAAGAAAGTGAAAGAAGGGGAAGATTGGGAAAGATGAAAAACTACAAATAAATTAAAATATTGGAGAAAGGAAAAAAAATTTAATGGCAAAATCAGTTACTACTGAACGCAATTGCGTGAATCAATAATTTTTTTTTCAATGTTGTCGCTTTCTCAGATTGCTAAACAAGCATTTTATTTTTCAATTTTTATTAATAAAAAAAGCCATGTCATTAAAAGTAATGCAAGTCATGGGTTCCGTTAGCCACGTAAGTAACACCACTAATGACAGTTAGTAAAATGACTAATACAACTTAGTTTTAAAACTTAAGGGACTAATTGTGCTCGCTTGAAACTTGAGGGACCAATTGCGCACACAGGGTAAACTTAAGAGACCAACGTTGTAGTTTCGCCTAAATTAAAACCATTTAACATTAGATTTTAGCTTAAATTAATTACCTAAATTTAAACTTCTCTCTCTCTCTCTCTCTCTCTCTCTCTATATATATATATATATATATATATATACATATATATATTCAAGTTTTCTTTTGAATTGTTTATAGTATATATGAAATTAGTTTATCTAATTAGTAAAATGCTAAAATCCTTTATCACCTCTCTCTCCTCTTTTTTTTTTTTTTTTTTCTTCTTCAATCAAATTTCACCAATAATAGAATAAAGAGTTTAAGAGATGGGTTTTTAGAGAACCTTTCATGGAACACTCCCAAAAAGATATACATATATAAACCTTTCACACTTCCTACCTCATAATCAGTAATTCATTTTGAGCATTTAGATTATAAGTTCATGGAAAAGACTACTTGAATTATAAATGTTTTTTTTTTGTTTTTAAATGAATCAACATCTTATTAAGAGAAATTAGCAACATGATTTCCTTTGCCAATTGAATATACTTCTCAATCTCAATCAATCCTTCAATTCTCCTTTAAAACAGTCTTACACAAAATTTGTTTTAATAGACAAATATTTTTCCCAAGTTCAGTGTTTGGTTTGACTAATGTTGGTCAACTTAAAATTTTTTTTCAACCATAAAATAACCCTTTTTAGGGCAGAAATTGGTTACACACTTACGACTCCTCATCCACCCTCCCACCACTACTCTGAACGGCCCATCGTGGCCCATCTATGATCCACCACAACCCAATTGTGACCCACCATCAACACACGTGACATAGGCATGATGCAGTCGTAACCTATCATAAGCTACAAGGCTCTCTCTCTCTCTCTCTCTCATTGACATACCACTACCGTGTGCAACCTACCCTTATCATAATTCCACCACCCTGTTGCGCAACCCAAAGTTATCTCTCTTAATCCTATGTATGTATTATGTATTGATGGATTTTGTGTTAAAGTTGTGGTGTTTTGGAGTTGTGTTTTTTTTTTTTTTTTTTTTTTTTTTTTTTTTTTTTTCACCACTAAACAAACACATTAAAAATATTTTCCAAACACTCAGTTGAAATTTTTTTTCATCAAAACGAATATAACCTTAGTTTGCCTTTTTTCTGCTAGTATTTTTTGTGACTATGTTTTGTTTTCCAGAAACATGAATGTTAAAGAACAAATATGAATCATCATATGATGTGAAGCATTTTAGTTTGAATAGTATCATCTATACCACTATTTAAGGGTCTTCTATTGTTTGAATTCCTACTTTTTGATACCCAAAATACCCTCAAATTCTCTTGTTTAGAAAATTTAAATAATAGGATTAGACATGTAAAATGACTAAATTTATTTAAAAAAAAAAAAAGCAATTTACCAATAAATTGTTTTTCCTTTGAAAAATAAAAGTTACATACAAGTTTTTTTCCCCTTTGTTCTCTTGAACATATCTATTCACATGCCTAATAACTTTATACTCCCAATAACAAGCAATTACTTCATTCTACATGTCTCTCCATCTTTATCATCGTTTCTCTTTCTTCTCCAAATTCTAAAAAACAAATCCAATCCTAGACATCTATTACCAAGTTCCCACTAAGTTCAAAGGAGTGCAATCACTTAAAACTCAATTAAGAATGTATGAACAACCTACCATCAACCCATCATCCGATTTGCTCCACCCACTTTGAATCAGATAACCAAAAAAAAAAAAAAAGACCGCTATGATGTTCCCTCACTAGAAAGCCTAGCCACCACCAAATTTTGCACTACCAATCCCTTCGCCTAAAATCACCCTCAAGCTTTTAGAGTCACAACATATGGCCTTCAAAAGCATCAACTCAAAGACCTGTTGTATATATAGGTATATACAATGATAGGTTGTAATAATAATATATAAGTTTGGAGAGTATATCATTTGTATAAAATGATAAAGTGAAAATTAAAGTTCAAGATTTTCGGTCGATTGAAATTATGCTCAATCGATCAAAGTGATGAAAGAATCAGTTTTAAACTTTCTGCCACTCTCGATTCCTTCCCAGTTCTTGTTCGATTGATCAAAAGAACTCTCAATTCATGTTCGATTCCTCTCGATCGACCAAAATACATGAATAGCAATTTTTTTGCAAAATTTTCTGGTAACTATTCTAAACTTTTGAAAATTTTTTATATCTTGTGGACATTTTTATGAAACGTTACCCCTTTGTTAGTGCCTATTGAAGAGTAGTAACCATTTGGGGTATAAATAGTGGTTCATGTTCACTTGATAACTAATTTTCTTTTCTCTCTTAAATAGTTCTAAGAAACACAAAAAATCTTATGGATATTCTCCAAAGCTGTTATTTGTAGAACCCAACAAATTTTATCAAGATTTTCGATCGATTGAAATTCTGCTCAATCGATCGAAGTGATGAAGGAATTGGTTCTAAAATTTCTGCCACTCTCGATTCCTTTCCAGTTTTTGCTCGATCGATCGAAAGAACTCTCGATTCCTGTTTGATTCGACTAGATCGATAAAAAAACGTGAATAATATTTTTCTATAAAGTTTTCTGGTAATTGTTCCGAACTTTTGAAAATTTTTTATATCTTGTGGACTATGAAACGTTGTAACTCTCCATTGGTGTTTATTGAAGGGTAATAACCATTTGGGTATAAATAGTGGTTCATGTTCACTTGATAATTAATTTTATTTTCTCTCTTAAATAGTTTCTAAGAAACAAAAAAAAAATCCTGTGAGTACTCTTCAAAGTTTCTATTTTTAGAACCCAATAAACTTGGTCATATCTTGGGGACAAATTTGTTGACACCATTTAGTAACACTCATGTGGGGGAAAATATTGTCTAAGGATAACAATTTTGTACCTCCAAGTTATCTAATTTTTTTTTTTTTTTTCTTGTTGTGTTCATTTTGCTCTTTCTTGATTATTCCTTGTATTATTCCCAAAAATCTTAGACAATGTTTTGCTACAATGGAAGGAGCAAGTGATGTTACAACATTGAAGATGTTAAATCATGAATTGGTGAAATTGGATTGCTTTGATGGAACCAATTTCACTCGATGGAAAGATAAAATGAAATTCCTACTCATTGCACTGAAAATTTTCTATGTCAGGACCTGAATTTGATGTCTTTTTCTACTACAAGTGATGAAGATAGTAATGAGATCAAGGCATAAAAAAAGAAATGGGAGGAAGACGAACTAATTTGTAGAGGACACATTCTTAACACTCTTTCAGATCGACTCTATGATCTCTTCACACCAATGAAGTCACTGAAGGAGATTTTGAATGCTTTGGAGACAAAGTACAAAATTGAGAAGATAGGTATGAATAAATTTATTATTCAAAAGTACTTTGATTATAATATGATTGATAATATCTTAGTTTTGGATCAAGTGCATGAGTTACAGATTATGGTCAATAAATTTCGTAATTTGTCAATCAATATTCTTGAATCATTCCTGTGGACACCCCCCTGTAATGTCTCAGTCCATTATAAATAAATAAATAAATGAAAGGGAGGGAATTAGATTTTATGGAGTCACACGTGCCCCACCTACCCATTTGATCCAACCACACATCTTGCAAAATATCTCACTCTCTCCCCCTTGGCCATGTCACTCTTCTTCCCTTTTTTACTTTTTCATTTCACACAAACACCCACTTCTCTCTTTCTCCCTCACACTCTACCATTGGTACCCCACTCCTCACCACCACCTACACCATCTTTTTCCGGCAAGGTTTACTAGAAAACTCCATAGGAAAAAGCTAAGGCTCGCTCATCTCTATTTTTTGAGATAAAAATTCATAATATTTTTGGTGGGTTTTATACTTTTGCTTGAGGTTCTTTTAATCTAAGCTTTGATAATGATATTTATGTGATTTATGAGCTTTGGAAGTGATATCCATGTGTTTGTATGTATGAGTTTGGTCTTGGTGGAATTATTTGATAAGTGGGTTTATAGTTTTTACAATGGTGGCAATAGTGGTGAAGATTTGGGGGTATTGGATTTTTAATGTGAAATAGATGGTGAATATAATTTTTATTGAGTATATTTGGAGCTAGTAAAAGATTTAAATGGTTTGTGTTAGAGGATATTGTGATTTTGGTTTCATGGGTCTCTTGATGATGTTGTGTAAATCTTATGGAAGCTACTCATAAATTGTTGAGATTTTAGTATTACAGAGATGATACTGAATGGGTTAATTTTAATAAATTGGAGCCTATGCCTTGTGAATTATTTTGTTGAGAAACTTTGGAAGGGGAATACATTATTTGTGAGGTATACAAGACTTGCCTAATTAATTGCTTAGTTAGCAATCTCTAATTCATAGCTAGATGCAATGTCAAACTTTATGCTTATTGTGATAGGTTTGCTTGGTATTGTTTAGGTTCTAACTAATTTCAATTGGAGTTTGGAAAATTAGGCTTTTGCAGTTTGTGAGGTAAGTAGCTTTTTAATGGGATTTTTGAAAAATAACTATATTGCATAAATATTGTTTTTGGGTTAAACACATTTTAGAAAATTATTTGTAGAACTATGTTTTCTTAAAAAGTATTATATTGTGACCCTATTATATATGACTATTTATGAATAGTGCATCATATTTTGTAATGTATATGGGGAAATGCATGATTTGTTAGCATGGAAAAGACTAGCATCTTTGATTAAATTCTTGAGAATGGATTTTATGGATTTATTGCATTACTTGCAAAAGATAAAGATGCTTTATCTTGGCCTATGTTATTTGGGAAATTAATATAAAATAATTTTGACAAGAAATGAGTTGAAGACTTTAAGAACCATGTGAATATCTTGGGTATCCAAATATTTTATGAAACTACTTGGAAGTGAATTACGTATTTTGAATTAAAGGTAATTTGTGAGCTATTTATGTTCTACCCATGTGCTGTGACATGTGATTATCCGTGATTACCTAGCTAGATACTATAGTCTGTGTGACATTTATGAGAGAACTTCCTAGGGGTGCTCTCAAAAAGAGATTTGGGTGCTTAGGGCACCTCTCTTTTTGGGTAATTGTGTGGAGTCGCCACTTTTTTTGTTACAAAAAATTTGAAAAACATAAATATAAATTTTACATCAAATACATCAAACTTCATTAATTATGTAAATACAATCTTGATCAAATAATCATTACAAGGCTTTAGTCCTAAATACAATCTATAATCTTGGTAGAGTAATATTACAGGGCTTTGATCCTAGTTACAATCTACCATAACAAAAGATAACACATTAGTCTACTATCCAAAAACCTAAGTTCAGGGGCTAGGTTACGGAATGGGAAAGTGTTGGGCACTCATTCCGCCCAGACAGAGTGTGATGCTCCAATTTGATTGATTATGTGATGTGTGTGGGTGTGTGATGAGTCCCACATCGGGTATTTACTGGGTAGATCTGAGCTTTATTAACAACTACAAGGAGTCTCAATTATGACTAGTCCTTTAAAGGTATAGCGCAGATGTGGCTAGCACTTTTTCTTGGGTCGTTACATATGGTATCAGAGCCGGCCCGGTAATCCCGTGTGGGTTCAGAGACACTACCCCACAAAGTGGGCTCTAACTAGGACGTTAGGGATTTAAGTAGGGGAGATTGTGATACCCCAATTTGATTGATTGTGTGATGTGTGTAGGTGTGTGGTGAGTCCTACATCGGGTATTTACTCGGTAGATCTGGGTTTTATTAATAATTACAAGCAGCCTCAATTGTGACTAATCCTTTTGAGGTATAGCGCAGATGTGGCTAGCACAGATGTGGCTAGCGCTTTTCCTTGAGTCGTTACATATGGTATCAGAGCCGGCCCGGTAACCCCGTGTGGGCTCAAAGACACTACCCTACAAAGTGGGCCCTAACGAGGACGTTAGGGAATTAAGTGGGAGAGATTGTGATGCCCCAATTTGATTGATTATGTAATGTGTGTGGGCGTGTGATGAGTTCCACATCGAGTATTTACTGGGTAGATCTGAGCTTTATTAACAACTACAAGGAATCTCAATTGTAACTAGTCATTTTGAGGTATAGCGCAGATGTGACTAGCGCTTTTCCTTGGGACGTTAGGGAATTAAGTGGGAGAGATTGTGATGCCCCAATTTGATTGATTATGTAATGTGTGTGGGCGTGTGATGAGTTCCACATCGAGTATTTACTGGGTAGATCTGAGCTTTATTAACAACTACAAGGAATCTCAATTGTAACTAGTCATTTTGAGGTATAGCGCAGATGTGACTAGCGCTTTTCCTTGGGTCGTTACACGGAGTCTAGTCTTCCAGACTCTAAATGATCATTATATACCCTTTCAAAAGATGCATGTCACTACAATGACATATTAAAATCTCTAAATTCAAAATTAATTCACTCTTTGAAAATTCAAAATCTGTAATTTTTATTTAAGAAGAAAACCCTTTTTTTAATTATAAAAAAGTTCAGATCTGTATTTAATGAAAATACATATCAATTTTGTATCCTTGAAAAATTCAGATTTGTATTTAATAAAAATACATATTAGTTTTTGGTTTGCAAAAATTTTCAGATTTGTATTTAATGAAAATACAGATCTGTTTTTTACTTAGAAAAATTTTCAGATCTTTATTTAATGAAAATATAGATCTGTTTTTTATTTGGAAAATATTTTAGATTTGTATTTAATGAAAATACAAATCTGTTTTTGTTTTGGAAAAATTTTCAAATCTATATAATGAAAATACAGATCTATTTTGTTTTATTTAGAAAAATTTTCAGAAAAGTTTTCAGATTTGTATTTAGTCCCTAAATATAGATCTGTGTTTGTTTTAAAGAATATTTTAGAAAAATAATTTCATATATGTATTTAATGAAAATACAGATTTGTGTTTGTTTTAGAAAAAAGGTGATAGTGATTAATTGTAGATTTTGAAATTAAAGAAGAATTAAATCATAAGCATGTTAATCATCTAGAGAAAATTCCAACTAAACATATAAACATGGCATATATAAATTGTGAACAAGATCATACTGATAATAACATCAGACACATATTCATAAAAAAACACGCAATGAACAACACAAATATATCAATTAAGAGAAAAGAAAAATAAACACAAGAACAAAATTAAATACCTACTTGCATGAATGTACCCTTCAACGGAAGAATACTTTAGAAATCAAAGAAATTTTCACTTCTTTGAGATCTAAAATATTTTACTCAAAAGAAAAGAAATTCTTAAAGCCAAGGCTTCCAGAACATCTTTAACGTAAGGGGAGCAAAGAAGTCGGAAAAAGAAAGGCCTGATTTTTGATGTTTTTCCTCTATTTATAGAGGTTGTATGCTTGAAAAATAAGCTGAATAAGATCAGATACGAATTAGAATGCGTCGTTATCCCCAAAAATTTGAAAAGGATAAGTTTTATCCTAATTAGAAGGTTCTTGGGCTAGGCCTCAAATTTGTGCCAATCGGCACTTGCCATGTGCCAATCGGCACTCCAAGAGTGTCGATTGGCCCTCTTGGATGCCGAGCCCCTATTCCAATTTTGGTTCAATTTGGACTCTTTTTTAAGGATTTTTTGAGTTGGGAATTGCACCTAGACGCGTTTTTAACTCATATTCTAAAATTAATCCCTTTTATCTTGATAATCAAGTCTTTAAAGTAATAATTATTTGATAGATAAATATTCTAAAAAGACTTAATTATCAACAATTTTCTCATTATTTGATTTTCCATTTTATTCCTATCCAAGCAGGCTTATTTTTGACAAAAACCAACAACCAATCACCAAATTTTTTAATTAATTTTAATTGTTTAACCAATCAAAATTAATTTAAATTAAGCACACGTGATCAGTTCCACCCAAACAAAATGCATGCAAACCATGAAAACTTGATCGTGTGATATCTTTCAATCCGACGGTCCGATTTGGGAATTGGGCATACTGTTGAGATCGTTAGAATCTTAAGATCATTTTTATGATATGCAATGAATGATTTAATGCATGTAATACAACTATTATTTTTTGGGTATATGAATAGTCATTTTAGTCATCTTCCCAGATTAAATTATGGGTGCAGTTCATACACTTGCGAGTACTTTAAAATTTCACAAGTTTTTGGCGTCGTTGCCGAGGACTTGGTTAGGAAAATAAATTAGGTCTTAGTTAAATTTTTCCTTCTACTAGTTGTAGTTAAAATTTATTTTTTTAAATAGAAAAAAAAAATTTATTTCTTTCTACTTGGTGTATGAGAACTTGGATACGTGATAAAAAAAATCGTCTTGTTAGTTTTGATTATTCATCCACAACGGGAGAAATAGGAGATGATTCAAAAACTCTTAGGGAGTTGTTCTCACCCATAACCACCAACCCTCCATCTTGCATAGTATTGCCTACAACCACTGCTGCACATTTTGAGTTGAAGCCGCAAATAATCCACCTTTTTCCTACTTTTCATGGATTGGATAGAGAAGACTCTTATATGCATGTAAAGGATTTTCTTGAGATTTGTGCTACTTGTAAGTTCTAGAATTTCACTGATGACTCTGTTTGCTTGCGTTTATTCCTTTTTTCCTTGAAGGATAAGGCAAAAGCATGGCTTAAATCTCTGTCACTTGGATCTACTAATGCTTTGAGCGGAGAAATTGCAAATTTTTATCAAGATGAACAAGAGAAATTTTATGAGAGTTGGGAGAGATTTAAGGACTTGATCTTAAAGTGTCCTTACCATGGTTTTGAAACATGGAGACTAGTACAATATTTTTATAATGGTTTAACTCAAACAAATCATAACATGATTGAGTCCATGAATGGTGGTGGATTTTTGAGTCTTATGGATGATGAGGCATGCAAATTTCTTGAGAATTTATCAGAAAGCTCACAACAATGGGATTTTTCCAATCGTAGAGAGAGATCTGCCCCTGCAATTAACAAAGGAGGATTGTATGAGGTCTATGAAGATTTAGACATAAAAGCTAGGTTGGACAATCTCACTCGTAAGGTTGAAGTTTTAACTTTAGGTAGAGGGATGAATTCTGTCAATCAAGTTCAAAGTGAAACATGCTCTATTTGTGCGAGTCCTATGCATACAACACAAATGTGTCCTTCCATAGTTGGTTACCCTAAATATTATATTGAGTAAGAAAATGCACTGAATAATTATGGAAAACCATTTGCTAGTCCATTTTTAGAGACATACAATCCAAATTGGAGGAACCATCCTAATTTCTCATGGAGGCAAAATCAGCCTCCCACAAATGTAGGTGGACAACAAGTGCATCAACAAAGTCAATTTCGTCCACCTACTCAAGCATTTCCTCCCATTCCTCAATCAACTCCTCAGTTTATGGCATCACCAAGACAACAATCATCTTTGGAGGAGTCTCTCAAAACTTTCATGCAATCAACTAGCCAAGCTATTCAAGAGATGAAAAGTTCCACCCATTTGAATACCCAAGCTATTTCAAAGTTGGAAAATCAAGTTGGCCAGTTATCAACCCAAGTTGGAGAGAGGGAAAAAGGAAAGTTTCCTAGTCAACCTATACCTAACCCAAAGGGACAGTATGCCATTAATGGTTCTTCTAGTTCTACTTATGGACAAGAACATGTTTAGTCTATTACTACCCTTAGGTCTGGTAAGCAAGTTGATAATCAAGTGAAAATGCCAAAAGTGGAGGATGATGAAAATATAGTGTTAAAGGAAAAAGGAACTCATAGTTCACATGATGATCATGGAGAAAAGAAGGACAACTCAACCTTAATTCTAATTCAGGATCTTAGTTCTTCCCCTCTTGATAAGAAGTTTGTTCCCAAAGTTCCATTTCCTTAAAAGGTTAATCAGTCTTCAGAAAAGTACACAATTTGGAGATATTTTAGAGGTTTTTAAGCTAGTGCCAATAAACATTCAATTTCTTGATGCAATTAAGCTAGTTCCTACTTATGCCAAGTTTCTAAAAGATCTTATGTCCCTAAGATCTTATAGGAACTTGAGCTGTTGCCTCTTTCACAATCTTCCCTAAGTTCATCCTAGGAAGATAATTCATTTTTCTCATCATCGCCACCACATTATTATTGCTATAGGGAGCAAAGTCCATTGGAATCCTTTTGAATTCTTCTTCTCTTCTTCAAAAACCAAGCTTCTCAATTTCAAAGCCATCCAAGGTTAATGGCTCCTTCTCAGAATCGATACCAAAAATGGGTTTTGGTACGGTCAAAGTATCGCCATATATGATAACTGTGGCTTATTCATGCGGAAACTGAACCTTTTGGTATAGGGATGAAGGTATGACATCTGTATCATGGATCCGTGGTCGCCCAAGGAGCATATTGAAGCACGAAGCTATATTTGGCACTTGAAATTCCACTTTCTTGATCCTTGGCCCTATGGTGAGCTCTAGTGTCACGATTCCCAAGACCTCTCTTCTACTATTGTCATATGCTCTCACATGCTGATCAGTTGGCACAAAATCCTCAATGCTTAGGCCCAGGAAACTTGCGGTCTTTAAAGGGCACACATTTAAGGCACTTTTGTCATCAATTAGGACCATTGGGATCCTCTTGCCTTTGGCAATTATAGTAATGTGCAATGGGTCATTGTGGTGCTTCCCTTTCTTCGTTAAATCTTTGTCAGAGTAGGAAATAGTGAATTCCCTACTTATAAACCCAATCATAGCATTCAAATCTTGAGAAGTAGTTGTTGTAGGACCATTGGGATCCTCTTGCCTTTGGCAATTATAGTAATGTGCAATGGGTCATTGTGGTGCTTCCCTTTCTTCATTAAATCTTTGTCAGAGTAGGAAATAGTGAATTCCCTACTTATAAACCCAATCATAGCATTCAAATCTTGAGAAGTAGTTGTTGTAGGGACTTGGATTTGATTGAGAAGGTCTACTAGATTCTGGCAGTGCTTGTATGAGGCCATAAGTAAACCCCATAAAGATATATTGGCTTGCGTCTTCTGCAACTGCCTGAGGACCTCATCCTCTTCATTGTGTGTTTGTTGGGTAGACTTGTTCAAGTCCTCTATAGGGTTGTTTGTCTCCAAATGTGGGGGTTTGAAGTGTCTCCCCCTTGTGATGTGGGCAATTTTTAATGGGTCATTTGCTTCAATGTCTTGGGGTTTGAAGTGTCTCTCCCTGTATATGGGTGTTGGGTCATCTGATTGGGGTTTGAAGTGTCTCCCCCATATGTGGATGTTGGGTAATTTGATTGGGGTTTGAAGTGTCCCCCCCATATGTGGATATTGGGTCATTTGATTGGGGTTGAAAGTGTCTCCCCTATATGTGGATGTTGGGTAATTTAGAGTTTCTGTAGCATCTTCACTCCATATATCATTCCTTGCAGCGGATGTCATACCCATTAGCTCTTCCCAAGTCATCATAAAGAACTTGGGTAGGTAAATCAACTCAGACGGGTCCTCTTCTCCTTCTTCTTCAGTCATCAAACAATTAATCCTCGCCCCTTTCCCAAAATTATGGTTGGGCAAGGGATTATTGGTGATGCTAGGCCTTGTTGGCGGTGCAATCACCTTAGTATCTATTAAATCTTGGATGGCATGATGAAGGTTATAACACTTGTCAGTGTCGTGGCTTAGGCCTTGAAGGTAGGCACACCTTTTACTCACATCAAACCTTGCAAGTAATGGGTTTGGGACTGGTCTTGGGTCTAAGGGTTTTAGTAACCCCTTTACTTTAAGTTTTTCAAATACTTGACTTATTGGCATATACAGCTCATGAAAGTCCCTCCTAGGCCTTAGAGGCGGCCCTTGTGATATTTGCACTAGGGCAATAAGTTGGTAGGGATTATTTTTATATATATTAGAGACCTTTGCAGTCTTAGAACTAGACCCAAAATTCTTTTTAAACTTAGGTGCATCCTTATTTTTTATGGTGCCATTATTTACATCGTCAATTTGGGTACCAGCAGCAATGAAAGCCTTAAAATTTGGAAAGTACTGAGCAAACAAATATTTATGGTATATAGGTAACAAGTTTTTAACAGCCATGGTTAATTGCTCTTTTTTAGTTGGCCTATTCATCATCTGTGCAGTTTTGGACCTCCACTTGGTAATGAAGGCAGAGAAGGACTCTTTCGGCTCTTGTTTAGTTCTCTCCAAATCTATCATTGTCACGTCCACTTCTATATTGTACTTGTATTGGTTGTGAAGCTCCCTACAAATGTCTTCCCAGTTTCTTGCTCTATTGTCTTCAACATTGAGGAACCATTTGAGAGCGGCTCCAGGTAATATGTTTTGGAACATTTGTGCCAACATTTCTTTAGTAGCCCCCAGAGGCTGCATAGCCCTCATGTACATCTTTAGATGGGATTTGGGGTAGCCTGTACCGCCGAACTTGTCCAAGACTGGCATCTTGAACATAAATGGCAATATTACATCTGGGAAAAGCGAGAGTGACTAGTAATCCATGAGGTCCTCCATCTTGCAGGCCCTTTTGATCATCTCCTCCATCTTATTTATCCTCTCATTAATCTTCTCCTCACCCTCCAGGATAGGGGGATTTTGATCGTTCTTGTTTTCCTCTTGGCTACCTTTCAAGCTCTAAAACTACTGTACGATAAGGTTCATGTCCTCCCTCAATTGAATTTGGCTTGCTACCATGGTGTTTAGTAGCTCTTAAGTGTTCCTTGGCTCTTTAGTGTTTGGGTGCTCTTCCCTTTTTGCCATGGTGACAGAGTCTTTGGACTTCTTATGGCTTGGGCTATCTTGCAAGTTGAACACAAGATTGAGATGTTGTAATTGCAAAATGCCTTCTATGTTGACAGGCCTCAATATTGTGATAGGCCTGGAATTGGAACTACTAGCTTGGTTGTTGTTCTTGGATTCTCATTGGAGTCTTCCTTTTGATCTTGACCAAATTCTCCCTTAAGAAAAGGCTTGGTTGGGCCAAACAAAACTAGGTCCCCATCTACATCAATCTATCAACCAAACAAACACATACAAAATGCAATGTAATATTAACATGGATTGGCCTAAGGATAGGTTCTCAGTCATTACATTGTAGGGTGAGTTTGTTGTTTCATTGTTTCCCATAGCTAGGACGTTACACCTCCCAACTTGTAATGTAATGAACATTAAGTTGGTCTAAACGGCATGGTTTATCCCTTGTAGTTAACAAGAAATGATCCAATGACTTTGGGCTATGAGTTGGTGAGTTCACCACTAGGTACCCGAATCTAATGAAGACCGGTGATCCATGGTTACTACCACCATATGTTGAGATGGGTGCATACATATTTGTTATTTTGATGGCACACATTATGACATTTAGGGAAAGCCTTTAACAATCAATAGGGCAAATTCAAACAAAATATCATACAAACATATCAAGACATAAGCAACCAAATAAACAAAAAATATCATACAAAACACAAGGGTATATAATTGGTCACTTAAAGTCTAATATGAAACTTAGCCCTTGACATCCCCAGTGGAGTCGCCACTGTGAGAGACTGGAAAAAACTTCCTAAGGGTGCTCTCAAAAAGAGATTTGGGTGCTTAGCACACTTCTCTTTTGGGTAATTGTGTGGAGTCACCACTTATTTTTTGTTACAAAAAAATAAGAAAAACACAAATATAAAATTTACATCAAATACATCAAACTTCATTAATTATGTAAATACAATCTTGATCATTACAGGGCTTTGGTCCTAAATACAATCTATAATCTTGGTAGAGTAATATTACAGGGCTTTGATCCTAGTTACAATCTACCAAAATAAAAGATAAAACACTAGTCTACTATCCAAAAACTAAGTTCAGGGGCTAGGTTATGGAATGGAAAGGTTTAGGCACCCATTTCGCCTAGACAGAGTCTGGTCTTCTAGACTCTATATGACCATTATATACCCTTTCAAAAGATGCATGACACTACAATGACATATTAAAATCCCTAAATTCAAAATTAATTCACTTTTTGAAAATTCAAAATCTGCAATTTTTATTTAAGAAGAAAACCATTTTTTTTATTATAAAACGGTTCATATCTGAATTTAATGAAAATACATATCAATTTTGTATGCTTGAAATATTTAGATCTGTATTTAATGAAAATACAAACCAGTTTTTGGTTTGGAAAAATTTTCAAATATGAATTTAATGAAAATACAGCTCTGTTTTTGACTTAGAAAAATTTTTAGATCTGTATTTAATGAAAATACAAAAATACAGATCTATTTTTGATTTGGAAAAATTTTCAGATCTATATTTAATGAAAATACAGATCTATTTTTGTTTTGGAAAATTTTTCAAATTTGTATTTAATGAAAATACAAACCTGTTTTTGTTTTATTCAGAAAAATTTTTAGAAAAGTTTTCAAATCTGTATTTAGTGAAAATACAGACATGTGTTTGTTTTAAAGAAAATTTCAGATCTGTATTTAATGAAAATACAGATTTGTGTTTGTTTTAAAAAAAAAGGTTATAGTGATTAATTGCAGATTTTAAAATTAAAGAAGAATTAAATCATAAGCATGTTAATCATCTAGAGAAAATTCCAACTAAACGTATAAACATGGCATATATAAATTGTGAACAAGATCATATTGACAATAACATCAAAAACATATTCATTAAAAAACATGCAATGAACAACACAAATATATCAATTAAAAGAAAAGAAAAATAAACACAAGAACAAAATTAAATACCTACTTGCATGAATGTACCCTTCAATGGAAGAACACTTTAGAAATCAAAGAAATTTTCACTTCTTTGAGATCTAAAATATTTTACTCATAAAAAAGAAATTCTTAAAGCCAAGGCTTCCAAAACGTCTTTAATGTAAGGGGAGCAAAGAAGTCAGAAAAAGAAGGGCCTGATTTCTGATGTTTTTCCTCTATTTATAAAGGCTAGATGCTTGAAAAATAAGCAGAATAAGATCAAATACGAATTGGAATGCATCGTTATCCCCAAAAATTTGAAAAGGATAGGTTTTATACTAATCAGAAGGTTCCCGGGCTGGGCCTCAAATTTGTGCTAATTGGCACTTGGCAAGTGCCAACTCCAAGAGTGCCGTTTGGCCCTCTTGGATGCCGAGCCCCTTTTCCAATTTCGGTTCGATTTGGACTCTTTTTTGAGGATTTCTTGAGTCAGGATCAGGATTTCCCATGTGCCGATTGGCACTCCAAGAGTGTCGTTTGGCCCTTTTGGATGCCGAGCCCCTTTTCCTATTTCGGTTCGATTTGGACTCTTTTTTGAGGATTTCTTGAGTCGAGAATTGCACCTAGATGTGTTTTTAACTCATATTCTAAAATTAATCCCTTTTATCTTGATAGTTAGGTCTTTAAAGTAATAATTATTTGATAGATAAATATTCTAAAAAGACTTAATTATCAACAATTTTCTCATTATCTGATTATCCATTTTATTCCCATGCAAGTAGGCTTATTTTTGACAAAAACCAACAACCACTCACAAAATTATTTAATTAATTTTAATTGTTTAACAAATCAGAATTAATTTAAATTAATCACATGTGATTGGTTCCACCCAAACAAAATGCATGCAGACCGTGAAAACTTGAATATGTGATATCTTTCAATCCAACGGTTCGATTTGGGAATCGGCATACCATCGCGACCGTTAGAATCTCAAGATCATTTTTATGATAAATGATGAATGATTTAATGCGTGTAATACAACTATGATTTTTTGGGTATATGAATGGTCATTTTAGTCATCTTCCTAGATTAAATAATGGGTGCAAAATAGAGTGTCTACAACATTGATATCTTAGCACTTGTCTTTGTGATGATTATTGAGTTCCATCTTTGTGAAGGCGTTGAATTCTATCTTTGTGGTGGAATATTAGTTCCATCTTTGTGACGGTGATGAGTTCCGTCTTTGTGACGACATATTTAGTTCCAGCTATGAGTCGGCGATGAGTTCCGTCTTTGCAACGGCAGATTAGTTCCGTCTTTGTGATGGCGTTGCCATGTGGCCTTGGGTTTGGAATTGCATTGTTATTGCTCACAAAATATAGTATGTAGTTTCATACGGGCATTTTAAGAAGCTTTGTGCCGTATCATTATAATCATTCTTGTCATATTATTTTTGGAAATGGTTTTGTAGAAATTACTTGGAAATTCCCAAATTATAACATGCTTTGTAAACTATTCATCATCATCAAACTTGCATCTCCCCTACCCCCATTAATAATGCTACTTACTGGACTCTGTCTCATCCCATTCTTTCA
Organism: Quercus robur; assembly: GCF_932294415.1. Classification (NCBI taxonomy): domain Eukaryota; kingdom Viridiplantae; phylum Streptophyta; class Magnoliopsida; order Fagales; family Fagaceae; genus Quercus; species Quercus robur. The sequence continues at coordinate 45,408,271 of NC_065535.1, forward strand.
CAAACTTTTTTAGAGTAGGCAACGATCATTTTGAGACAGGTTTTTGTGGCTAGTAGTAGTTAGATTAACTATTGCTGGAGGCTGGACTTTTGTGATAGTGATATTTAGATGGTGTACATCTTAGAGGAAGCTTGACTCATTCTTTTGTATCTAATAATAGTAGTGATGACTTTATTCCCATTGATGGGACAAGTTGATGATGTAAAATTATATTTATTAAGATTTCCATTCTTTTGTAACTAATGATCCTTGTAATTATTGTATAGAGCTCTAACTTACTTTGGGAGTATATTTTATGAAATTATTATGAATATTCTTGATGTTGGTACTTGGTATGGATTATTTGGATTGATTTGTCAAAAAGGAAAAATATTCAGGTAACTTTGAGTTGTATTTCTCATGCTTTGGATGCTTTTGGGTTCAGGGCGTGACAATTATGGTATTAGAGCTTGGGTTATGATTTTTTAGACTTTGAAATAGGAATTGATTTTGATATAAGTCAAAGCATTAGGGGTTTAATGAATCATTTGTTTAGTGCATTTGTTGAAGCCTCCACATGCTATTCCTTTATCCTTATCTAGCTTGTCTATGCTAACCTCCTATGTTGCCTTGTGATTTACTTGCTTTGTTTCTTGGTATAGGTATAAGTACCTTTATACACTATGCCTCCTAAAAAGAAAGCCTGTAAAGTAAGGCATGTAGATGAGGTTGCAGCTTTAGAACATGGCCCTAGGCAAAGCCAAGAGCATGAGAGATCTGTCACTCCTAATGGTGGTGAGATTGATGAGGTGGCAAACAAGATCTATGCTAGGATTGCTAGAACGGTCCAAGGTGGCGAGCATAGGAGTGAGGGTTGTTCCTTTGGGGAGTTCCATAAGCAAAACCCTCCAACTTTTAATGGTGAACCTGATCCAATGGTAGTAGAGAATTGGTTGCTTAAGATGGAAAAATTATTGAAAGCCCTCGAATGCACTAATGCTCAGAAGGTGGTGTATGCCACTTTTCCTCTTCTAGGTTCTGTTGAGAGATGGTGGACAGGCATTGAGCGCTTGTTAAGGATGGAGTTGGGAGAGAATACTCCTATTACTTGGGAGAAGTTTAAGGAATTTTTTAATGAGACATATTTCCTCGATGTAGTGAGGGACCGAAAGGCAATAGAATTTTCTGATTTGGTTCAGGGGACTATGAATGTGGAAGAATATGGTGCAAAGTTTGTTGAGCTCTCTTGTTTTGCTTCTTACTTGATCCAGAACGAGCCCAAGAAAGTAAGTAAATTTTAGAAAGGTCTTAATGATAGGATCCGCCCCTACATTATAGCTTCTAGAGTAGGCACTTTTATTGAGACTGTGAAGCAGGCAATGAGTCTTAAAGAGGACTTTAAGTGCAACCCCAGTTCCAAGAAGGATGAAAAGAAGAAGAACCCTCTAGTTTTCAGTATGTAGAAGGTCAGGGGACAAATTCCAAGAAGGTGTTCTTTAAGAAGTCTAGTAATGGGGGTCATTATAATGGGCAAAGAAAGGGTGGCTCTATTCAGTTTAGTAAGAAGTGGCCTTGCACTCGTTGTGGTAAGACCCATAAGGGTCAAACTTGTATGGATGGAGTTAGGTTGTGCTACACTTGTAAGCAACCTGGACACTTTGCTTGGCAATGTGCAACTACCAAGGGCTCCAGTTCCTCTTCCACACCCTAGTTTGTTAAGGGTAATGATGATGGGAAAAGGTATAGGGTAGAGTGTACGCCTTGACTACTCAGGATGCTTAGGTCACAGATTCAGTGGTGATAGGTATACTTCCTTTGTTCTCCACAAATACTAGAGTTCTTTTGATCTTGGTTCCACGCATTATTTTGTTTCTAGTGCCTTACTAAAAGTTGTGATAAGAACCTAGAACTACTTGATTTTAAGTTATTAGGGGTAGAGAGTTATATGGAATAATCTCGTGCATAAGTCTTGTATCTTTTTTATTAGGGGTAGAGAGTTATTGGCTAAAATGGTGTTGCTAGATAAGCATGATTTTTATGTTATCCTAGGCATGGATTGATTGGCATCTTGTCATGTTTGTATGCATATTTAGTGAGAATGGTGGGTCTATGAGGTTATGTACTAACTACCATGATCTAAATTGAGTTACCATTAAGAGTAGATATTCTTTGCCTTGCGTTGATGACTTGTTTGACTAGTTACAAAGAGCACAAGTATTTTCTAAGATTGATCTTGTTCTAGTTATCGCTAGTTGAAAATTTAGGACATACCAAAGGCAACCTTTGAATTTGGTATGGTCATTACGAGTTCTTAATGATGCAGTTTGGATTAACTGATGCACCTACTACTTTTATGGATTTGATGAATGTGGCATTTCATGATTACTTGGATCACTTTTGTTCATTAATGATATTTTGATTTATTCTAAGTGAAAATAAGTTGTTTACTAAACTGAGAAAGTTTGAATTTTGGTTGAATCAAGTAGGGTTGTTAGGTTATATGATCTCTAAGGATTGAATTACATTGGGTCTAAGTAGGATTTAAGAATCATGAGAATGATTTCCCCACATGACTTGGAGTAGACTACAGTTTGATAGCGCCTTAAAATGTATAGTTGTTATATATTTATGCGGGAGTTATCCCCTTATTACTATACTTAATTTTTATAATTAAGCCATGATTTGCATTAGTCACTATTATTTATCTTTACATAATTTTTTGAATAAGATGTCATTCATTGCTTGTAATTAGAAACTTTCAGGAAATCATGTGGAAAAGATGAGTTTACAAGAGTTTGTGAGAGAATAGAGGCCAAACTAGAATTAAAGAGGAGCTAAAGGACCATGCTTAAATGTCTAAGGAGGTGTAACTAGAGTGCTTGGGTCGTTTACCATGTTTAGAAGCTTCAAATAAGGAAAGAAATAAAATAGGTAGAATCTGAAAAGGAAAAATCAGATTTGAGCACTGATCAATATTTTAGGCGTATCTCTCTCCTCAAAAATTCAATTGACTCAAGGCCAGATGGGTTGGAATTCTGACTTAAATATCTACAACTTTCCAGTTTTGTATATTTCGAAGTTCACAATTTTTGAAGGCCGAAATTAACTCACAATTTGCTGCTATAAATCTGGACGAAAAGTAAATAGTAAAAGTTTTATTTTCTTTTGACACTTTTACATTAGGGTTTTGAAGGAAGGCTGTGGAGAATGAATTTGGCAGAGAAAACCTTGTATTTTTCTTATTTTCCTTTCTCTAAAGGCAGCCTAAACTCTTTGCTAGGGCTAGGGGTTATGTTTCTTCTATACGGTATGAATATGTGATTCTTTCTAAGATTTTAGACAACAACATATTTGATTGTTCAATTAGATTTCTTTTGATGTATTAGTTCTTCTATGCTTTCAATAAGTTTAATCATTTTTTTCTTATTGTTTAGATGAATTTCTAATAGTTTCAAGTAGAAATCAGGTTTTAAAGTGAATGGGTTTTTTCTAAAAACTATTCTAACCGCATTATTAATCTAGGTTATTATGCGTTCTTGAATTGTCTCAATTCAACCGAATCATAAGTATTTAATTGTATAAGAACAATCAATTATGAAATATATATTTTCTTAGATCACAAAGAATTTCATATCGATATAGGGAAACACCTTGATGCTCTAGTATTTACATTATTGACTTAAATAAGTTTTTATTATTATTCTTGTTAACAATCACCAAGCAAAAGTACTTTTCTTCTTCATCCAAATTGTTGTTTGATTACATTGTCTTTGAATTTACCCTGCTCCTTGTGGTTCGACCTCAGTACTTCGAGAATTATATTGTTATGATCTCCTACACTTGGGAGTGAGAAAGCAATTTTGGTGTCGTTGCCAGGGAGCTGCTGCATATTCAAAGGCAATCTTTTTGGAGCAGAGCATAACTAGTGGAAATTCTTCTATTGGTAACTTCGTTCCATTTTTTCCCACATATATATATATATATATATATATATATTTTTTTTTTTTAAAAAAAAAAAAATTTATTTTATTTGATTGTTCATTCATTGTTGCATGAGCATTTGGGTTAGAAACAAGAGAGGTAGATTAGAAAATTTTGAAACTTACTTTGGTAATCTTTTTGACACACCTTCACCTTCACCTTCTTCATCAATCATAGGTGATGAAACACGTAATAATCATGATGAGAATAGAAGAACTATATATGAATTGTTGCATCCCACACAAAATTTTGTTCCTTCATGCATCATGCTTCCACCTAATGCATCATATGTAGAAGTGAAACAAGGTTTATTAGCAATACTTCCTGACTTTAGGGGACAAGAAAATGAAAATCCTTATGTCCATGTTAGAGCTTTTGAAGAGGTAATTAGTAGTTTCTATGCACAAAATGTTATTGAGGTTGCTAAGTTATGTTTCTTTCCTTTTTCTCTTAAGGATAAGGCAAGAAGTTGGCTTTACACCTTGAAACCTAGGTCTATAGGTAGTTGGGGGGAGATGGCCCAAGAGTTTTTTAAGAAACATTTTCCTCCCCACAAAGTCTAGCAAGTAAAAAGAAGGATAGCTAGTTTTATTCAAGGAGAAAATGAGACCTTGTACCAAGCTTGGGAAAGGTACAAAGATCTTTTCAATCTCTGCCCAACTTATGGGTACAAAGATTGGAGGTTGGTTATCTATTTTTATGAAGGAATTAAACCTCGGGACCGACAGTTTGTTCAACTCTCATGTGGAGGGGACTTTTTACAAAAAGAACTCAAAGATGCAATAGATTATCTTAATGAGATAGTTGAAAACTACACATGGACTGGACCTAACCCTATGGACTCCACTGATAGGACTAGAACTAACACTACCACTTCTAGTGGAAGTGTTTTTAAGTTAAGATAAGACGATAACATGAGTGCCAAAATCATCATGTTAACTAAAGAAATAGAGGCACTCAAAATGAAAGGAAGTAGTGTTAGTGCTACCTTTAGAAAGGACCCAATGGAGGTGTGTAAAATTTGTCACAAGATAAACCATGCTACAAATGAATGTGCATCACTTCCATCATTCTTAAATGTGTCAGTAGAACAAGTACATGCATTTAATTCATATTGGCCAAATAGATCTTTATATTCTAACAATTATAGGAGTGACAATGTGTTAAATCCTCTTGCTCCAAGGAATTTTAATTCACCACATGCATCATCATCATCTAGACCTTCCTTGGAGGATGCACTTAGTGCTTTCATTCAAAGGCAAAGTGAGCACAATTAGAAGTTTGAATCCATCCTCACTAGGCTAGATGAAGAGGTAAGAGAGACCAAGAGTCATATAACTAGGCTTGCAAATTCATTCAGTGGGATAGAGAGAGGGAAGCTTCCTTCCCAAATTTAACCTAATCCAATCAATCAAAATCTAAAAATTGGCTCTAAGGATAAATATGAGGAAGTAAAAGCTGTGACCATTTTGAGGAGTAGTAAAGAGATTGATAAAAGTTCTCCTTTAGTAACTAAGAAATCTAAGGAGACCCCAGTTGAAAAAGAGAAGGATAAAACTAAGTCACTTAGGCTTGATGGCATTTAACAATGCCCAATCCCTCCACCATTTCCACAAGCCTTAAAATTACCTAGGAAATTGGATACCACATCTGAGATATTAGAGCATTTGCATTAAGTAAAGATAAATTTGCCATTACTACATGTTATCAAGCAAGTGCTTGCATATGCCAAGGTAATTAAGGACCTATGCACCATCAAGAGAAAGCATCATGTGAAGAAGACTGCATTCCTAATAGAACAAGTAGGTGCAATTATTCAACATAAGACCCCACCAAAGTATAAGGATCCAGGTTGTCCTATGATCTCTTGTACTATTGGAGATTACATCATGGAGCATGCATTGCTAGATCTTGGAACAAGTTAATTTGATCACTTTTAGTGTATATAAAAAACTTGGACTTGGTGAGTTAAAATCTACTTTAGTAACTTTACAGTTGGCTGACCACTCTTTAAGAGAGCCGAGGGGGATTGTTGAGGATGTGTTGGTGAAAATTGAACAATTTTATTATCTAGTTGATTTTATTGTTCTAGATTACCAACCTGTTTTACATTCTAGTGTTCATACCCCTATTATTTTGGGTAGACCTTTCTTGCCACAACTAATGTTTTAATTAATTGCAGGAATGGAAGGTTGCAACTCACTTTTGATTCCATTACTTTGGAGATAAACATATTTCATGTGGCTAAACAACCACATGAGGATGATGACTGTGCTTATGTGAACCTCATTGGGGTGGTGGTTCAAGAAGAGTTTAATAAGGTTTGTTTTTCTAATCCTCTTGTAACTCTTCTTAATAATTCTGCTGGTTCTTATGATTTAGAATATGATATTCATGTATTTGAAAATTTTTCTTTCTTGGATTCCTTACAGGTTTTGGAAAAACAAAAGATGATGGCAGTTAATAAATGATGGAAGCCTTTCTTTGAGGAGCTACTAGAGAATGAAAGAAAGCTCGTGCATTCAAGTAAAGAGGCACTATAGCTGGAGCTTAAGTCGCCGTCTGGTGGTCTTAAGTATGCATATTTGGGTGCAGATAAGCTAAAACCTAGGTGGGATGGCCTTTTGATCGTAAGGGAAGTGTTTAACCATGGAGCTGTAGTAGTTGAGGACACTAGGGATGGTAGGATTTTGAAAGTAAATGGACAAAGGTTGAAACCATACTTAGGGGGAGTCGTATTAGAGGAGGAGACTATGTCACTTGAGACACTTGCCTATCAGGGTGCTAAGTAAATTCTCATGGAGCCTTATGAAGTTGTACCATATTTGTTTTAATTTTCTTTTCTTTCTTTTCCTTCTGGTGTTTTTTTTTTTTTTTTTTTTTTTTTTTTTTTTTTTTTTTTTGTTAGCTAACATTTGTAGGTGTGAAAGAAATTTCAAAAAAAAAAAAAAAAAAAAAAAAATTAAATGCTTAAGGTATCTTCTTCCCATTATACTTGAATTTATTTTGGCTTTGATACATTGAGGACAATGCAATATTTTAGTTGGAAATGAGAGGTTTATACATTTTGTTGCACCTTGCATGATTTTTTTTTTCTTTCTTTTTGGTTGCAAATTTTCAATTCAAAAAAAAAAAAAAACCTTGAATTTGAATGTAGAAGAGTTATAAGCTTTATTTTTATATCATGTAATGGAATGAATAATGCTGAGTTGGTTATATTATTTGCTATATTAAGACTCTTTCATGAAGAGCACAATTGGAAACTTTTGAGAACAACAGTTGGGTTAGCAGGCGATAGGATGTTGGATATGCATGGATCATGAGCAAACTAGATATAAGTTGAAACTCAACCTATATAGAGAGTTCTAGAGCCTTGCTTTTCTTTGTGACAATATATCTTTGTTTGAACTCTAAAATTTCTCTCATATGCTTCAGTCTTTGCAAAAGATTTCTATAGTTTTTTATTGACTACTGGAAACATTATGGGGAGATATACCATGATCCTACTTATTTTTGTCCTTAGATATGTTGGTTTATGTGGAATTTTAGAAGATGAGAGCCTAAGGCCATTAATCTTTTGTCTCTAGCTATACAAATATTCAACCTACCTTTACATTAATCATTGTCACCATCATTTGAGCAATGAGAAATACTTCCACAATACCACAAAACATTTTTTATTTTTTTATGGGTGCTCTCTTGGGGGTTTTGAGCTATTGATGCACTTAGATACTACCACTGTCTCTCTTTTATTCCCAAAAAAAAAAAAAAAAAAATCAAAAAGAAGAAGAAAAAAAAGAATAAAGAAAAGAAAAAGAAAGAGAAGGCATACATAATCAATCAATAAATCATTGGCGTCTTACACATCTTTCATGTATTTCAGAAGGGTTATATGGTTGAGTAAGTTGGTTGTTACTGCTATGAGTTAGGTTTGGCTTGAATTTTCTACATTTGATTCATATACCTCATATTTCAAAGAGAGCAGCTTTGCCTTTACCTAGCCATAATATTATACTACCACTAAGCTTAAAGTCCTACTTGATCCTAAAGGTGCATGAATGGAATGTGTTTGGGATAAAAACTAGGGATGGGAATGGTATTAACCTTATGTTTCCAGAAATTCAACATACTTTTTAGGAGATTTTTCCCCCCGTTGTTTTAGCGGCTATTTTTGTATATACATGTGGTATTTTTAAAACTTCTTTTTTCCTTTTTGTTCACATGTGATTTGAAGAGAGAGAAAATAAGCCATTACTTCTATGTGTGTTCTTTGAGAGTGTTGATGACTTAAGAGAGGTTTTGGAGTAGAGGCTCTATTCTAGATTATTCTTGGTCTATGCATGTTTGGAAAAGTCGGTTTGATTGGATGGGCTATGCACACACACACTCTACAAGTGAAGCTAGTGAAAACTCTTTAATATGATGAATAGTATCCAACTCAAAAATTGAAAGTTCATTTATATGATATAATAATAAAGCAGACTAACATTTGCTGCAAGAATTTTTAGGAAACCTTTGACTTTTGTGGGTAGAGTCACTGTAAACACTCACAAGAGTAAACTCGTCTACTAGGGTGACCAAGGGGTTTAAAGACTTGCTGCACATGGGAAGTGCTGTTGTGTAGCCTATGAAAGTGGCTTCTATTTTAGTTTTAATTTTGCACTTTCAGCAGACATGGGTGCTTTGTGGATTGTTAGGAACTAGCAAGATTTAAGTTGGGGGGTGTGATAACGCCTTAAAATGTATATTTGTTATATATTTATGTGGGTGTTATCCCCTTATTACTATGCTTAATTTGTATAATTAAGCCATGATTTGCATTAGTCCCTATTATTTACCTTTACATAATTTCTTGAATAAGATGTCATTTATTGCATGTAATTTTCTACTTTCACGAATTCATGTGAAAAAGATGAGTTTGCAAGAGTTTATGAGAGAATGGAGGCCAAACTAGAATTAAAGAGGAGTTAAAGGACCATGCTTAAATGTCTAAGGAGGTGTAGCTAGAGTTCTTAGGTCATTTACCATGTTTGGAAGCTTCAAAAAAGGAAAGAAATAAAAGAGGCAAAATCTGAAAAGGTAAACTCAAATTTGACCATTGATCAGTTTTTTGGGTGTATCTCTCTCCTCAAAAATCCAATTGACTCAAGGCCAGATGGGTTGGAACTGTGACTTAAATATCTACAACCTTTCAGTTTTGTATTTTTCGAAATTCACATTTTTTGAGGCCCGATATTAATTCACAAGTTGCTGCTGTAAATCTGGATGAAAATTAAATAGTAAAGGTTTTATTTTCTTTGGACACTTTTACGTTAGGGTTTTGAAGGGAGGCTGTGTAGAATGAATTTGGCAAAGAACACCTTGCATTTTTCTTTCTCTAATGGCAGCCTAAACTCTTTGTTAGGGCTAGGGGTTATGTCTCTTCTATAAGATATGAATATATAATGTGATTCTTTCTAAGATTTAAGACAACAACATATTTGATTGTTCAATTAGATTTCTTTTGATGTATTAGTTCTTCCATGTTTCAATAAGTTCAATCATGTTTTTCTTATTATTTAGATGAATTTCTAATAGTTTCAAATAGAAATCAGGTTTTAAAGTGAATGAGGTTTTTTTTTTTTTTTTTTTTTCCTGAAAACTATTCTACCGCATTATTAATCTAGGTTATCATACATTCTTGAACTGTCTTAGTTCAACTGAATCATAAGTATTTAATTGTACAAGAACAATCAATTATGAAATATATATCTTCTTAGATCACAAAGAATTTCATATTAATATAGGGAAACACCCCAATGCCCTAGTATTTACATTATTGACTTAAATCAATTTTTATTATTATTCTTGATAACAATCACCAAGCAAAAGTACTTTTCTTCTTCACCCAAGTTTTTGTTTGATTATGTTGTCTTTGAATTTACCTTGCTCCTTGTGATTCAACCTTGGTACTCTGAGAATTATATTGCTAAGATCTCTTGCACTTGGGAGTGAGCAAGCATAGTTGTGTTTGCTTGAAAATTTGGAGAGATGATTTGTATGAGAGACATGATATTTGTATGGATCATAAAAGTTTAGAGTATTTATTTAACCAGAATGAGCTAAATATGGGACAACGGAGATGGCTTGAATTGATTAAGGGCTATTATTGCTCTATTAACTATCATCTCCGTAAGGCTATGTCATGGTTGGCGCACTTAGTAGAAAGTCTCTGGGTTTCTTAGCTGCTTTGCATACCACTTAGAGGAAAATCATTATTGATTTAGAAAGGTTGGGAGTTGAGGTTGTATAGGCCAGGCCTACTTGGCTAGTTGAGAGTTCAACCAAATCTAGTAAAGAAAATTAAATGGTTGCAAAGTAGGGACTCACAGTTGATGAAAATCATGGATGAAGTGCAAAACAAATTGAGACCTAAGTTTAATGTGTACAACTGTATTAGGTGTGATTGGTCACCTATATGTCTAATTCATTTTAAGTTACCTAATTAACTAAACAAATTTTAAGGGTTTATTAATTAAGGTAAATAAAAGTCTCTAATAAAGATCTTGGATTTGAAAGTTCGGTTACTTGTGGGGAAGGTGTTAGGCACCCCACACCAATGGCGGCTCTAGAATTTTTTTTTTTTTTTTTTTTTTAAGGTGGTCACTAAGAAATTTAAATTATACAAAATATAATAAAGAAATAACCTAAATATTTGCTATAATTGCGAGTAAAGTCACTAAGGAGAGCAAAATTGTTGCGATTGCAAAGCCAAAAAAAGTATAATTGTCATTAACATTGTAGATACTGTATTTTATTTTCCCTTGATTTGAGTGATGTACCTCGAAAATCTCAAAAATATTAACTTTTCTCAAAGGGGCAGCGGAAACATCTAGATTGACGGGGCATAGCCCGTTTGGGCATCGGAGCACTTAAAGTGCCTTTTTAGGTGAAATTGACCAAAATGCCCTTGGTCAACCCAGGGTTGACCAAAAGTCAAAAATTGGTAAGAACCACTCCAATACAAAATTTCTCAAGCTTTTACATCAAACTTGAGCTATTTAGAGATTTTCGTCAACTTTGACCTAGAGTTGACTCCTGAGGGCCTTGAAAACCCTAATTTTGATCCGATCATTGTAATAGGTTAAGATCAATGTCATTACAAAGATTATTGAATTCTCTTTCCAATGATTATTCATGGGTCAAAATCGGAGTCAAAACGATCGAGATATCTTGAAAACCGTGCAATGCGCATTAGCTCACTTCCTGAGGCCATAACTTTCGATCCGATCGTTGGATTTCAAAGTTCTTTAGCTTTTCAGGAACTACACATCTAGACCTTTCCAGGAATGCCAAGATAAACCCAATCCAAACCTAGAAAGGCCTTCATACAAGTTGACGGCCATTTAGTGGCCGTCGAAGTTAAAGAACACTTTTTCGTTATTAATACCTCCAAACCCCCCTCAGATTTAAAAAAAAAAAAAAACAAAAAAAAAAAAAACAAAATTGGGCATTTTGGAGCTTGGTGTTGGGTAGATTCTCTCTCTTTTCCTCTCTAAATTCTTTCTCAAACACTAAAAAGAAATCTTTGATTTGTCTCTTCTCTCAACAATCAAGAGGTAATGTTCTTGCACTCTTTTTCTTCTCCTTGGTCTTAGGACGTTGGATTTGAGGTTTAAAGGGTGTAGATGTAGCTCTTTAGCTATAATCCACACCCTTTGCTTTATCTTTGTTCATAATATGTTTTATATCTTTTCCTAGTATGTTCTTTGTTATATCTTGCTTCTTGGCATGTTCTATAGCTTTCCTAGCATGTCTCCTTGCTTTTTGCCATGTTTTAATGCTTTGATGATGTTGGCCTAGCCTTCTTGGGCTAGGAGTAAATTTTGTATTTGTGCTTAGATCCATGTGCCTAGGTGCCTTTTAGCATGCTCATGCTTAGATCTGCTTGTTTATGTGTTCCTTGCCTTGTTCATGTTTAGATCTACTTGTTTATGTGCTCCTTGCCTTGTTCATGCTTAGATCTACATGTTTATGTGCTCCTTGCCTTGTTCGTGCTTAGATCTACTTGTTTGTGTGCTCTTTGCAATGCTTATGGTTAGATCTATATCTTGGTGTGCTCTGTGCCATGTTCATGTGTCTAGATCTACATGTTGGTTGTTATGCCATGTGCTCTTAAAGCCCTTTTTATATCTTGTTATCTATTTCTTGTGTTTTGGCCCCTTAGGTAGGGTGTAGATCTAGATCTTGTGGTCTAGGCCTACATCCATGCACCTAGGCCTATATCAAAGGGTTTGGATCATTTCCTTTATGCATGACTATGTTTGCTTGCTTGCTTCTATACTTTGTATCCATGTTTGCCTATCTAGATCTAGGCCTTGCCATGTTTTGTGCCTCCCGTGGGTTTGTGCTTGTCGGCCCTTAGGGCCACCTACTGGTGTGGTTGCATCCTTCCCTCTTGTGGATTATTTGGGTGTCACCACTTGTGAGATACACCTCCGTGGTGTTGGTGTACTTGATACACACCTTTCATCACTCCATGCGATGTTGTTATGCTTGCCTTGCTTGCTTTGTGCCACCCGTTTGGTTTTCTTTGCTCCATTCCATCTTTGCACGTTTTCCTACATGTTCATGCATGAGTCTGTGTGGCATCTATACTTCAATCCAATGGTACTATGGACACTTGATCCAAACCTACATTTGTCCTCCTAGGACACCCTCTTTTGTTTGATAACATGTTGTTTGCCCTCGTTTGGCACCTTTTGATAGCTTGTCTTTTAGCATGCTTTCCTTTTATTTGTTTCTTTGCTTGTCTGTTGGCTTGTTTCTTTTGTCATTACATGTACACACATGGAGCATGGACACTTGGAGCAAGGGTGCAACCTCCTAGACGCAAGCAAAAAGGGCAAGGAGGCAAGCAAGAAGATGCAAGCCCATAAAGGGCAATGTTCAGTAGATTAGGGGGCCTAGCCCTTCCTGAGTGATTTTCTCTTTCCCTCTCTCTCGTAGCATCTTCTCTAGAGCATGTATTAGGGTTCCCCCACTCATTGTACCTTTCATCTTTCCTGCTCTTTGCTTGGGCCACATTCCCTATGTATGACAATGTCTGTTTTATATTTCTTGTACCTTGCTAGGCTATATATCCTTGGAATGTTGGCAATTTCTGTTTTACTTTTTAGCTCTATGTGATAGTATTGTGCATGATCTATGTATATATATATATATATGCCTACGTGTGCGTGGGTGATTGTGCACTTTGTATGATGGACTCTCATGGCTATGTGAGTGACCCTCTTTAGCCATGAGTGCTCTGGACCTTGTGACATGAGTATGTGCTCAAGGTGACTGTTGTAGGTGCATATCCGTGTCATACTATGTGCATAGTCACTGCGGTGTGACTGTCCCGATCCATGTTACCAAGTGACATCGGTTTCCCTATGTATGTGACACGTATCAACGTGCTTAATACTTTGAGGGGCTTCGGCTCGTCCTAGCTCGAGCATGTATGTACACAGGCATGAAACCCTTCTAGTGCGGCATAGCGTACCAAACGCGAATCTCTATCGGATTTTCACCGTGAAAATGGGCCTTATTGCTGTATTCTCATGTTGAAAGCTTGGTGAGAATAGAGTTTTGTGTGCTATAACACATTTGGGGTGAAGCGCTACTAGATTTTCGCCACGAAAATAAGGTAAAATATTGTCGGATTTTTGCCATGGAATTTGGCAACAATTCCAAACACATTTGGGAAGCATGGATTGAGACCACACCCTTTCTGAACCCAAACCTCAAAGCCCAATTTGCTTAAAGCCCCAACAACTAATGCCAATAGTTGTTTTTAATTGCCAATGTCCTTAAATTATGATTTTACCAAACAAAGGACTGTCAACGGACAGGTGTTGTGGGGTGCCTAACACCTTCCCCAAACGTAACTAGACCTTCGAACTCAAAAATCAAGATTTTTTACCCATCTGCATTAGATTAGGAAAAATGACATTTTTCTTAGCCTAGGATTAGTAATAAAATCAAATAGAGTCAGGTGTCCAATCACACTTTAGAAAAACCCAATGATTGGTGGCGACTTCACTTACCCATGGTAATTTCCTTAAAATCGACTTGTATTCCAGTTACACACCTGAGGTACAACAATCCTCAACCGAAGTGCACGAGCATCATTGTGATGGGTGGTCGAGTAGCCGTGAGGCGTCGACAACCATCAAAGAGAACCCACAACCACAATATTTTTCTTAGTACCATTTTTTAAGGAAAAATGATATTAGAGATTATTTTATTGAATAGGTTAAACAATCTAAAAATTTAAATGATTAGCGATTTTTATCTTTTTGTTTTATAATAGGCTTTTTGTTGAACAATTTGTGTTGTTGTTTGGTCTTGTCTTATTTTTGTTTGGTTTATGTTTGTTGTTATTTGGGTTAATATTTATTGTTGTTATTTAAGATTTTTTTTTTTTATAAAAAAATTTATAAAAGAGATTAAGGATTATGTTTATGGGGGCAGAATTAATTTTGGAGTAATACTATGTCTACAACATTTTTACAATAAATCTTATGCAAAAAACTATTATTGGTGGGTAAAAAAATAATATTTTTATTTGGGTCAAATTAGAATTAGTAACAGCTTATTACATTGAATTTGTTGTGAAATTATTGTAAAAATGTTACGAATGTAACGTTATCTTTTTACTTGAATTCTAACATTATCTTTTTAGTGAAGAAATAAGATACTTGTCATTTTGATTTTTGAAAGATATTTTGTGCAAACAATATATATATATATATATATATATATATATATATATATCACAAATCAAGAGATAAGAGAGAAGGGGTTGGAAGATTAGCACATTGTTGTCATCCACCTTATTTTCTCATTTTATCATGCAAAAAAAGAACGCAATAGAAGGACATTAGTACCAAGAAGAAGAGGGACTATGTAAGTTTGATTGGTGCCTATGGGTTCAATGAGATTGAACCATAGGCACAAATCTCTAAAGATACAAATCTTAAGAAAAAGTTTTAAACAACAATGCCAAAGAAGATGCTTGAATTATTTTGAAAAAGTTTGCTCATCTTGTAAAAGGGGTTTTTCTTTACTTTTGAAAACATTAACTTTTTGAGAAAGGAAAATTTTGGAAAAAGACATTTTTGAAAAAAAATTTTGACAAAAGAGAGAAGGTTTTTTTTTTTTTTTTGAAAAGAACTATTTTCATCATTTATGAAAGAGAAGAAATTCCTTTGAATGAACAAAGTTTAAAGAGTTTTTATTGTTTATTTGAAAAAGATTTATGAGAGAAGTTTGTTTAGAGAAAAGAAATGCCAATGTTGTTTTTTTAAAGAAAAAGTGGGAGATCGAAATTTCTATGGCTTTTTAGAATTTTATTTTGAAAACCATTTTATAAAACAATACTTATGCTCCATTTGTTTTGATGGAAAACCTTGTGTAAAGATAGTATTCCGTATTTTTCAATGTTTGGTAGCATAAAAAAAGATGAGTCAAAGGAAAACAATCTTTGGTCAACATAAAAAGTATGGCTTATTTTTAGGCATTGTTTTCCATTAAATTTTTTTGGAAAACAACTTTATCTCACAACAAGCTAAATAAGGGAAGTTAGGAAATTGTTTTTTAACTCATTTAAAATTGCTACCAAACATTGGAAAATGAGATAGTTTTATAGAAAATCATTTTTGAAAAATGACTTATTTTCTAGAAAACATCATTGCTGAAACAAATAGAGCGTTACTTTGAGGAAAAGGAATTTTAAAAAGGTGTTGACAGAAAAGAAATTTCATGGGTTTTTTTAAAGAGTGTTTAGTTTTTAAAAGAATCCCCTGATTTTTTTGATAATATTTTTAAAGAAAGGAGTTTTATTTTGAAATATATATATATATATATATATATATATATATATATATATATATATTTGTAAAAAAAAGGCAATTTCAAAAAACAAGGGTTGAGAAAAGGATATTTGTTTATGAAAAATTTCAAGGATTTTTATCTTTGAAGAGTGGAAAAGATTGAAAAGGGCAAACGAAAAATACCATGATTTTTTTTTTTTTTTTTTTTTTTTATAGTAATGGGGAAATTACCTAGAAAACATTTTAGGAAGGAAAACCTTTTTTGAACAAAAGGTTTTATTTTTGGAAGAAAGGTTTGGGTTCCAAAAATCCGACAATTTTTTTAGAAAAGAAATGCTCCTTTTAGAAACTTTGCTCATTCAAAAGATTTCTTTTTATTATTATTTTTTGAAAATAATTTCCAACGTGGTAGAAGAAAAACATTTTTTGTTTGAAAGAAGAAAGATATATATATATATATATATATATATATATATATATATATATTAAAAAGCTTCTTTATTTTTGGATTTAGGGAGGAAAAAGATTTTCTTTGAAAAGAGTTTTTGACATAGTAAGAGAAGACACATTTCTAAAACAAATATTCTTTATTTTTGAATTTTTGGAAAGAAAAGAAATTTTGGATTTTCTTTTTCTTTTTTTTGAGAAAGGAAAGGGAAAAGGGTTTTTGAAAAGCATTTTGAAAAGGAGGAAGAAACTAAAAAAATGGTTTCTAGAGAAAGGCTTCATTTTTTAAAACAATTTGAAAGGGAGTAAAGTTTATGAAAAATCATTGTCTTTTGGAAAAGCATGCTTTAGAGATTTGTTTACCCAAACTATTAATTTGTGGCAACAATGCTTATGAGTAGGGGTGTACATGGGTCGGGTTAAGAGATT
This sequence comes from Quercus robur, assembly GCF_932294415.1. Classification (NCBI taxonomy): domain Eukaryota; kingdom Viridiplantae; phylum Streptophyta; class Magnoliopsida; order Fagales; family Fagaceae; genus Quercus; species Quercus robur. Next base: position 45,424,965 of record NC_065535.1, read on the forward strand.
TTTAGACCCAACCCACCATGGTGGGTTAAAAAAATTCAACCCTACCCAACCCAACACATAAGTCTAACCCAACCCAACCCACACGGGTCGGATTGAACCCATGGGTTGGACAATTTTTTTTTATTATTATTAATTGAGCATAAAAAATATAAATAAAAATATATTAAAAAAAACCCAAAGATTAGTATTAATGTAACTCCTTAAAGGCAAACAACACTAATGACTAAACAACAATAGTAAAAACAATAGGGAGAGGGCTAGACAGAGAAAAACTTGCAAAGCAAGATAGAGAGAAAGGGACACAACAAGTTGGCAAGAGAAAATATTGTAGAGTAAGAAATAGACCTGTAAGTTTAGACAAAGCAAAAACATTTAAAAATCAGCCAAAAGAAAACTAAGAAATCAACAAAGCAAAAGCTAAACATTGATCCGCCACGGCAAGAGAGATAAGCAGATAGAGCGAGAGAGAGGAGATAGAGAAGCTAGAAAAGAACTAGAGCAAGAGAAAGAAACCCAAGTACCTGCACCTTATACTGGAAGAGGGAGCCACCAGAGTAAGAAAGAGACCTGTGGTTGAGACAACGCAAAATCATTCAAAAATTAGTAAAAAGAAAACTAAGAAATCAACAAAGCAAAAAATAAATATTGAACCACCATGGTATGTTAGGACATATGTAAATCATGTTAGGAACATATGTCATTATGGAATTGGCTAATCCTTTGACAAAACGCACTTTACTTGTATTTGGGTAGATCTAGGATGGATAATTCAAGGAATAAGAGTTCAAGTCTAGTATTGAAGCCATGCAAATCTGTCTAAAAAACAAGTGAAGAAGTGCTGATTCATTAGCTCATGATAGCTCTTGATAGCTCGCAAGTGAAGAAGTGCTGATTCATTAAATCTTGATAGCTAGCTTGATAGCTTGCAACAGATACAAAATTTAGATTTTTAGATCTGATTTTCGACCCATGCTTATGTATTTGTGTAAGGTTTCTTTTCTCACAACCTTAGACATATATAAGGCTTATTTTAAAGGCCGTCACACATAAGAATACAAGGAGAACACATACAAAAAGTGACTGAGTGTCTTATTGTCTCTGAAAGAAGCTACTGTGTCTTTTGTACATTGTAGGGTTTTGTGACCAAGTGCTTCTTGATCTTCATTGTTGATAAGGTGAAGAATTTTGCAGCCAACATCTTCTTCAAGTTGGTGTGTTAGTCACATACTGGGAGCCGTGCATCATTGGTTAGTCACGTACTGGGATCCATGCAAAAAGGGTGGCATTCATATATTGAAGAGTTCAAAGGTTTTGAAGTGGTAGAAGGTTTCCACTGTAAGTTCATCTACGGAGATTGTAAAGTCGAGGGACAAAGGTTTTGTACTAGATCTAAAACTTCTCTTTACTATAGTGAATTGCTTTTCGGGAAGGTTTCCCCCCAGGTTTTTTACTGTGAAATTAGTTTGTTTAATTGGTTTTCCTGGGTCATCATATCTTGTCTTATTTACTTTTCCACTGCATGAATTTGACATGATATTGATGTTAGTTTATTTTAACAAAGTTTATTCATAATAAATCTAATTAACAACTTGGGTTTAAAACTTGTTAATTCTATTAACTGGGGTCTAAATTTCCTAACATGGTAAGAGAGATAAATAGAGAGAGAAAGAGAGAGAGAGAGAGAGAGAGAGAGAGAGAAGTAAGAGAAAGAGAAATAAAGCAAGAGAGAGAAAATATTGAGAAACTTTACCTAACACTAGAAGAGAGAGCTACCACTAGAAAGATAGAACCACCACTGAGGCGGTGATGATAGCTGATGGACGACAGTGGCTCAGCAGAGGGAGAGAGGGTTAGGGTTCAAAAGGGAGTGAAGTGGGAGAGGGGAGTAGGAGGCAGCACATTAAGATAAAAGGTTCTAGAGTTTGTGTGAACTAATTGACTTTAATATATGATAGGAAGAGCTAATTATTTTAAAAATTTTATTAATTATATAATACATTTTAAATATATATTAAATATATGGGTGGGTCGGGTTAGGTTTGGCGGATTTGGAATTTTATGACCTGAACCCAACCTGACCCGCCATCAAAAAATTTTTTGTAACCCAACCCAACCCAACCCACCAAGCCCTATAAATTGACCCAACCCAGCGGGTTGGGTTGGGCTGGGTCGGTTTTGATGGGTTGGTGGGTTGATTGCTCACCCCTATTTATGAGAGAAAAAAGTAAAGAGCAACAATAGTAAACAAGTGCCATAAATTAAAAAGGCAAGAAATAAAGTGCAATAAAGTAAAGGAAAGTAAATAAAGTTGCTTGGAATTTAAATGACAAGGAAAATAAAGTGCTAGGAATTTAAATAACAAGAAAAGTAAATGACTAGAAATTTAAATGACAAGAAAAGTAAAGGTTCATTGGCAAAATTAGGGCTTTTAGTGATTTCTCCTAAATAAGCCCTAATCTTGTTCAAGTCTTATGGGTCCTTTGTCGAAAATGAAATGGGAGTTCAAAACCATCAACCATTCTTTGAGACAACATACTCATATTGCGTTTAATCAAGATTTAAGACCCATTTAGGAAAAATGAATTGAAAATCTTTTTAGGTGATGAAAGAGTAAATAACTAGATATACAACAATAGATGCATATATATATGGCGAAAATACACCTTTTGTCCTCACATTTTGGGCCGATTCTCATTTTGGTCCCTAAATTGATTTTGCGCCTATCTTAGTCCCTAAAATCAGAAAATTGTTTTCGTTTTGGTCCTTGCCATCAACCCATTAATAGAAACATCCTATGTGGTAGACGGTGTATCCTGCTTGTTGACATTACGCTGACATGGACATTAAAATATTATAAAAAAATTATTTGGCATTTTTTAAATGCCACGTTATAGGCTTAACCCAAGGGGGGGAGGGAGTACGCCTTGGTCGAGTGAATTGAGGCAGAGAAAACCAATGGAGTTGCCACCTAGATTAGGTTTAGGAACCATATATATAGCGGCCTTCGTGGAAGAATTGATCTTACTACCAAAGTATGAGTTCGGAGTTTAGGTACGGCTTGGGAAGGTGTTAGGCACCCAAGACCGCCCGACCCATGGGTCGGTTCCACTCATTGTGTCTTACGTCTTAATCTTGTTAAAGGCTTATTCAACATTGTCATTCTAGACTCACACACATGCTAACATACATCTAGCAATCAACATGACATTTCATCCCAAACCCTAACATATATATCTATCACACAGAGCATCCATTAAATCCAAGGCAGAAACATGTATATATCAAACTAAGGTAGAAACATAGACATGGTAAGATCAAAACAACATGTTCACATACAGCAAATCTATATTACACATCTAATATACATCATATCCAAAACCAAATGCATGTTTATGTGAATGCATGACTTATCTCACTCTACCACAACACCTATGCATCAATGCATGGTGTGTGGACATCGGGTCGGTGCTCGGTAGTGGCCCATTGTTATCAGGCTGGGCCCTGCCCAGTAGCACTGAATGGGTCAGGGTTAATTGAAAGGGCAATAGCCAATACTTGAACCGACCCCTAAATGTTACTAGTGCCATGAAGGAATCTGCAGAATGGACCAATTTACTAGGGATTCTGGACAAAGGTGGGGACCACGTAGAAAACGATGGAAAGGTAATCATTTGAGTCCTTACTAAGGAAAGACTATAAAAGTGAATGTAGGATAGAAGAGAAAGGGTTGGTTAGCAAAAATTAGGGTGTGAGAAACAAAAGTAAAGGTGAGAGGGGGAAAATACCAGGGAAGAGAGAGTGACACAAACGAAAGGTTATGGTGTTATATTGTTGGGTTGTCAAGGCAGCATTTAAGGTTTTCCATAGTAGGACGTCAGTCATACCTATAAACAAATAAATTGGGAGCCCAATCCCTACCTAGTAAGAACCATCGAGTTTGGGTACCATAATTGTCGCCGTCTATGGGGATCCTACTTAGCATAAGACTTTGAGCTAGCTTAATATCGTCCATAATGGAAGGTCCACACGCAGGAAAAGGATCGGTTGGCCCTGGAGGCAATCATTTAAGGGCCTTGTCTCGGGGCTAGAAGAGGTTGGAAAAGGAATGGAAAAGAGAACAGGATCGCATTTAAGATGGGCATGAGACAAGACTTGATTCGGATGAAGGATCTTCACAAGGGGAAAGATTAGTATCTTACGTTCTTGAGTGGTCGTATTGTAATGAATGGGACCAGGAGCTCTAAAACCTATGGAAGTAGATTAAGGAATTGAAAATAGAGATCAGAGGCCTATGTCATAGGAGGGATTGTGAGGGGTCGTTTGATGATCCTAACTATACTGGAAGCAGCATTGCTGGATTGTCTTACTGGAGCGGTTCACGATAGTTGAGAGATAGGTCCAATGAAACTGTGGGATGTCGTCCTGACACACAGAACAGGGATAGGTGTGGCACCCCAATGCAACATTGGACGCCATGAGCCGAGCACTTCGGAGAGCTACCTGATCATCGTTTTCTTACGAGATAGAGTGTATGGAGATGTCGAGGTGTTTCAATCGCCCGCCATTCATTTGTTATGATGGCAAAACCGACCCAGTAGAACACATCAGCCATTATATTCAGGTGATGTCTTTGTATTCTCGGAATGACGGGTTGATGTGCAAGGTGTTCTCGTCCAGTCTTGGGCCCATGACAATTATATGCTTCAACGGTTTAAGGAAAGGGTCCTTACACAATTTTGAGGAGTTGATTCAAGCATTCAGGGCCCAATTTATCATTTGTAGTTGGGTCCCTTAATCGATCGACGCATTGTTATCCATGAAGATGGGAAGTGGAAAGACTCCTTGGTCGTATGCGAATAGGTATTGGGAGTTATACAATGAAATACGAGGAGGAAATGAGCAAGTGGCAGTGAGTACGTTTAGGCCTGGACTACCTTAGGAGTCGAAAATGAGGGATTCTCTGACCATGCGTTCCCCTGAGAACATGCACTAGTTAATGAGGAGGATTGAGAAACATAAAAGGCTAGAAGACAATAGATAGCAGAGTAAGGGCAAAGCTCCAGCCTTTTCCCAATACAATAGAGATCTTTGGCCTGAGGGATTCCAGTAGAGGACCAGAAGGGAATCAAGGGTGTCAAATATAGTACCACGACCCGAAGAGGTTAATGTAGCCTTTAAAGAACCCATCCACAAGATCCTTGAATGCATTAAGAACAAGCCATATTTTTGGTGGTTGGAGAAGATGGGCGAGGACCTAGCTAAAAGAAATTAGAGTTTGTACTGCACATATCATGAGGAGAAGGTCCATACTACCGAGTAATGCCAGGTGTTGAAAGATCATCTAGAGCAACTTGTAAAGGTGGGGTATCAAGGTTAACCCTGACCAGATCAAGGCAATTCAGTAGCTTAATCCTCCGAGTAACCCCAAGGAAGTGCAGAGGCTCACGGGGATGGTTGCAGCCCTGAATTGGTTCATTTCAAGATCGACAGATAGGTACAGGCTTTTCTTTCAGCTATTGAAAAAATGGAAGGGCTTTTAGTGGATTGAGGAATGTGATGAGGCATTCCAAGTTTTGAAGTGCTAGTTGGCCAGCCCTCCCATTTTATCCAGGCCTGAGCCCGGGGAAGATTTGTATATGTACTTGGTGGTCTCCGATCATGCTGTAATTGCTGTGTTATTATGACATAAATACAGAATTTAGAGGTCGGTATACTACATTAGCAAGACGTTAGTGGATTTAGAGACTCGGTATCTACCATTGGAGAAGATGGCATTGGCGTTGTTTCACATGACTAGAAAATTGCCCCACTATTTTGCAAGCCCACACGGTTTGGGTGTTGATTGAATACTCCCTACAATCCCGGGAGGATAGCTATGTGGGGAACAAGACTCGAGATATTTGATATACAGTATAAACTGAAGAACTCCATTAATGGTCAGGTGTTAGCAAATTTTGTGGTAGAATTCACACCAACACTGGGGTCATAGTAAGGGTATGCCAAGCCTCTATTCAACCATGTCGAGTGTTTGTGGATGGGGTGTCAAACGTTAGAGGAGCGAGAGTTGGGATTGTTATGATACCCCCTGAGGGGTTAAGTCTAGAGGAATCACTAAGGTTGGGCTTCCATGCTTCAAACAATGAAGCCGAATATGAAGCGCTTATTGCTGAACTTAGAGCAGCCTAAAAGTTGGGTGCCAAGGAGGTAGAGATATTCTCAGATTCAAGGCTAGTAGTAAGCCAAGTAGAAGGAAGTTTTGAAGCGAGGGACCCCGTATGTCACAGTATTTGAAGTTGGTTGGGACTTTGCAAGCATGTTTCTGAAAAGTGAGTGTGGCTAGAGTCCTAAAGGGTCAGAATAGTCATGCCAATTCTTTGGCCTCATCGTTAGATGAATGTCTTCCACAAATGATTTCTATGGAGTTATTGGAGCATCCAAGCATAGAGCATCGCCCAATTGTAGTAGTAGTTTTGGCGTTCAATCTGAGTTGGATGGACATCGTTATCTCCTTTTTGGCTAATCGATCTTTACCGACCAAAGTTAAAGAGGCCGAGAAGGTGCAGAGCTTGTCCTTTCGGTTTTGGACCGACGATCGATTGGGGGTCCATATTTGTGATGTCTTCACCCTAATGATGTCACTGATCTTGTTGCTAAGTTGCATGAAGGGGTTTATGGTGGTCACTCTGGGGGAAGATCGTTATCCCATCGAGCAATGACTTAGGGATTTTGGTGGCCTAACATGCAAAGCAATGCAGCCGAGTATGTCAAGAAGTACGATCAGTGTCAAAAACACGCCTCAAATATACACCAGCCAGGTGGGAACTTGAACCCAATCACTAGCCCTTGGCCCTTTGTACCATGGGTTAGACATTGTAGGGCCATTCCCACGGGCCACAGGTAACAAAAGGTTTGTTTTAGTTGCTACCTGTAGACACTCGATTTTAGAGTGACCATTCATATACTTAACATTTAGAGTTTCATTACATGCATTAATTCATTCATTGCATATCATAAAAATGATCTTGAGTTTCTAATGGTTGCAACGGTGTGTCCGATTTCCAAATCAAATCGTCGGATTGAAAGATATCACATGATCAAGTTTGCATGGTCTGCATGCATTTTAATTAAATAACTTTGTGATTGGTTGTTGGTTGTAAAAATTAGACTTGCATGCATGGGAAAAAAGTGGATAATCAGATAACAAAGAAGTTGTGGATAATCAAGACTTTTTGGAATATTTATCTACAAGATAATTATCACTTTAAAGACCTAAATATCTAGAAAAAGGGATTAATTATTAGAATACGGATTAAAAATGCATCTAAGTACAATTCTTGGCTAAAAAATCCTAAAAAAAAGGAGTCCAAATTGGACCAAAACTCAAACGCGGACTTGGCACCCAAGAGGGCCATTCGGCACTCTTAGAGTGCCAATCGGCACATGAAAAGTGTTGATTGGCCCAAATTGTTGGCATGGCCCATGGACTCCCTAATTGAGATAAGGCCTATCTTTTACGATTTTTTAGAGATAAGGATGCAATCCAATTCGTATCTAATCTCATTTTTTAAGCATCATAACCTGTATAAATAGAGGAAACAAATCAAAATTAGAGGCTCTTCTCTTCTGACTTTTCAACTCCCCTTTCGTTAAAGACATTCTGGAGACTTTTGCTTTAGGAACTTCTTTTTTGTAAGTAAGGTATTTTAGACCTCAAAAAGGTGAACAAGCTTCTTTGATTTCTAAAATATTCATTCATTTGAAGAGCACGCTCATGCAAGAGGTATTTTGTTTTCTTTCTTTTCTTTTTTCCATTAATTAGTATGATGCATGAATATGTTTAGCATATTTTTATTATGTTCTATTCTTGATATGGTTACCATGCTTAAATACATTGCTAGATTTTTCTTTAACATGGGATTAGGTGTTTGTTTATTGTAACTCTTTTTCTTAAGTTTCAAAATCTACAATGGCTAACAAAATTCTTTTATGAAAACTAAAAAACCTGATCTGTATTTTTAGATCTGATTTTCTCTAAACACAAAAACTGATCTGTATTTTTCAGATATGATTTTCTCTAAACACAAAAACTGAGTTGTATTTTTCAGATCTAATTTTCTCTAAACACAAAAACTGATTTGTATTTTTCATATCTGATTTTCTCTAAACACAAAAACTGATTTGTACTTTTCAGATTTGGTTTTTTTTAAAAGACTCAAAAACTAATTTGTATCTCTTAGATTTGATTTTTTTTAGTGCAGAACTGATCTGTATTTTTCAAATCTAATTTTTTTAACACAAAAACTGATTTGTAATTTGATTAAATATGGATCTGACTTTTTAACACAAAAACTGATTTGTGTTTTCATTAAATACAGATCTGATTTTTTTAGAAAGAGTTTTCTTTGTTACAAAATTGCAGAGTTTGAAGTTCAAAAGAAGGAATTGAAAGTTAGGTTGAATTAAGAGTCTTTTTATTTATTTATTTTTAATATATGATGCATGTATAATAAATTTATATCATGAACGTGGATCCTCTTTTTTTTTTTTTTTTACATAAAACAAATCCGATTTTCTTTACAAATCCAATTCTTTTCTTTACAAAACAGATCTGATACTTTTTAATAAAAATCTTATTATTTCTTTTACATAAAAAACAAATTTTATTTTTTTTACAAATCCAATTTTTTTATTCACAAAACAGATTTGAATTTTTTTTTAAAAGAGGACACATCCATAAGGCAAATTTATTTAAATTAATTTTGTTAAGTGTGTGTCATGTGTGTTCAACATATCATTCAACATCATGTAAAAAGATTATATTGGTCATTAGAGTCTAGAAGACCAGACTTTGTCTGGGCAGAATGGGTGCCTAACACCTTCCCATTCCATAACCTAGCCCCCGAGCTTAGGATTTTTGGATAGGTAGATTAGTGTTTTGTCTTTTAATTTTGGTAGATTGTAATTAGGACCAAAGTTTTGTATTCTTTTGCATAGATTGTAACTAGAACCCAAAGGCTTGTAAGGTTAATTTACCAAAATTGTACTTTTCTTTATTTAATCAATGACAATGAAGTATTTTGATCATGTAATTTGTAATTATTTTTTCTTATTTTTTTGTATAAAAAATAAGTTGACTCCACACCACTTACCCAAAAAGAAAGGTGCTTAAAAGCACCCAAATCTCTTTTTTGAGAGCAACCAATTTCTCGGTCTCACATAGTGGCAACTCCACTGGGGATGTCGAGGGCTAAGCTTCATGTTAGACTTTAAGTGACCAACTATATACCCTTGTCTTTTGCATGATTTTGCATGATATTGTTGTTTGTTTGTTTATTTATGCCTTGAGATGTTTCTATGATTTTTTTTTTGTTGTGTTGCCATGTTGATTGTTAAAAGCTTTCCTAGACTGTCATAGTGTGTGTCATCAAAACAACAAATATGTATGCACCCATCTCAACAATATGGTGGTAGTAACCATGGATCACCGGTCTTCATTAGATTCAGGTACCTAGTGGCGAACTCACCAACTCATAGTCCAAAGTCACTGGATCACTTCTTGTTGACTATAAAGGATAGGTTCAGACCAATGTAATGTTCATTACATTACAAGTTGGAAGGTGTAACGTCCAAGCTATGGGAAACAATGAAACAACAAACCCACCCTACAATGTAATGACTTAGAACCTACCCTTAGGCCAGTCCATGTTAAAATTGCATTGCATGTTGCATGTGTTTGTTTGGTTGGTTGATTGATGAAGATGGGGACCTAACTTTGATTGACCCAACCAAGCCTTTTCTTAGGGGAGAATTTGGTCAAGATAAGAGGGAAGACTTTAGAGAGAACCCAAGACCGACACTTAAGCTAGTAGTTCCAAGCCCATCACTCCCATCACGGTACTAAAGACCATGAGCATAGAAGACATTCCACTGCTGCAACATCACAATCCCGTATTCAACCTACAAGACAGTCCAAGCCACAAGAAGTCTGAAGACTCTATTTTTATGGAGGAAGGGAGAGAACAACCAAATACTGAAGAATCCATGAACATTCAAAAGCTTCTAAACACCATGGTAGCTAGTCAAATCTAATTGAGGGAGGACATGAACCTTATGGTGCAACAATTTCAGAACTTGAAGAGTGGTTAAAAGGAGAACAAGACTGACCATAATCCTCCAACCATGGGGAGCGAGAAGAAGATTAACGAGAGGATAAACAAGATGGAAGAGATGATCAAGAGAGCTCGTAACATGGAAGACCTCATGGACTACCAATCACTCTCACTCTTCCCTGATGTGAGATTGCCTACCAAGTTCAAGATGCCAACCTTGGACAAGTTTGATGGGACTGGCTGCCTAAAGTCCCATCTGAAGATGTATATGAGGGCCATGCAACCCCTAGGAGCATTTGAAGAATCACTTGCTCAAATGTTTCAAAACACCCTAACTGGAGCCGCTTTTAGGTGGTTCCTCAACCTAGATGATGCTAGAGCAAGGAGTTGGGAGGACATTTGTCGCCAGTTTCACAATCAATACAAGTACAACATAGAGGTGGATGTGACAAGGAGAGATTTGGAGACCACAAAGCAAGAGCCAAAAGAATCCTTCTCTACCTTTATTACCAAGTGGAGATCCAAGGCAGCATAGATAATGAATAGGCCAAGTGAAGAAGAGCAGTTAACCATGGTTGTAAAAAACTTATTGCCTGTATACCATAAATATTTGTTTGCTTAGTATTTTCCTAATTTTAAAGCATTAATTGCTGTTGGAACCCAAATTGAGGATGCAATAAATAATGGCACTATAAATAATAAGAACCCACCAAGGTTTAAAAAGAATTTAGGATCTAGTTCTAAAACTATAGAAGTTTCTAATACATATAAAAATGATCCTTACCAACTTATTGCTCCTATTGCCCTCGTGTAAATATCACAAGGGCCACCCCTAAGGCCTAGGAGGGAGTTTCATGAGTTGTATATGCCTGTGAGCCAAGTGTTTGAAAAACTAAAAGCAAAAGGGCTAATAAAGCCCTTAGATCCAAGACCAATCCCAAACCTATTGCCTGCAAGATTTGATGTGACTAAGAGATATGCCTACCACCAAAGCCCTGGCCATGATACTAACAAGTGTTTTGGCCTTCGTCATGGAATTCAAGATCTGATAGACACTAAGGTGATTGCATTGCTTACAAGGCCAAGCGTCACTAATAATCCCTTTCCCAATCACAATTTTGGGAGAGGACCAAGAATTAATTGCTTGATAACTGAAGAGGAAGGTGAAGAGGACCTGTCTAAGTTGATTTGTGACTTATCCGAGTGCTTTATGATGACATGGGAAGAGTTGATGGGAATGATGTCCACTATAGGGAATGATATATGGAGTGAAGATGTAACAGAAACCACAAATTTCCCAACATCCATAAATGGGGGGAGACACTTCAAATCCCAATCAAGTAACCAAGCAACTACATACGGGGGGAGACACTTCGAACCCCAATCAAATGACCCAACATCCACATATGGGGGGAGACACTTCAAACCCCAAGACACCGATCTAAATGACCCAACAAAAATTGCCCACATCACAAGGGGGGAGACACTTTAAACCCCCACATTTGGAGACAGAAAACCTAATAGAAGCCTTGAACAATGCCACCTAACAAACACCCACCAAAAAGGATGAGGTCCTCAAGCAACTATAGAAGACACAAACCAATATATCTTTATGGGGTTTACTTATGGCCTCATACAAGCACTGCTAGAATTTGGTAGACCTTCTCAATCAAATCCAAGTCCCTACAACCACTACCTCTCAAGATCTGAATGCTCTGATTGGGTCTATAAATAGGTAACTCACTATTTCCTACTCTGACAAAGATTTGACGAAGAAAGGGAAACACCACAATGACCCATTGCACATACTGTAGATGCCAAAGGTAAAAGGATTCCAATGGTTCTAATTGATGATGGAAGTGCCTTAAATATTGAAGATTTTGTGCTAACTAATCAACATGTGAGGGCCTACGATAATAGTAGAAGGGAGGTCTTGGGAACCGTGACACTAGAGCTCATTATTGGGCCAATGATCAAGAAGGTGTAATTTCAAGTCCTGAACATAGCATCATGCTTTAACATGCTCCTTGGGCAACCATGGATTCATGACACAGAGGCCATACCTTCATTCCTATACCAAAAGGTTCGGTTTGCACATGAAGGAGCTATAGTTACCATATACAATGATACTTTGACCATACCGAAGCCTATTTTTGGTATTGATTATGAGAAGGAGCCATTGACCTTGGATGGCTTTGAAATTGAGAATCCTAGTTTTGAAAGAAGAGAAGAAGAATTGGAGAAGATCCCTAAGGATTTTGCTCCATACAACAGCAATAACATGGTGGCAATGATGAGGAGAATGAATTACCTTCCAGGGATGAACTTGGGGAAGACTATGAAGAAGGCAACTCCTTACGTCCCAATAATTCCCACTGCCACACCACCTTTTGTGCAAGGTTATAAGCCTACTCATGATGACTTGCTAGAGATGGAGGTGAGAAGAATGGCTCGTGCCAAGGCCAAAGCAAAGGGACTTCTTTGTCCCCCGGAACCCCTAAAGCCCTATACTCCCACATTGAATGGAAAGTTTGTCAAAGATGGAGATAGTCAACGCTATTAAGGATTCCCTGAATCGAGATTCGATCTTGAGTAAAGAACAATGGTGCCTTGATTTGAGCTATTATTTGATTGCAACAACAGGCTTCCAGAGTTGAAGAAGGAAGACCCAAATTGGGTCCCTATTGATTGGGCTGATTACATGGACCCTAATGCAATAACTTCACTTTTGGGAGATGCCATATGCAATATAGAAGAAGAAGAGTACTGGGAAGCTTGCCAACATGCATTGAAGAGCCCGTATGAAGCAACGACAAGTGACAAAGAAGGGGGAGAAGCCTTTAGTGATGATGATGAAGGTAGCAATAGAAAGAGTGATAGTAGTAGTGACAGTAGCAATAGTAGTAGTGGAAATGATGAGGATGATAGAAATAGTGATAGCGAAAGCAACTGTAGTGAAAGCTATGATTGCCAATATAGTGGCAATGATTTGGATGAACCCCCTACTGATAGAGAAGATGAAGATGAAGGGTCTTTTTATGAAGATCACTCTAATAACAACGTAGACTACTATGATGGGGATGTAGAGGATGATGCTGAAGCTAAACCTTTAGACATGGAGAATGGCACTGAAAGTGAAGATGAGCTAGAATTGAGTTGGAAGCTATAGGAGAAGAGGTTGAAGAAGTCGATAATATAGACTATGATGATTACCCCTACAGACGACCATTAGATTGGAGTTGCATTACTAATGGTAGCTCAAGGTCAGGTCATCGTTATGACAACCATGGTAGAGAAATTCCTAAGTTGGGGTCGTTCCATAATTCAAAACTTTATCTCACTAACTCCATACACTGAGGAAGAAGACAACATAGATGCTAGATTGGCCACTCTAGATAGAAAATTGATGATCCATAGTTTCAGAAACATAACACTAAAGAGTCTTGAAGATGAGGATGTGAGAATGGGAGGGAATGAGTCAGACTACCTGTGAGAGACGTGTCCCTTAAAAAAAGAGATTCGAGTACCTTTTGGGGCACCTCTCTTTTTGGGTAAGTGGTATGGAGTCGTCACTTATTATTATTTTTTTTATACAAAAAAATAAGAAAAAATACTAATTATAAAATACATGACTGAATAGTTCCATTCATTGATTGAATAAAATTACATATCTGAAAGAAAATTAAAAAGTTACATAGCTTTGGGTCCTAGTTACAATCTACCAAATATTTACATGGCTTTTTGTCCTAGTTACATTCAACACAAAACAAATGAAGATAAGGCTAGATCTACTAAACCAAAAACCTAAATCCGGAGGCTAGGTTACAGAATGGGAAGGTGTTAGGCACCCATTCCGCCCAAACAAAGTCTGGTCTTCTAGACTTTTGTGACCACTGTACTATGCTATGCATGTCATGCATGATATGTTAAACATGTGAATGAAAAATTAATTCACACAAATTTATGTATGGATGAATCTCTTCTTTTTGTTAAAAAAAAAAAAAATCAGATTGCTTTTATTGTTAAAAAAAATGATTTTGATTTGTCAAAATATCAAATCTGCTTTGTGAGATAAAAGGAAAAAAAAATGTGGTTTTTGGAGATAAAAATTTAGATATGTTTTTATTAATAAATCACAAAGTCTTTGGGTTTGTTAAAAAATTCAGATATGTTTTTTAAGAGATAAAAAAAATGGTTTTGAGTTTTGTAAAAGATCAGATCTATTTTGATGATGATAAAAAAAGAAGATTTTTTATGTAATAGAAAAATCAGATCTGTTTCTATATTTGAAAAAGACATTTTTTATGAAGAGGATCTCATTCACAACATAATTTCATGTTACATGACTCAAACAAAACAAGCAACAAAATAACAATTCATGATCTTTTCTTTATTTCAAAAATCTGCATATGTTTTAAGAAAAATCAGATTTGTATCTTAAGAAAGATACAAATCAGTTTTGATGTGAGGAAAATTTAGATTTGAGAAAAATTTTAGATCGGCATCTCATAAAGATGCAGATCTCTTTTTGTTTCAGTAAACTCAGAAGTCTGTGAAGGGGAAAGCAATTGCTAATCACTTCACCCACTATTCATCTGAAGAAGCTGAAGAAAACCAAGGAGACTTTCCGGATGAGTACATCATGGGGATTGAGGTAGAATCATGGAAGATGTATTTTAATGGAGCAACTAATCAAAATGGAAGTGGCATTGGAGTTCTCTTAATTTCTCTGAAAGGGACACACATTAATAATAGCTTAATTTTGTATATTTATATCGTTATTAGAAAAGCATTATCATACTTATTTTTAGTTAATTCATGCATTTTATAGTTGATTTTGGAATAATGCTAAATAATCAATTTTGTGCTTAATTGAATTTTAATGCATGAATTTGTCTTTTGTAGGATAATGAAATTAAATAAGTGGATTTGTGCAAAGAAGAAACCTAATGGACTTTAATTTTACAAGGGCCATGATGAAGTCAAAGAAGGCCAACCCAATTAAATTCTAGTCCAATTGGAGCAAGGAATCAAAGGAAATTTGCACCTAATCCAAGTCCAATTCGGATTAGGATTCTAGGTTGCACACCAGTTAGTATTTGGAGCATAACTTTCGGCTTAGATATCCAGTTGAGATGATTCAAGTTGGGATGGAAAGATAACTTAAAGGGATACAACTTTATAGTTTACAAAAAGTCTGAATTCGGAAGTTAAATGGGCCAAAAACATCGGTTAAGCGAAGCCTAAAAGCCTGGGATTTTCTCTAAATGGGAATTCAACTTGTAATAGGATTCCTTGACCTATTTAAATGCTCTTTAGGGAAAAATTCAGAAGGGGGCTGCTGTAGAACATAATTTAGGTTTTCTTAAAGTTTCTTTACAGTTTTTAGAGTTCTATTTGTGTTATGGCTTGCTAGAAACATTGCTAAGGCAAGGGGTGAAACCCAACTGTTTATTGGCATGTACTTAACAATTATTTATTGGTTTTAACGCTTATGTTTTTATGTTTTTGATTGTTTTACTCATCTAGAAAAGTGTTTAGTTTTGTACAGTCCTTTGATCTATCGTAGACTCTGGGCACGTTAAATGCTTAGTATTCCCTGTGAACTAATTCACTAGTTTTGTTTTGCCTAAAATCATTCAATTGCATGAAACTACCTTAGACAATTAATTCTTGAGTTTTTATTATTAAATCATCCGACTAAGATCATCCTTCCTATGAATTTTAGTTGAGTTGTAAAATAAATATTGTTAAGACTACCAATAGATGTGTTGTGTGTGGATCCCTAAACCTTAGCGCCTTAATATATTGTTATTTTCTCTCAATTTAAATTACCTTTACTAAACTATCAAAAATCTCTTCAGTTAAACTTTATTATTTTAGTTTTATTCTCTTGTGGTTTGCTAATCAATTCCCTTTTTCCTGTGGATTCGACCTCAAACTTTTCGAGTTATTACTTTGCGACAATCCTGCACTTACGAGCATTATTTAAATCGCAGAACACATCCCATTCTCTGGTAGGCTTAACTTCCTTGCCACTAATAAAGCCACTGAATATGAAGCTTGCATTATGGGGTTGCAAGTAGCCCTAGGTCTTGGAGTAAAAGAGTTGGAAGTTTATGGTGATTCAGCCTTGATAATTTCTCAGATTCAGAATAGATGGAAGATCAAGGAAGAAAGGCTAATGCCTTATCATGAATGTCTCCAAAAGTGGGCCTTGAAATTCAGTAAGATCCAGTACCAATATGTGCCAAGAATGCAGAATCAAATTGCAGATGCTTTAGCAACAATGGCATCCATGATGGATGGACCTAAGGAAGATGAAGCTTGTTTGTTCGTTTAGACCCCTTAAACCAGATTGTTTAACCTAATATATCAACCAAGTGATTACTTAGATTAATTATTCAGATTTAGGTTAAACACAAATAAATCATATCATGTAAAGATGCAGAAAAATAAATAACACATGATATGATGACCCAGGAAAACCAATGAAACAAACTGTTTCAAGGTAAAAACCTGGAAATGATTTAATCTAGCTATCCTCAAGGTAAAACAAATCCACTATAAGAGAATTGAATTTTTTACAATCAGATTTAACCCTAAATCTATTGCTACCTCTAGTAGTAACTTACTAACATGACCACATGCAAGCTCCGAATCCACGTACTCTTTCTCTTCTTGGATTTACAACAACACAAGACACCTTGCTTATGACTTTGAGATCCCACTCAAAGGTTTTAGATCACCATTAGTAATGATCTTGATGCAGCAACTATGTTCTACCAAATGCTTGATTGTAGTTTTTGCTCCAGTAGATTCTTGTGTAGTTAGAAGGTACAAAACCTCTCAGATCTCACAAATAGTAACACACGTCTTCTTCAGTAGCTTCAATATGTGGCTATGGTTTCCCTTTCATATGTGGAGAAGTTTAGATGAAAACTTAAACATTTTCATGGGTTTGGGCCAGTTTAAAAATCTACAAAAAAAAAACTATGCCTATGATTCTTGATCGATTGAGCCTAATTCTCAATTGGTCGAGCAAGGCAAAATTACACTCTTCTTTTTCTGAACTTAGCTGGACTTGAAACTTAAAACACCCACTTTGAAGCATTGCCTAAAACTTAGACTAGACATGTTTTGCTCTAGGTTTGCCAACACAATACAAATGTGATTCTAAATATTCAAATCTAAATCTTTCGAACCTAACAAAGCTAGACCAATAGTGGTGGAACAAAAAGAGGAGCCATCTTATTGCATGTCAATAGAAGAAGATGAGGGAATGAATAGAGAAGGTGAATGGTATTTAGACATTTTACAGTACCTTAAGGATGGGACATACCCAAAGCCTGTAGACAAGAATAACCAATTGACCATTAGAAGGTTGTCCACTAATTATATTATTTGTGGGGAGAGGCTTTACAGAAGATCATATGACGGAATTCATCTCCTTTGTGTGACCGCCAAGGAAGCAAAGCAAATAATTGAAGAGGTTCATGAGTCAAGTTATGGGCCACAGATGAATGCACACATGCTGTCATAGAAGATAATGAGACAAGGTTATTATTGGACTACTATGGAAGCTGATTGTGTGGCTCATGTTCGGAAGTGCCATCAATGCCAAGTCCATGGAGATTTGAAGCACATGCCACCTATGCCGTTCCATACCATGACTTCACCTTGGCCATTCTCTACATAGAGAATAGATATTAATGGGAAGATTCACCCAACAACATCCAATGGCTATGAATTCATACTTGTTGCTATTGATTATTTCACTAAATGGGTGGAAGCTGCCTCACATAAGGTTTTGAACTTGAACAAAGTTGCTCAGTTTATTTAGACTAATATCATTTGTAAATATGGGGTATCGCATGAAATTATCTCAGACGATAGGCAACATTTCAAGGGGGAAACAAAGAAGCTACTTTGACAGTTCAATATTCAGCACTATAGATCCTCACCCTACCATCCTCAAACTAATGGAGCAGTTGAGGCTAGTAACAAAAACATAGAGCGAATTCTATAGAAGAGTACGAAGAACTACAAGGATTGGCATCTATAATTACCCTACGAACTTTGGGGGTATAAGACATCAATTCAATCTTTCATAGGAGCCACACCTTATTCCTTGGTGTATGGGATGGAAGCAGTCCTTCCCATTGAAATGGGTGTCCATTTATTGAGAACAGTACTAGAGAGTGAAATCCTTGAAGTAGATTGGCTACAAAATAGTTTTAACCAATTATGCATGATGGATGAGAAGAGACTTAAGGCCTTGTACCACATTCAAGGTTACCAAAGGAGGTTTAGGAAAGCTTTTGACAAGAAGGCAAGAACTAGAGATCTGAAGTTAGGAGATCTAGTGCTGTAAGAAATTCAAGCCCCGATTCAAGAAACAAACGGGAAGTTCTAGCAAAATTGGGCAAGTCCTTATATTATCAAGCATATATACTTTGGGGGAGCAGTAAGGTTGATGGACTTAGATGCAAACCCTTTTACTGAGCCAACCAACATGGATCAATTGAAGAAATACCACGTCTAAGGTGGTAGCCTAAAAACATCATATCTAAAGTGGTTGTAAATTATGTTATTTCCCTACCTAGATTCGAAAAAAAAAAAGAAAAAAAGAAGAAGAAAAGGGTAGATTGAAAACCCGAAAGGTCGATCTATGCAAAAGGAGAGTGAAAAAGGAGAGAGGAGAGAGCCTGCTAAGTTGAAAACCCGAAAGAGCGGCCTAGACAAAAATTAAGGCAAACAAAAATGAACTACGTGATGACTTGATCTTTCTGACAAGGAGGTATGTAGGTAACCATATATTGGTCTGGTCACAACTTCCCTAAACCCACCATTTACCATTAAGCAAAAATAAAAAATAAAAAAAATAAAAAAATTGTTTTCAAAATTCAACCATTCCATTAAGTCATGCCATTACACAAAAATCAAAACCCAAACCCTAAACCAAGCCTTAAAAAAAACCAAACCCTAAAAACCTAAACCCTAAATAGAACCCTTAACCTTAAAGTCCTAAATTATTCCTAAACCTAAGAGTTTCACATCAACTTTTAAAATAAACATGTTCAAAGCCAAAAATAAGAAGATCATTTTGTCCTTAGTCTTTTCTCCTTTGGTTGTTCGTTGATCCCATCTGTGTTAGGTACTTTGTCATCATTGTCCCTCCTTTTAAACTCATAGTTGTTAGCTTCATGTCTTTCTCGATTGTCTCTTAAAAATTGTTTTCTCATAGCAACCATGTCAGCCTCCTTATCCATAATCTTGTTCACCAGCCAGTTAGAATAGTTTGTGGTCATCCTTTGAAAGTGAACCTTTACAAAAGATTGATCCACTCAGTCAGCCATCTCTAAGCCGAACAGTATGTTCCATATAGAAGTTGGATTTGTGTCCACAGGAGTGAAAGGTTTTCTTCCTTTTCCACCAGGCATTCCTTGCTCATATTGGAACTGCCTCAAGAGTTTATCCACCTTATAGAAAGTTGCCCTCCTTAATTCAACTATGAAGATGTGATTTGATCCCAGGGATCACAACAAAGGAGATGGGCACTTCCACCAATAACAATTCCATTGAATTGAGACACTAGATTTCTTGTTCAAAAATTTCACCCAATTGCTTTCAGTTTGACACTCAATTTTAAGGACAGTCTTACTGAGGAAATTACCAAGACGATAATCAGCAACAGTAGGTGCGGCAATCATGTCCAGTCTTTCCATCAACCATATTTGCAAAGTCAAGGGACTCCCAAGAAATTTTTGTGACTCTCCACCATGAAATACAGGGTTCAGCCCTAAAAGAGTTTCTGCCAAGATCAGAGAAGCAAGGTTATGACCATCTTTAATTTGACTCACAATGCCTATAGCTTGAGCATCTGCAAAACTGGGCCTTCTAGAGTAAAGCAAAAGTTTTCCTACGAAGCAAAGAGTTAAGCCAAAATTCTCTTGCATGTTGTCAATCACTCCATGAGTGCGTTTGTTAATCAATTTTGAAAGAATTGCACGAAGATTCACCATATGTCCTTCAATCATGCTATTGGTAATTGAAGTAGGAAGTCTTAGGGCATCAAATAAATCTCCCTATGTCTGGGATCACAAGAAACTGCTATGGATTTCTTGCTAGGATCATAACCCAAAATAGCTAAAAATTCTTCAATTGTGGGACAAAGTTTAGCAGTTTTAAATTGGAATACATGATCTTTAGTATCCCATAACTTCACAGTAGCACGTAGGAAATCCCACTTGATCTTGACATTCCTCAAGGTCTTGATTCCCTCTAGCTTATAAGCTGTGAAATTGGTCTTGGTGCTAAAATCAAAGCTATGAACCTATCTATTGATATCATGAATGGTTGAATGAGAAAAATTTTGATTGTTAGCCATGGATAACTCTTGCTTGTGATTATTGTTTCTTGATAACTTTGATGCAAAGATTTGTTTGCAGGATATATGCTAAAATAAGCTACCTCAGTCCTTAATCAAGTTTAAATAAGTTTCAAGAGTTTGTAGCTGACTAGGATAGTGATTTATGGTCACAAATGGAGAAAATATTTTTCAAAAAACCCAAAATCACAAGAAATGTGTTGGAAAAGCACAAGGAATCGACCCAAAATTGGGTGTGCCAGTTGGCACTCTAAGAGTGCCGATTGGCACCCAGCCCGGATAAGGCATGTTTACCCTATTTTGTGTTTTTGAGCACTTTTCAGATCTGTTATGACTCCGTTTTTCACTTAAAAAAATTGATTGTGCAATAAAGTTCTCAAAAATTTGCATGAATTGTCAAACTAGGGCATTTAAACATGCCTTGTCCATTTATTTTCAAAAAAAATCAATCACCTGCATCACTGTTTTCAAAAAGGAGAAGGCAAGAAAATTGATCAAACCAAGAATTTTCAAAGTCATGCATTCATCTCTTAAACTAGGGGCATTCGGCTATGCCTTATCCCCTATTTCTGGAACAAGTAAAAATCACTCATTCCTTTTCAAAAAAAAAAAAAAAAAGAGAAAAATTATTTTAAAAAATGAAGGGTTATCAAGCATAAAGTTTTCAAACTAGGGGCATTCAGCCATGCTTCATTCAAGTAAGTGCAAATCCCATCAGAATTAGGAAGATGAGTTTAAATTGTTACTACAATACTTCATTAGGTGAATTCTAAACTTGTCATCTAAAGTTTTAACAAGATTAGAAACAATTCAAAGGGCAAAGAGCTAAAAGCTGAGATTAATATAAATTTGTCTAAGAAACACTTTCTCTTGTTCTTGTAGGAAAATTAAAATACAAGTCAGGCATCATTGGGACTCTGGGTTTGCCTATGCGAAGATCTCCTCGACCCACCTCTAGAGGAGCCACCCTCAGTGTCTCCTTCTTGACTTGCATAAAAACGAGATTCTTGCTACTAGTTCTGAAGTTCAAGATTTCTGATCCTCTCCTCCAAAGATCTTGTGTTGGCATCAACCAATGCCATTCAAGCATTCTAAAGAATTAATAAAGACAAGTGTTAGATCCATTATCATGGAAGTTCAAGAAAAAACACTCAAAAAGCATCATCTTATACCCAGTTCACTTCATTGAGCACATATTGAGAAGATTGAGTGCACGCTACTAGTTGCAAACCTCCAATTATCTGCATGCTTTCCTCTACAAGATTAGTCCCGACCTGAAATAAAAATCCATCGGTTCATGAATAGCTTAAAGAGCAAAAAATGAGGACAAGAAACTAAAGGATTCAAGAACACACTTGGTCACCCCAAGGGACATTTGGGGTGTGCTTTGGCCTATCTAAAGTCATAGAACTGTACGACCCATCAGGATTCATCACTTCATATTGCAATGCAGGAAAATGAGGATATGTCTCAATGAAGGAACTAGAAGAGCTGCTAGCATGGCTAGGAGGAGGATTCTCTTCTTCCTCTTCCTCCTCTTCAGAAGATGAAGCCTAAAAGTGCAACTGTAGACACTCGATTTCGCACCAATAATTTAATCAAGGAAGATGACTAGAGTGACCATTCATATACCCAAAATTTAGACCTCATTACATGCATTAATTCATTCATTGCATATTATAAAAATGATCTTGAGGTTCTAACAGTCATGACAGTGTGTCCGGTTTCCAAATCGAACCGTCGAATTGAAAGATATCACATGATCAAGTTTGCATGATCTCCATGCATTTTGTTTGGGTGAAACCAACCACGCATGATTAACTTAAATTAATTCTGATTGGTTAGACAGTTAAAATTAATTAAATAATTTTGTGATTGGTTGTTAGTTAGTGTCAAAAATAGACTTGCTTGCATGGGAACAAAGTGGATAATCAAATAACAAAGAAATTGTGGATAATCAAGACTTTTTTGAAGTGTTTATCTACAAGATAATTATCACTTTAAAGACCTGAATATCCAAAAAAGGGGATTAATTTTTAGAATACGAATTAAAAATGCGTCTAAGTGCAATTCTTGGCTCAAAAATCCTCAAAAAAGGAGTCCAAATTAGACCAAAATTCAAGCGTGGGTTCGGCACCCAAGAGGGCCATTCGGCACTCTTGGAGTGCTGATTGGCACAAAATTGTGGCTCAGCCCAAGGACTCCTGGATTGAGATGAACCTTACCCTTTTCGATTTTTTAGAGATAAGGATGCATCCCAATTTGTATCTGAATATTCAGCTAATTTTTCGAAGCATTCCAACCTCTATAAATAGAGGATGCCTCTCAAAATTCAGTACACTTTCTAACCCCCCCCCCCCCCCCCTCTTTTTGGCTCTTCTCTTATGATTTTTCAAATCCTCTTATGTTAAAAGCTTTCTGGAGATTTTACTTTAGGAATTTCTTTTTTGTAAGTAAAGTATTTTAGGCTTCAAAGAGTTAAATAAATTTCTTTGAATCCTAAAATATTCTTTCAACTAGAAGAGCGTGCTCATGCAAGAGGTATTCTATTTTTTTCTTTTCTTCTCCATTAGTTTTGTTAATGATGCATGAATATGTTTAACATGTTTTATTATTTCTTGCTCCTAATGTATAATTACCATGTTTTGCTTGAACTTTTCCTTAACATGTTCTTAGATGATTGTTTATTGTGGTTTTCTTTCTTACATTTTAAAGTCTGCTAATGTCTATCAAAGATTTCTTAAAAAAAAAAAAAAAATGATCTAATCTTTTATATTTGATTTTTCTAAACCAAAAATTGATCTGATCATTTAGATTTGATTTTTCTAAACCAAAAGCTGATCTGTATTTTCAGATCTGATTTTTTAATTCAAAACTAATTTGTATTTTTCAAATCTGATTTTTCTAAATTCAAAACTGATTTGTATTTTCATTCAATACAAATCTGACTTTTTTCAACTCCAAAACTGATCTATATTTTCATTAAATACAGATCTAATTTTTTTTCAAAAAAGTTTTCTTTGTTACAAAATTGCAAATTTTGAAATTTAATGAAAGGACAAAAAGTTAGGTTGTAGTTTTTAAATATGTGATGCATGTAGAATGAATTTATCTCATGAATGTGAATCCTCTTTCAATTTTTTTTTTTTTTAACTTTTTATACATAAAAAATTTTTTTTTTTTGATTTTATTGATAAATTTTTTTTTTAAACTTTACATAAAAATAGATCTGATTCTTTTTAACAAAATCTTATTATTTCTTTTACGTAAAAATAGATATGATTTTTTGATAAAATCATTTTTTTTTTTTAACTTTACACAAGATAGATCTGAATCTTTTTAAAAATATCTCATTCTTTCTTTTACATAAAAGCAAATCTGATTTTTTTGATAAAATCATTTTTTTTTAAACTTTACACATGACAAATCTAATTCTTTTTAACAAAAATCTCATTCTTTCTTTTACATAAAAACAAATCTGATTTTTTTACAAACCAAGTCTTAATTTTTTTATTCACAAAAGAGATTGGAATTTTCTTAAAGAGAGGATATCATTCATAAGGCAAATTTATTTAAATTATTTTTTTTCATGTATGTTCAACATATCATTCAACATCATGCTAAAAAGGGTATATTGGTCTTTAGAGTCTAGAAGACTAGACTTTGTCTGGGCGGAATGGATGCCTAACACATTCCCATTCCATAACCTAGCCCCCAAGCTTAGGATTTTTGGATAGGTAGATTAGTGTTTTGTCTTTTTAATTTTGGAAGATTGTAACTAGGACCAAAAGCTTTGTATTCTTTTGCATAGATTGTAACTAGGACCCAAATCCTTGTAAGGTTTAATTTACCAAAATTGTACTTGTCTTTATTCAATTAATGACAATTGAAATATTTTGATCATATAATCTATATTTATTTTTTCTTTTTTTTTTTGTATAAAAAAATAAGTGGTGACTCCACACCACTACCCAGAGGAGAGGTGCCCTTAAAAGCACCTAAATCTCTTTTTTGAGAGAACCCCTAAATTAATGCGGTCTCTTATAGCAACATGCAGATATTTTCACAAAAGTTGAAACAACGAAGATAAAGAGATGCAAGATAAGATGCAAATTGAATTTGGGAAGAAAGAGAGATACTGAGGTTACGGGAATGCCAACTAGACAACCTTGCAATTGAGCCTGAACAAATTCAAGATAATCTCCTGGTGTCTTTGAAACAACATGGCCAACTCGAGCACAAACAATTTCTTCATTAGCTAGAAGGTTAGCCAGTCGAATGGAGGGACAAGGAGGAACCAGAATCGTTGCAGGAGGGTACACATAACTTGAGGCAACACTCGGTCACCGAGATACCAATACCTCCCATGGCCACACTCAAACAATACTTGATGACCTTTCAACTCTTAAGCCCATTCACACTCAGCATACTCCTCATATCCAAGCCAAGGATCCAAAGACATCTGAAAATCACAAAGAACCCAGAATGAAAGGAAAACCAAACCTCAACCAAACACAAAACCCTTAACTAAACACAAAATCCCACCAAAAAAAAAAAAAAATTCACATCAACAACAACTAAGTTGTCAATCACCATACGCCAAACTTGTAAAGAACGTTTGGAAGGCGTTAACAAACGATATTTGGGCAACCAATGGAGATACCTTGGATACATGTCACCAACATCTTCCAAAACTTGAGGACCAACCCCAAAATATTCATACATACAAACCTAAAAGAAATCAACATACATCATTACGACATAACCAAAATGACTTTCCAAAACCCACACATAGCCAAAAAATTCCAAACCTCACCTGCCAAACTAACGGCGCACCTCCTAAGCTTGAGAGACTATGCCTAGAAAGTTGAGTCATGAAATGCAAGAGGGTTGCATAAGCCATGCCACCCCAATCATAATTTTTGATTTGGTCGAAATCCTTCAGACTCCACAAATAGTGCTAGCTCATAGCCCAAGTCTAGACATAAGAAAGTTCCAATGAAGAGAAGCATGAGCATGTGTGTGCCAGTTGCTATAGTCTTACAGTTCTCGATATTCTCATATAGCCACATCAAGGAGACATTTTTGCTCTTCAGTTTTGAAGATATCACACCCAAAAGACTTTTAATCTCTTTTGAAGTAAGGAAATCATTAACATTGATTCTTTCATTGCCCAATCTTAAGCCAGTAATGACTGAGAAGTCATAAGGTGTCAACATCACTTCACCAATGCCTGGAAAATGGAAAGTGCACGTAGTGTCCCAAAACTGCTCAGACAAAGCAAGGAGTAACTGGTGATCTTTGTACTCATGAGTATCTTGATTCAATAAAGCTTGAAAAAAAGTTTGGAAGCCTGCTTCATTAATGATGTTCTTAATATCCACAGACAATATCTCCCATATGCCTTTCCGCATTTGGAGGCTACCTCGACTCTTGAGGTTCTGCAAAACAAAAGTTTAACCCATCATTAGGATATCCACAAATTACTCATTCCAAAATACTCACTCCCAAAAAAAAAAAAAAAAAAATCCCATGCCTTACAAAAAATTTTTCCTTGTCCAAAAATTTGCTCCAACCAAAATTCCATGCCTAGCAAAAAAAAAAAATTCTCCCATGTCCAAAAAGATTTGGTCCAACCAAAATCCCATGCCTAACAAAAATTCTCCCATGTCCAAAAAATTTTGTTCCAACCAAAATCTCATGTCCAACAAAAATTTTCCAATGTCCAACACACACACGCACACAAAAAGTTCATGTCTAACATAAAACATCCATACCACCATAATTTTTTTTTCTCATACCCATGTCCATGAGAATGTCCATACTCATGAAACAAGACTTACACATTCCAAAAAAATTTCCACATTCATCAAAAATGAATTTGTTCAACCAAGCCTACATATCAAATATTCATGACTTCAATGCCCACAAAATTCAAGCCAAAACACATTCAACAATACCACAAACTACATACATTGTCAAATTTCATGAGTCATCAATATTGTCCAAGTTACACCATGCCAAATAGCTCAACAATTCAAAAATTCCCCAAGGCCAAGATTACAACATGATCAACCATACAATGCAAAATTTCAACAAGAGCAAATAACAACCAAATGACAATGTCTCAACACCAAGCTCTCAACAAAACATGAAATCAACAAATTTCCCAACAAAGAAATCCAAAAAATAAAGCTCACCTTGAAGTCCATTTTGGAGTGTGGAGCATGGGTCTTAGGGTCTTGGAGGAGCCCTTCTTTCTCATTCCATTCAAGTGATGGGTGATATTTTTTCCCATTAAAAGTGAGAAAAGATGGTCTCTTGGAAGATGCCATAATCAATGCAAAATATATATATATATATATATATATATATATATATATATATATATAGAGGTTTGGAGATGGGCTTCAAAAAATGGGTTTGCAGCAAAAGTGGTCAAGAAAACAAAGATCTGAAAAAATGAGAGGGAGATGAATGAAAGCAAGTTGAGAAGCTTAGGAAAGTGATTTTCTAGAGAAGGAATGGTGTAATGAGGGAAAAAATGCAAGTGTAAGAAGAGAGTGAATAGTGACAATGGAGGAAGAGAGAAGAGTGAGGAGGGAAGAGAAAAAAAAAAAAAAAAAAAAGACAAGTGAAGATGGGGGCCAAAAACTTCGTCCCCCCCCCCCCCCCTCCCTTAGTTACCTGAGTTGCTAAGTCAACTTAGGTTTGATTGAGTTGACTTAGTCAACTCTTAAAAAAATGAAAAAAAATTGAGAAAATTTTCTTCATTTTGTTCATTTTTAAGGAAATGAATAAAAAATTCAAAGATTTTCAAAGACAGATGACATCAATTTCAAGAAAAAATCAATTTTGAAGGAAGAAAAAATATATTTTCAAAGATGATAAAAAACAAAGGGTATCATTTTTCAAAAAGAAAGTTTCAAATTCTAGATTCCAAACTTCAAATTTCAAGTTTCAAAAAAAAAAAAAAAAAAAAATTCAAAGGACTACAAAAGTTGATCAGGGTTTTCTTTCTAAAAAGGGAAATTCAAATAATTCAAATCAAGAAAAGAGAAAGGAAGATCATACATCTCAAAACATTGGAACAACAAAGCACTCATCATTAAAAGTCTAATTCCAAATTTTAATCTTTTGTAGGCAAAACCCCAGGTTTCGAGGTAGAAAAGCCCCTTAGTTACCTTCCATTTAGATCGAGGTAGAGAATCCTCTTGGTCGTCACAATTCAAGATTGAGATAGAGAAGCCTCACAATCGTCCCAGGTTCTGAGGTAGAGAAGCCCCTTAGTTACCTTCCATTCAAGATCGAGGTAGAGAAGCCCCTTAGTCGTCACAATTCAAGATTGAGATAGAGAAACCTCTCAATCGCCCCAGGTTTTGAGGTAGAGAAGCCCCTTGGTTACCTTTCATTTAGATAGAGGTAGAGAAGCCCCTTGGTTATCTTCCATTCAAATTGAGGTAGAGAAGCCCCTTGGTCGCCATAATTCCAGATTGAGATAGAGAAGCCTCTCAATCGCCTTAGGTTTCGAGGTAGAGAAGCCCCTTGGTTACCTTCCATTCAAGATCAAGGTAGAGAAGCCCCTTGGTTGCCACAATTCAAGATTGAGATAGAGAAGCCTCTCAATCGCCACAGGTTTCGAGGTAGAGAAGCCCCTTGTTTACCTTCCATTCAAGATCGAGGTAGAGAAGCCCTTTGGTCGCCACCAAATGTTCAAAATGTGTATAAAACACTATGAACGTTTAGACCCCCAATTTCCAAATTATCAATTCAAGCTTATTATCAAACAATTAATGTGCAGAATATGAACATAAGCATATTACGAATTGATAAACAATCTAAACCAAATAAAATCACATCCACAGCAGAAATTAAATGGCAAAGATTAAGGGAAAAGAGATGCAAACACAAGGACAACACAACAATGTGTTATCGAAGAGGAAACCGAAGCCCTCGGTGTAAAACCTCTTTGCCGCCCTCTAAACGGTAAATAATCCACTAAAGAATGTAGTTGGGATACATGAACAGCAGAAGACCCTCCAAGCCTAATCTACCCAATGTACCTAAGTTCTCCAAGCTCCTACTCAACTGAGGTTACGCCGAACCTATTTTTTCTTTAGCTTACCGAATTCTGCTATAACCTATAGCATCAACCAATATGAATTGGTCCCTTTCGAACTGCTTCCCAAAGCACCAAAAAGCCTTCTCACAGATATGGGTAAGGTGAGAAAAGGATTTGGTTAAAGAACCTCTCAAGGATGTAACAATGAAGAGGGTGAGAGTTGAGGAATTTGAAGAGTCACTATGTAAAGATTGTGGATGAGTCAATCTTGTTTTTCTTTAGGGTTTCTCTCTCAAAATTCTCTCTGGAAGCTCTCAATATTTCGTGGGTATAAAGGGTATTTATACTAGGGTGAGAAAGGAATGCGAAGAGTCAGTTTTTCCATAACAAAGTGAACTGGCGACTTGGCCTCGCAACTTGACTGAGTCACAAGTTCAAGCCGCGAGCTAATTGAATGGCCAGTCTGGACTTTTTGTCCTGTAGTGCTACAGTTGGCATGACGGTTCAGCTTCTCTGCATGCTTCACTCGTGTGCATCTTCTGGCGGCTTGCAAGCCACGAGCCACCCGTAAGATCCAGCGACAAGTCCCTGCTTCACTGCACAGTCTTAAGCATTTCTTCACACTTTCTCGCACACTATCCTTACATGATTCCCACCTAAACATAGGGTTACTAATTGCTAAATTATAAGCAAATTTGGCATGGAATAAAGTCAATAGGATGGTTGATTAAATTCAACCTTACAGCCACAATTCAAGATTGAGATTGAGAAGCCTCTCAATTAGCCAAATTCTAAGGTAGAGAAACCCCTTGGTTACCTTACATTTAGATCGAGGTAGAGAAGCCTCTCAATTACCCAGGTTCTAAGGTAAAGAAGCCCCTTGGTTACCTTACATTCAGATCGAGGTAGAGAAGCCTCTCAATCGTCCCAGGTTCTGAGGTAGAGAAGCCCCTTCATTACCTTCCATTCAAGATCGAGGTAGAAAAGCCCCTTAGTCGTCACAATGCAAGATTGAGTTAGAGAAGCCTCTCAATCACCCCAAGTTCCGAGGTAGAGAAGCCTCTTGGTTACCTTCCATTTAGATCGAGGTAGAGAAGCCACTTGATCGACCCCCACATGCAGATTGAGATAGAGAAGCCTCTCAATCCATCCCAAATTCAGACTGAGATAGAGAAGCCTCTCAGTCACCTCAGATTTCAAGATTCATTTCAAGTTTATCAGTTATCAAGTAGGTCAAGTATTCCTAATTTTCATTTTGTCAAAATAGCAAAACACTAGTTCTATGTTCCCAAGGTTTTAGGTTCTAGGGCTAGGTAATCTTTGAAAAGTCAACCTCAATTAAATCATGGCTGCTAAAACCAGTGTCTTTGTTTTACATTGACATTTGCTTTGCAAGCTATGTCAATGAGGGGCATTCTGTAGACACTTGATTTTTCACCCATAATTTAATCAAAGAAGATGGCTAGATTGACCATTCATATACCCGACATTTAGAGTTGTATTACATGCATTAATTTATTCATTGCATATCATAAAAATGATCTTAAGGTTCTAATGGTTGTGATGGTGTGTCCGATTTCCAAATCAAACCGTAAGATTGAAATATATCACATGATCAAGTTTGAACGGTCTACATGCATTTTGTTTAAGTGGAACCGACCACTCATTATTAATTTAAATTAATTCTGATTGGCTAAACAATTAAAATTAATTAATAACTTTGTGATTGGTTGTTGGTTAGTGTTAAAAATAGAATTTCTTGCATGGGAATAAAGTGGATAATCAGAAAACAAAGAAGTTGTAGATATTCAATACTTTTTGGAATATTTATCTACAAGAAAATTATCACTTTAAAGACTTAAATATCCGGAAAAAGGGATTAATTTTTATAAAATTGATTAAAAATGCGTATAAGTACAATTCTCGGCTAAAAAATCCTCAAAAAAGGGAGTCCAAATTGGACCAAAACTCAAACATGGACTTGGCACCCAAGAGGACCATTTAGCACTCTTGGAGTGCCGATTGGCCCAAATTTTTAGCATGGCCCAGGGACTCCCTGATTGAGATAAGGCCTATCTTTTATGATTTTTTTAGAGATAAGGACGCGTTCCAATTCATATCCAATCTCATTTTTTAAGCATCCCAACATCTATAAATAGAGGAAACAAATCAGAATTAGGGGCTCTTCTTTTCTGACTTTTCAATTCCCCTTACGTTAAAGACGTTCTGGAGGCTTTTGCTTTAGAAACTTCTTTTT
Source organism: Quercus robur (assembly GCF_932294415.1). Taxonomy (NCBI): domain Eukaryota; kingdom Viridiplantae; phylum Streptophyta; class Magnoliopsida; order Fagales; family Fagaceae; genus Quercus; species Quercus robur. The sequence goes on from NC_065535.1 coordinate 45,455,783, forward strand.
TGTAAGGTATTTTAGACCTCAAAGAGGTGAACAAGCTTCTTTGATTTCTAAAATATTCATTCATTAGAAGAGCATGCTCATGCAAAAGGTATTCTGTTTTCTTTCTTTTCTTTTTTCCATTAATTATTATGATGCATGAATATGTTTAGCATATTTTTATTATGTTCTGTTCTTGATATGGTTACCATGCTTAAATATGTTGCTAGAATTTTCTTTAACATGTGCTTAGGTGATTGTTTATTGTAACTCTTTTTCTTAAGTTTCTCTACAATGGCTAACAAAATTCTTTTATGAAAACTAAAAAAAAAATGATTTGTATTTTTCAGATCTGATTTTCTCTAAACACAAAAACTTATCTGTATTTTTCAAATCTGATTTTCTCTAAACACAAAAACTAATCTGTATTTTTCAGATATGATTTTCTCTATACACAAAAACTGATCTGTACTTTTCAGATTTGAATTTTTTTTAAAAGACTCAAAAATTTATATGTATTTCTCAAATCTGATTTTTTTTTAACACAAAAACTGATTTGTATTTTCATTAAATACGGATTTGACTTTTTAACACAAAAACTAATCTATATTTTCATTAAATACAGATCTGATTTTTTTAGAAAAAGTTTTATTTGTTACAAAATTGAAGAGTTTGAAGTTTAAAAGAAGGAATTGAAAGTTAGGTTGAACTCTTGCCTTTTTTTTTAATACATGATGCATGAATAATAAATTTATCTCATGAATGTGGATCCACTTTCAAAAAGTTTTTTATTTATTTCTTTTACATAAAAACGGATCTGATTTTCTTTACAAATCCAATTTTTTTATTCACCAAATAGATCTGAATATTTTTTTAAAAGAGGACACATCCATAAGGCAAATTTATTTAAATTAATTTTGTCAAGTATGTGTCGTGTGTGTTCGATATATCATTCAACATCATGCAAAGAGGACACATCCATAAGGCAAATTTATTTAAATTAATTTTGTCATGTGTGTTCAACATGTCATTCAAGAACATGCAAAAAGGGTATATTGGTTATTAGAGTCTAGAAAACCAAACTCTGTCTGGGTGGAATGGGTGCCTAACACCTTCCCATTCTATAACCTAGCCCTCGAGCTTAGGATTTTTGGATAGGTGGATTAGTGTCTTGTCTTTTTATTTTGGTAGATTGTAACTAATACCAAAGTTTTGTATTCTTTTGCCTAGATTGTAACTTGGACCCAAAGCCTTGTAAGGTTAATTTTCGAAAGTTGTACTTTTCTTTATTCAATCAATGACAATGAAGTATTTTGGTCATGTAATTTGTATTTATTTTTTTTCTTATTTTTTTGTATAAAAAATAAGTGGGGACTCCACACCACTTACCCAAAAAGAGAGGAGCCCTTAAAAGCACCCAAATCTCTTTTTTGAGAGCACCCAATTTCTCGGTCTCTCACATTGCTGATTATTTTATGAAGTGGGTGGAAGTTGAGGCCGTAGAGAACATTCAGGATGTTGATGTAAAGAGATTTGTGTGAAAAAAATATCGTCACATGGTTCGAGGTACCCAAGGCACTGATCACAGACAATGGATTGCAGTTTGATAGCAAGGTATTCCAGAAATACTGCAATGATCTAGGAATCATAAATAGGTACTCATCCTTGGCATATCCCTAGAGTAATGGGCAGGTAGAAGTGATGAACAAAATGATTGTCAACGGATTGAAGAAGAGACTAGAGGGGGTGAAAGGGAAGTGAGCTGAGGAGCTACTGAGTGTGTTGTGGGCCTACCGAACTACACCGAGGAGGTCAACACGAGAAACCCCGTTTTCCTGGACGCATGGGGCAGAAGCAGTTATACCGATGGAAATAAGCCTTTTGAGCATGAGGGTTGCTAGTTTCTTTCCAGACAGTAATGATATTCAAGCAGTTAGACCTCTTAGAAGAGAGTCGAGACATGGCTTCCATCCGGCTTGCCAACTATTAACAGAAGTTGGCTCGGGGATACAATAGGAATGTAAGGCCTAGAGAGTTTGTTGCAGGGGACCTGGTTTTGCAAAGAGCAGTGGGTAATGAAAGTTCAAATATGTGTATAAACACCCTTGAACGTTTAGACCCCCAAATTACAACTTAACCAATTCAAGCATTATGTCAAACAACTAGTGTGCGGAAAATTAACTTAAGCTATAATATGGAATTGGTAAAACTATCTAAGCCAAATTAAAATCACAATCCACAGCAGATAATAAAAAGGCAAAGATAGAGAGGAAGGAAGATGCAAACACAAAGACAACACACGATGTGTTATCGAAGAGGAAACCGAAGCCCTCGGCGTAAAACCTCTCCGCCGCCCTCCAAGCGATAAACAATCCACTAGAAAATATAGTTGGGATACATGGACAGCAATAGACCCTCCAAGCCTAATCTACCCAGTGCACCTAAGCCCTCCAAGCTTCTTGCTCCAACGAGGTTGCGCCGAACCTTTTTCTTTTCTAGCTTCCTGGATTCCGCTACTAGACCGTAGCATCAACCAATGAAGATTGGTTCCTTCCTAACTGCTTCCCAGAAATCCAAACAGCTTTCTCACAGTAATGAAAATGGTGAGAACAAGGTTTGGTAAAATGCCTCTCAAGAATTTGACAATGGAGAGGAAGAGAGTTGAGGAATTTGAAGAGATTCTAATTTATAGATTGTGGGTGAATCAATCTTGTTTTTCTTTGGGGTTTCTCTCTCAAAATTCTCTCTGGAAGCTCTCTTACATTTGTGGGTAAAAGGGGTATTTATACTGGAGTGGGAGAGGAATGTGAAACGTCAGGATTTACAAAACAGGGGTGGCTCGCGGCTTGACTAAGTCGCGAGATCCAGTCGCAAGATAATCGTATGGCCAGCTGTCCTGTTTTGTCCTGTAGTGCTCCAGCTAGCATGACTGTTCACCTTCCGGCATGCTTGGCACATGTGCTGCGTCTGGCGGCTTGCAGCCGTGAGTCACCCGCAAGGCCAAGCCGCGAGTCTCTGTTTTCTTGCACACTCTTGAGCAAACTTCACTCTATCTCACTCACTACCCTTACAACAAACCCACCTAAATACAGGGTAACTAAATGCTGAAATACAAGCAAATTTGGCACGGAATAAAGCCAATTAGATGGTTGAATAAATTCAACCTTACAGGTAATATGAAAGACCAGAGTGAGGGGAAAGCTCACCCCGAATTGGGAGGGACCTTATCGAGTGATTGTAGTGGGTAGCATCAGGGCTTACTACCTAGAAGATATGGAAGAAAGACCATTGCCCCGACCCTTGAATGTAAATAATTTGAAGAGGTATTACCATTAGCCGAAGCCAATGTACTTAGGAGTCCAGGATGTTGTATAATGTAGTGTTAACAAGAGGAAGTTGAAAAATTGTTTATCGCCTTTTTTATCGATTTTGACGTTAGTATATTGTTCAACAAGAAACATAATCTAAGGATAGAAATTATCAACTAAGGATAGAAACCTAGCCTCAGCCTGACCCCGGTCATTGACTAGGTGGAAACCTTAAAGAGATTACTGTCTAAAGATAGAAACCTAGTATCGGCCTGACCCCAATCATTGACTAGGTGGAAACTTTAAAGAGATTACTGTCTAAAGATGAATGCATGACCTCGATCATCGACTAAGCAAAGATCTTAAAGGAAACACTAAGTGCATAAACATGTCACCAGCCTAACATCAGTCTTCTATAAGATAAAAATCAAAATGAAGAGTGCGTAGTTATATCTAGGAATTACTAGCACTTATGAAATACAACATATCATCCCAAAAAATATATTGAGCAGAAAGAAATGTTTTTTAATAAAATTGTTCACAACATGGTAGCTGGAACCTGACCACAATTTCCTAAAAAAAAAAAAAAAGGAAAACAAAAAAAGGGGGGCAAACAACGCCAATTGAAAAGATTAAAATTTGCATAAGTAAGTCTAGTCGGCAAGGGCCTAAGTAGTGTTTGGCTGAGTTTGGGGCAAGGTAATGCCTTTAGTAGGAGGAATGCTCGGTGATAGATTAGGCTTAGAAGTGCTTGTACCCTTCGAGGCAATATTAGAGTTCGGATTGTCGAGGTCAATCAATATAGGACTTTATCTGTTTGATGAGCTCCCTCATACTGTGGCTATCCTGCCCTTCCCCCGTGACCCCATCTCTCATGGGTAATACTTGTGTTTTATCACCATCTTTACCTACTCTAATAAGGCTCTTGCCTCGGGGTGACCTTGGTCTTTATCTCTATCTCTACCTCTTCTCTTATGCTTGCATATTCAATTCCCTTGGGATATGTGCACAAATTTTGGCTTTCTTCTCTTCTGACTTGCATGGGATATGTGCTTGCATATTCAATTCCCCCAAAGGATATGTGCACAAGTTCTATATTCTTCTTTTCTGACTTGCATGGGATCCATGCCTGCATATTCCGTTCCTAGAGGATATGTGCACAATTTTTGTATTCTTTTCTCTGACTTGCATGTGATTTGTGCCTACATATTCAATTCCTGGAGGATATGTGCACAAGTTCTGTATTCTTCTGACTTATGAGGAAGTCCTTGATGTGTGATCTACTAGGGAAAATAACTTTGCTGAGGAATGTGTTGGTGGCCCACGGGAGAGCCGTCTTGGTGATTTTGACTTACGAGGAAGCCTCTGATGGTGTGTAGTCCATTAGGAGAATTTCTCTTTTTTTCTTCATGACTCAATGGGGAACTGGTATTGATTCTACTCACGAGGGAGTTTCCTCAATTCCATGGGGAAATCCTTTTCTTCACAACCCTCAAGGGAGTTGCCTTTGTGCCTTGGACCCTAGGGGGAGTCCTCCATGATACTTGGGAAAAACTATGTATTTGTAACTTACTAGGGTCTTGGTTGATGGTTTTAGCTCACGAGGGAGCTGCCTTTGTGATTTCCAATCCACTGAGGGATGTTCTTGATCCTTTCAATTCCATTGGGGATGCTTTGAAAGTCCATGTTTCTTCTACCCAACTGAGGGTATTTTTGTCATTTTTGGATGAAATTTTGAAATTTTCCTTTTGCATTTCTTACCTTCTAGGAGTCCACTGGGGATATTCTGAAAATTTGAATTTTTTTTTACTAAAATACAAGTAGTTTAGTGGGAAGGCCTAAACTTCATGTAGTTTAGCCACCAGGTGCCTTCCCCCCCTCTTCATATTTTCCCAACGATTACCAACTGTTAGCTTTTCTTTAGATTCTTCTTCATTTTCTTCACCCTTTCATTTTCTTTACAAAACCCTCTCTCATTCCTTCACTCTCACAATCTGATTCTCTCTTCCTCTCCTAAACTCTCTCAAACCCTCTCATCTCTTCCCATGGCACCCAAGTCCAAAACCAAGAAAACCTCTTATGTGATTTTCGGGGATGTGTTCAACCTTACCCATTGGAATGGGGCTGTAAGACTAGACGAGTCTCCTCCACTAATCTACAAGCCATTAAACCCTCTCTTAGCAGGTGCAAGGACCGGATCGGTAATTTTTTCAAACTTTTCTCATTTTCAAGTTCTGCTTTGATCTTCCTTTTTAATCCATTTTTAGATTTGTAAATGCTTTGGTTTTGTTGTGGGATGGGTTTAGATGAAAACCTAATACCTTAGAAAGGGTAGGAGCATGTTTAGAGTGAGTTTTGATCAAAAATTGGCTAAGAATGTTGAAGAACACTCTCTATCTGTGCTAATGCGTGCGCATGTATCGGGCCTGCGTATATTCTTGCATACGCAAAATTACTCCTGTGTACACGGGCTGTGTTCATGCATACGCGTTCGTATTCTTTAGTTCATATGGATGCGTGTTCTAACATGCGTACGTATGCAAGGACCCTGCGCACACATGCACGGACTTGCGTGCGCATGCTAGCACTTAGAAACCCTAATTTTCTGGTAACTGTTCCTAACTTTTGAAAATATTTTTTATCTTGCAGATGTTTTTATGAAACATTGTAACTCTCCATTGGTGCCTATTGAAGGATAAAAACCATTTGGGTATAAATAATGGTTCATGTTCACTTGATAACTAATTTTCTTTTCTCTTTCAAATAGTTTCTAAGAAACACAAGAAATTATGTGGGTATTTTCCAAAGTTGCTATTTGTAGAACCCAACAAATTGTTGGAAAAATACATGTTTGTATTGCATACAAAACATATGCAATGGAAAAATTGACAGATCTATTTCATTCGCAATTGATAACATATACTATGTAAATTTCAAAAATTAAGAATAAGAGAGTGTACCTTGGTGTGGTGAATTTCAAAAACAAAGATTAGAAGTACTTGGGAACACTTTTAATCTTCACTCTAATTCCACTAATGCCTAAGAAGTGTGGTCTCTCAATCAGTTATATGAATTTGTTCAAGGGAGAATTAGAGTGTTCAACACTCACATACAAACCATTTCATGTCTCATACTAAAATTCTATATGTTTCTCTCCTTATAATTGATTATCTAATTGGGTTAGCCTTTTGGGCCTTTCCAATTGGACTCTAGTATATGGCTTGGAGTGGGATCAAAAGGGAACAAACAAGACATTAGCTACAATGGGCCTTGGCTTTTCTGTCAACTCTTGACAAGTCTAAAGTTAGCATTTATTATATTTAATATCACTATATAAATATAATTGCACTCTAGGCCTTATTAATAAATTATATCTCAAGACTTTATTGTACATGGAACCCTTTCATAAAATATTTGTAGTAATACAAAGTCATGAATTTAGACTGCCAATTTGTAAATTACTACATCTTAATCCTTGATTACCCGGTTTAATCCTTTAAGTTATTCATTATATATTTATGAAATCCAATTTCATAAATATATACTTTAGTAACTATTTACTAAAGTAGTTAGGCCTAATATTCTGAATAACAAACTCATTAAATTTATCTCAAGGGAATATTTTGTAATTCTATTGAGAGATTATGAATTCCATCTTGAGAATATATGTTCCATCAACACTAAATGTGGCTGCTCAACATACTGAGGTTTTGACCGTAACTTTAGATCTCACTCCTGATATATCAAAGCAACCTACACTTCATGATCAGGTCTATTATTCTCTCAGGATTAAGAGTTCATGTAAATAAAAGTCGTGAAATTTATTATTCATTTGATAGTCGTTAGGAGAATAATAAAACTCATAGCGGTCCAATTCAATATGTTTTAACTCTTAAAACATATCAACATATCAACTAGAAATCTCCACTTCCATGATCAAGACAAATCATCTTAGTTGATATGTTATAATCTTTGCAGAGGAAATACCCAATTTCATCACTAACTACGAACTAAAGTTCTGAGTTTACAAAGAACTTGTGATTTATAGTTTCTGTGACTTTTCACATAAATCACATACTATGCATCTCATGGACTATATGATAATGTCCAAATATTTGTGTTACCATCATTTTAGATAATAATAAAGTAACTTTATTAATCACAACATTAAGTCATACATAATAACATACATAGCATCATACAATAGGATTTTAGGGCACAATTCTAACACAAACTTGGTTGTATTCTAAAGATAAATTTGTTGAAACCCTTTAGCAACATTTGTGTGGGGGCAAATATTGTCTAAGGATAATAATTTTGTGCCTCTAAGTTATATAATTTTCTATTTACTTTTTGTGTTCATTTTGTTCTTCCTTGATTGCTCCTTGTATTGTTCCCAACAAGACCTAGTGAACCCCAAACACAAAAGCCATCTGTTGCAGGCATCAATATCACCACGCACCCCAACCAACCCACCCATAGCAAGATCGATGATGAGTTTGGTGGTTAGAGAGAGAGAGGTTCATTGAGGAAGAGAGAGAGTGAGAAAGAGAGAGAGAGAGAGAAAAATAATTAATAATAAATAAAATAAGTATTTTAAATAAAATTAGGTGTAGAGTATTGAGTTTAATGTAAGGGTATCTACAAAAGAATAAGTCAAAATAGGTTTTGGACCAGATTTGACTAAAAAACCTGCTAGGCTAATGTGAATGTGTTTATGAACGATATCTCTTGGATAGAAGTCAGAACATTATCTCAACTAATGTTGAGAATGAGAAAGAAAAAAAATTAAAGAGAAGCCAAATGTCATGGAGTGGAGAATATCATGTGAGATAGAAGATGTAGACTCGTTTACATCAATGATTAAACTATTCCTTTGAGTGAGTGCTGGGTCTTTGGCTTAAATTAATTACGGCATAATTATTAAATTAGCGCCATCGCAAGGCATAGATTTTGGGTGAGAAATCTACCCTACATCACATACTGAGAAAGAGGACAATTATTCATAATTCAAATGAAACTACTATTAAAAATGTTGCATTTTTCATACAACGGTAATGAAGTTTAATGTTTTGCTTAAATATTTTTACGATGTTTTAATTCAAAGTATATCACATGAAAATTGCAAAAGTTAACAAACTGTTATTGTTTAGTTTTCCGAAAAAAAAAAAAAAAAAAAAAAAAACCTAATGTAATTATGTTTAACCTCAAAAGTTAAGCCGTCAATAGTCTTGAATTGCCTTTATTAGTGGATAATCCAATTTTTAACTCAGAATTTCTGTATAAAGCCAAAATAAAGTTGAAAAGTTAAGGAAAAATGATGGTAAGAAATATGCATAAAAATATTTTGGTCATTTTTTTATTATTAAAAAAGAAATATTTTGGTATTTATATTAGTACATTACTAAAAATGTTAATAATACTTATCATTAACATTTTATAAAAATGTTGAAAGATAGTTTGTATCTATAACATTATTCTTCTAATAATGGTACCCATAAAAATTATTACAAAAAAAAAAAAAAAGAGAAGAGGGGGGGGGGGGGGGGGGGGGTGGGGCCCTTAAAGACAATGTTCATTGTCCACTTCTTAATCCTCCTTTTGATGTTTTATTTTTATTAAAATTGGATGCAGTATACTAGTTCCTCTTTTTTATTTTTTTCGTTAAGTATCTTACTAATTTTTCGGGTGAGTGGAATCCACCCATTTTATGCATCGAATAATTATGAGGAATGCTTTAGGGGTCATATATTAGCTAAAGATAAATGGAACCATTATCTTATGGATCACAAGTCTTGAAAAACATTAACCAACCCTCTGAGCCTGAGGTTGAAATACTTATAAATTTGTGTTAGTTCTGTTTGATTTCTCTAATAAAATCTTAGAGAGAGAGAATTGATTATTTTCATTCATACATTATTGCCGTAACAATCAATGTCCTCGTATAACATCATAACTCACAACAATAAAACCAATTTCCATCTGATCTGATTTAATGCCCTCGTATCATATAATTGGGAGGGCAAGCAATAGTTTCATCAGATTACTTCGTTACTGCGTTCAGTATATATTTTTTTGAAGGCCAAAAAAAAGGGTCTTTGTTGTAGATTCACTAACCCCACACCCCATGGGTTGTTGTAACCAGTCAATGGGTACCACCCAAGCCATCACGGAGCTACCCAGACACCTCACCCCCAAACTGGACAAATAGGGGAATGTAGGTGCCACTACTCGAACCACAACTTCCAGACTCGTAGGCATGACAGAACTAGAGCTCTTACCGCTAGGCCACACCCTTGGGTGGTTTTCGGCATATATTAGAACTATACGCACTGAGAACTGAGACGCATTGGATTCCTACTTTCTTTGTGTAGATGATGAGGTGGAACCCGACAAGACTTATTACACTATAAACATCCAACACGGCAACAATAATATCTTTTTAACACCAGTCCAGTTGCAATGGACAGTGAAGATTATAGGCAAATTACATTTAGATCATCATCATGTTATTATCCATCTTTGGAACCGTAAGTTCCATTTTATTATGTGACACTCTTGATTTTTGTTGCATTTTATTTTAACGTTAAAATATTTTTTTTTTTTTATTTTTATTTTTTTTTTTTATGCGAACTATGACAATTTTATTAAGAAGAAGAAAACATTACATCAGAAGCTACTAACTACTCCACAAAAGGAGGACAAGTTCCTAACCAAATGAAAGAATCCGATAAGGACTTAGCGTGTTGGGCTAACCCATGCGCTACTTTATTACCACATCGTGGCACAACAGAAAACAAGCAATCTCTGAAACGTAATTATAATTCTATGCTATCCATTTATCCATTTTCTGTGACCACATTCCACTAGATCAAATGTAACAAATAAAGCAAAGGGAAATCATCCCACATTTTTTAAGGCAAACCACAAACAATGGATGTTCTTAAAGATCCAAAATTAGAATCATTATATAGCGTTCTTGATTAATAATATAAAAGCAGGTAATATACCCCATATACTACAGTCTAGACACCATTTTTTTTAGTTCATTTTTTTTTCTCTCTTTCAAGACTCAATTTTGATTTGAATATGAGTTAATTCTACATATCAGATCTTCAATTTTGAATTGAAAATGAATTAATTTTACATTTTAGATCTTCGTGAAACCTTGAGTTCAAAACTCCTAATTGTTATCTTAGGGTCATCCCCAAAAGATTTCTTTGTAATTATAATATTTGTGAGATTGAAGGACTACACACCCTTGAAGAATAATCACATGCTCAAAGAGTTACAAACACAGTTAATATAAAAATAAAAAAACTAAAAAATAAAAAATCTAGATTTCAGACACATTATGGGTCTGTTTGGATTGAGCTTATTGTTGCTGAAACTGAAAACTGAAAACACTGTAACAAAATAATTTTTAAATGTGTGAAAAGTACCGTAGGACCCATTTTTAATATTTTTAATGTGTGAACAGTACTGCTACAGTATATGAACAGTAATTTTTGTCTCTGCACAGTAAATTTACTGTTTATACGCTAAAAAAAAAAAAAAAAAGACGAAAACGTGAAATGAAAACGTGAACGTTGGTTTCAGCTGAGTTGTGACAACACTATTTGCTGTAAACACTTCAATACTACCATAATCAAATCCTTGGAGCAGTGTTTCTCAAAAGGATGAGTCAGTAGCCATTAACCACAACGCCGGAGATATAATATATTATAACAAAAAAAAAAAAAATGTACAATGAAAATGAGAAAGTTTAGATACAAAATTAGTTGTAACTTAAAACTACAAACTCATCCAATAAAATAAATATTACTACATATTTTGAAAAATTAATTATTGAATTGCATGTTTTTTACATTTTTTTTTAAGTTGTTTTTTATACTCTTAATTCACATGTTAAATTTTGTGTCAATCAGATATTATTTACTATATAATTTATAAACTTAGATTTTATACATAATTTCAAATTTAAAAAATTTGCAATTTAAAAAACTTATTGATAACATAGCTATTGATCTTTAAATTTTTTTTGAAATTTTGCAATCATAAATGATAAAAGAAGATGTAATCCAATGATAGATTTGTCAAAATTTATTTCTAATAAAAAGATATTGAGTAAGTTTGTAACCTTAAAATACAATCAATTTTATATTTAAACTTTATCAAAAAAACAACACATACGATGGTTGAGTTCGAACAAACAATACTGGCACCTATAGGCTGGAACAAACAATACTAACACCTATAGGCTGGCTATAGGCATGACCGAAGTCCTGCAGACCGCTTAGTCAAACAAAAAAAGTCTAGTATCACAATTTTTTTCACAATTTTTTGCCACAAAACAGAATGATTGGTGAAGAAAAAATAGTAAGTCCATACGTAAATGATAGTTAATTACTTACAATCTGCTACATCAGAGTTGTGGCAAAAAAAAATTGTGAAATAATTTGTGGTCCTAGAATTACTCAGCAAAACACTAAACATTCCCTTGAAGAGTCAGTGGCACAAGAAATTATGAATTTATCACATTGGCTAAAACGATTTTTTAAAGCAATAGAGTGGACCAAAACAATGCGAGGAGCGCAGGCGGCCTCCACAGTGGGAACTCCAGGCTCAAGCATCATCTACCAACAACAAAATAAGCAATCCAAGAGCTGAGCTGAGGGGAAAAACAAAAAGAACATAAAAATTCGAACAATAACAACACTGACATTTTCCCCTTTTTTATGTCAAAACCAGGAGTAATGCTTGAGAAAAACGGGAGTTTTTTTACCTATTGAGAGTTCTACAATAATACATGGTCAGGAACAAATTAACCAAGTTTAGTCCTGAGCTGTGAATATTCCTCCCTAAACAAAAACACAACACTGACTAATTAAACCAAAAATACACCTGCAAATTCTGCCCACTACCCACCTTGCTAATACGCATCACCAATTCTCTCCTTGCTAATATGCATCTCCAATTCTCTCTCGCCCCACGGCACGCCGATCATCCCGCCCCCGCTCCATGTACATATCTCGTCGATAGTCTTTTGCCGGTGGGCCACCCCTTATTGGGGAACGGCTCCTCTCTCTGGCATCACGAGCCCAGCGGCCACGGTGTGGAGCAAATGGTGGTGGTGGTGGTGGTGGTGGTACTAGTGGAGGTGGAGAGGGTGGCCTCCTCTCAAATCCTTTCCTTTCATTGAATAAAGCATCTCGTCCACGGTCCCTATGACCCCAGTCCATTGGCATTGGCCTATCAAACTTGTTCCTCCCCCTGTAGTCATCTTCTGGATAGTCCAGCCGATCTCTACGCATGTGGTGATCAGAAAACCTGCCCTCATGCCTGGGAGGTGGTAGACCACCAGCCCCAAATTCCCTAGGGCCATCCCTAGCCCAGCCACGAGGAGGAGACCTATATCCATTCATGGTCCTGCCAGGGGAACGTTCAATTGGAGGGCCAGGGAAGCGTCTAGGGGGAGCATGTGGAGGAGGTGGGCCAGAATAGCCTCTCCGAGGACTTCCCCCAGGCCCATAGCGAAACTTGTTGCAGTTGTTACAGTACTCCCGCCTTGCAAAATTCAGGTTTCCACATCTGATGCATGGCTAGAATAAGTGAAGCATGACCAACAATGTACACAGATTCTCTAATTACAGATGCAGAGGTACTAAAAGCAAAAAAGAAGGGGGCACAAAAGAACCTAATGCTTACAGGAAAACTAGGAATAGAAAAGCCAAAGAAAAGGAAAGTCTGCACCAAGAACTTGCAATACGCAATAAACAAAAGCAAATGACATTGTAAATGGCAAAACAGTAGCATAATCATGTATTACAGAAAATCAAGGGAAAAAAAAGAGAGTAAATTGCAACATGAAATGCAAGATAAGTACTTACAAAGGATCTGAGCAAACCCAATCTCCATCTCTTGGGCGCACATTTGGATTATTTCTACTCATACCTTCACCTCTGAATGGGCCAGGACCAAGCCCAGGTCCATCAAAAGCTCTACTAAATGGCCTGCCACCACCCCTTCCTCGACCATAAGGGGGTGAAGAGTCTCTATATCTACCAGGATCCCTCCCACTGCCAAAATCACGGCTCCGTGGCAGACCACCAGAATGATTAAAATCAGGACCGTAACGATGATCCACATCTCTATGCCGTACAGGAGAACCAGAACCTGCACGAATTCTATATCCTGGAAAAAGAAAAGCCAGCGAAGTCTTGACATAAGCAACCCCTAATAAGATAAGGGGAAAAGTGAAAGTATAGTAAACTTATGTAGCTGAAGGTCTGTGACCATGAAACTGCTAATTCAAAAGTTTGCAAGGACAGTTACCACCGTTCAGGGAATCTCCTTGCAATAGGTAGCAGAAAACAAAATATTTATGTGAAAGAGTAAGCAGTTCATATGATAACCACCCCATTGTCACTTCCAAAAAAAGTGGTCAATTAGCAAGTACAGCGGTTACTTGTGCTCACCACATACAGTAACTGCTCATAGTCTTCAAAAAGAAAACAATCCCAGTATTCCTATATACAAGAGCCAGATCCATTACCTTGTAGACCATTACATACTTTATATATATATATATATATATATGTATATTTGAACCTAAAAATCTGAAAAATCAACCCCGAAAGTCATGGATCTGGTTCAACCATACTTAATACAGCATTGTAGTAGTGATAAGGAAGTGAGCTTCATCTGCAGATAGAGAAGACGGATATGTGCCTAATAAATACTAACCCAACACAAAAAGCAATATCCCAGGTACAACGTTTTCCAAAACCTCACAGTTGAAACATGCCAGCAAAAAGGAGCAGCAAGAGCAATAGACTGAACCACAAGAGGACCCTAACGCCAAAAGAAAATCCACCAAAGAGGAACCAGCCCAATTTCCCAAAAACCCAAATTTATCCACAACCAATATGGTCTGCTTCTTTTCAATAACCATCTCAGCATCTTGTTAACCCCCCTAACTTGACTCTCTTTTTTTATAAAGTAACCCCCAAAATTTGACTTAAAAGAAACACGAACTTTAATTATATCCTCCAACCAAATTTAACATTGCTCAGAACAAGAAAGTGAGCTGAAGCCATAAAGGCATGTCAAATCCCAAAAGTGTAGTCCATCATTACCATCTGCCACTAACTATGCCTTCTATAACTAAAAAACGATAGAAGTACAAAAGATAAGGAAACATCAAGAAAAACAATAGTCCAAGAGTTTTTAAGACCTGAAGCCATTTTCTGTACCAACTCACCATTCATCAAATATGTGATTATAACAAAACCTACTGAAGTTCAGCAGAAGCTATAAAGTAACCCACTAAACTTCCACACAACTCTGAATAGTACAATGTCATATTAGTTATCATAAAACAGTCTGAATAAACCCTATTTCACCAACCAACTGCACTAAACAACGAAAGCCCAAGCCAAAACATCATCCTCACAAGTATAATCCAAATCCATACACCCGCAAAAGAGCTGCTATAATCTATCAGCTAGCAGAAAGCACACCAATATATATTTCCATTTACTAAAGAAACCAGAGAAAACCAAAAACAATAAAGCTCAATGTTCACCAGTAAACATCAGCTTCCAAATACTAATTCATCTTTGGAAAGGTAAATTTGGTACCATTTAACCACACCAAACTTATTGCAGTAGACAAGTCCGTTAACTCTCTTTCTTTCTTGTATGCTTCTCTTGATTAGTTACAAAATAAAAATGCCATCACAGAAATGCTTAATGATGTTGTAATTTTCCAACATTTTATCAAGTCATATGACCATCTTGGATCCTTGCAAATTCCTCTTGAGATTGTCTGGCATTCCCGATTAGACACTTTTTGATTTGAACCCAACCCATCAGCTTCATTCCCACTAAACCAAATCCAATACCCAGGACCATAACTTGTAACAAATCAGACCCAGGGCCTTATTTTTTGTGGAGCTGCACCCGGCAAATTCAAACACAAAGAACAATATCCATCAACAGCAAGTACCACAAACATATTTACTTTTAAAACAAAAACCCATTTCCCTCAGACCATGATCCAAGACTGCACTCACACTAACATGCCTTCCTCAAGGCCCAGGTGCTTGTAGGCAACATTCAGAGCTGTAACACATAATAGCAAAATTTATTCACAGTTTGATACTCCATAACTGGTAGTAGATCCACATGCTTGACATGCAACACAAGGAATAGTCAACAGGTTGTAAAGAACCATCGTTGATTGACTAGAACAGACCCATCAGGCAATATAATTTGAACAAAAAAGTCTACGGGTGAAGACAATATATATATATAAATATATATATATATATATATTATTTTGAAAAAAAATTATAACAAAATAAGAAATTCACTGGCAACTAGAAAGTGTATAGCTATAATTTTAATTAGGTGCAAACATGAAGATGAGGAATCATAAAAGAGATATCGTATGGAGATCCAATATTGTATGAGAAACATGCAGGAATCCAATGAATATGAAGATCAATCACTCAATGTTACCCTGAATATGCACATGCCTTCAGAGAAAACTCAGAATATAACCCTGTCCGCTAGCATGACTTATTTGCTCAAATGGAATTCAACTCCTTCAGTACCAATCAATTAATTCTCTAAACTCATGCTCGATGATACTCCCAGCAAAAAAAAAAAAAAAAAAAAAAATTGACATAACAATAACAAACAAACAAAATTAAAACCGATTTCTAAGCTAATCGATCATAAACCTAACACCAAGATCTAGGGTTTAAAAAACGCGTCGTTTTCTCTAATTTCAACAGGTACAAACTTCAAGATCTGATGATATAAATAAACAACTAACCCTAAAAAATATACAAACAAGTTGAACAATTAATTAACAAAAAAAAATAATAATAAACGAAAATTAATTAAAAAACGAGAGAGAGAGAGAGAGAAGCGAACCAGGGTCGTCGGAGTAACGATCAGAGCGAGAATAAGAAGGAGGCTCACGGCGAACCTCACCGGGCTCATAATCGCTGACACGACCACTTCCGGCACCGTCAGCGCCACCGTCGCTGACGGAAGGGCGGACAACGAGGCTGCTAAGTAGAGGCGGGTGGTGCGGTGTGATTTGGTCCTTGTCTCTCGAGGTCATTTCTTTCTTTCTGTGTATCTATGACCGATGGTTCCGTGTCTGATCTCTGAGATTTCGATGACTAGTTAATCTGAGCCAGAGCCAGAGGTAAATAAACCCTACACTCACTCCGACTTCGAGAGAGGAGAATCGTTGTTGCTCAATTTTACACGCTACTGCAATGCAATAATAATTAGTCTTCTCTTTTAACCTTTGTTTTTTAACTTTCACTCTTTCTCCGACACTTTCCGTTTTGGGAAAGTATCACCTCTAATTTTAAAACCTACTGTTTATACTAGGTGAGTGACACGTGTATATAAAATGACCTATCGGTTTGAAAAAGAAAAACCCAACAGTTTCTTATCTCTCTATTACGTCTCCTTTCACTATCTTTGGAGCCAAATTAATCTACCAAACATACCACCATTCAACTCAACACTACCACTACCTTCACCACCTCCACAAGGCCTCTCCGCCGCTACATCACTGCTATCAAAAGCCACAACTGTCACACCATCAATTCGAGCCTCCCTTGAGATTTGTTAGTTTTTCTTCATCCTTTCGTGAAACTGATGCTGCAAATCTCTTCTTTGGCCTCTAATTTGCAAAACCCAAGAGTTCGATCTCCATTTTCTGAGACAAGTGCCGCCACGCACGGTGGCCATCGACCTACTCACCGTCACAGATTCCCCGTCAATTGGTGGTTCATGAAACCAACACCACAGATCTCTTCTTCGGCCTCCGATGTGTAAAACCCAAGAAGCCAGCGTCCATCTTCAGCCTCATGCGCCTCCACGTGCGGCTTGAAGTTTTGCTGTCAACCCACACACCGTTGAAGAATGCCGTCGACCCACACAAATTGCTAATTTCCTAACTGTTGGATCATTGTTTTTACACATGTCACTCATCTATTTTATAATGGGAGGAAACTAGAGGTTTTAAAATTGGAGGTGATCCTTTCCCCTCCGTTTTTATTGGTAAACACTAAAAACTAATTTTTTTTTGAATTAGAGCATCGTCGTTTTGTCTCCACAAACTCCACGTCCTACTATTATGTCTTTTTCTTTTTCTTTTTTTAAAGGAAAATGTCATGTTAAGTTAATAGTAGTCACTAACCCATACAACGCACGAGATACTTAAATAAAAAAAATTGGTCAAAAATATAATTAGTTTTTATTTATTTGAAATTGAACCTATAAAACATATAGGCTAGGACAATAAAAATGATATTGGATATCATTATGATGACCAAATTGAAAACAAACAGAAGATTAAAATTCATCCTTAATCAAAATCAGGATAACTGTCACGCCCCAAACCCAAAAAGGGTCCAAAGCATGAGGAAACTACCCAAAAGTACATGTAAATATTTTAGCAATTCAATCCAAAGAATTTCCACAAGCATCAAGTAATTTTCATAATAATTTCATCAAAAGTGCTTCCAAAGTAACTTAAAGCTCTATGCAATAATTACAAGGACCATTGCCACAAAAGAATGGAGGTCTGAACAAATATAATTACACATTATCAACTTGTCCTATCAGTGGGAATAGAAATCATCACCACTATTAGATACAAAAGAATGAGCCAAGCCTCCTCTAGGATGTACAACACATAAGGATCATCATCACAAAAGTTCAGCCTCCATTAGTAGTTTGTCTAACTATTGCTAGCCTCAAAAACCTGTCTCAAGAGATCGTTGCATTCTTTAAAGAAGTTTGTGAAATAATGGGATGAGACAGAGCCTTGTAAGTAGCATAATTAATGGAGGTAGGAGAAATGCAAGTTTCATAATAATGAATATTTTACAAAGCATGTTATAATTTGGGAATTTCTATATAAATTCTACAAAACCATTTCCAATGATAATATGACAAGAATGATTAAAATGATACATCACAAAGCTTCTCAAAATGCTCACATGAAACTACATACTATATTTTGTGAGCAATAGCAATACAATTCCAAACCCAACGCCACATGACAATGCCATCATAAAGACAGAACTAATCTGCCGTCACAAAGAAGGAACTAATTGTCGACACATAGCCAGAACTAAATATGCTGTCACAAAGACTGAACTCAATAACCATCTCAAAGACGGGTGCTAAGATACCAATGTTACACAGACTATAGTATCTAGCTAGGTAATCAACAAGTAATCACATGTCACAACACAAGGGTAAAACATAAAGAGCTCACAAATTACATTTTATTCAAAATAAGTAATTCATTTCCAAGTAGTTTCACAAAAACCTTTAAAATACCCAATATATTCACAAGGTTCTCAAAACCCTCAAAACCATTTCTTGTCAAAAAGATTTTGTATTAACTTGCCAAGTAACAAAGGTCAAGATAAAGCATTTTTAGAAATTGCAAACAATGCAATAATTTCATGAAAGCCATCATCAAAGGATTAAATTAACAATGCTTATATTTTCCATACTAACAACTCATACATTTCCCCATATGCAATACCAAATATGATGCAATAATAATATGCATAAAGGTTACAACACAATAGTTTTTAGGAAAATATAGTTTCCATAAATAGTTTCCAAAAATGTGTCTAACCCAAAAACAAAGTTTTAGGCAACATGGTTATTTTTTAAAAATCCCATTAAAAAGCTACATACCTTGCAACTCACAAAAAACCTAATTCTCCAAGCTCCAAAGGAGATTAGCTAGAACCTAAAACAACACCAAGCAAACTTATCACGATAAGCATAAAGCCTGACATTGTATCTAGTTACGAATTTGAAATCACTAAATAAAAAATTAATTAGGTAAGCCTAAGTATTTAACCTCACAAATAATGTATTCCACTTCAAAAGTTTCTCAACAATTTAATTTACAAGGCATAGACTCCAATTTATAAACTTAAGTCATTCAAGGTGAAAGCTCGAAAATGTGTTAAAAACACAAGAGCTGTTTAGACCCTCAATTAAAAATTACGGCTAGATTGCTTTTACTCTAACTTATCTAAGTGCGGAAACAAGAGTAAATGAAGTGCATGTTGGAAATATGCATATACGCAGCGGAAAGTTAAACGGATCTACTTCATTCACAATCTATAACATGCACTATGTAAATTTAAGAATTCAAGTATAAGAGAGCATACCTTGAAGCGGTGAATTTCAAAAACTAAGATCGAAGCACTTGGGAATACTTTTAATCTTCACTCCAATTCCACTAACGCCCAAGAAGTGTGGACTCTCAATTGGTTACAAAGGATGAATTTTAGAGTGACATACACTCACCTACACCATTTTTTATAATGATGTTTCTCATACTCAAAATTTTGTACGTTTTTCCCTTTGTATCTAACCAATTATCTAATTGGGCTGACCTTTTGGGCCTTTCCAATTGGGCTTAAGTGTGTGGCTTGGAGTGGGACCAAAAGGGACCAATAAGACACTAGCTCCAATGGGCCTTGGGCTTTTCTGTCAACTCTTGACAAGTCCAAAATTACCATTAACTATATTTAATACCACCATATAAATATAGTTGCACTCTAGGCCTTATCTATAAATTATATCCCAAGACTTTATTGTACATGCAATCCCTTCATAAAATATTCGTAGTAATACAAAGTCATTAATGTAGACTGTCATTTTGTAAATTACTACATCTTAATCCTTGAGTACCCGGTTTAATCCTTTTAAGTTATTCACCATATATTTACGAAATCCAATTTCATAAATATATATTTTAGTAATTTCTTACTAAAGTGGTTAGGCCTAACTCTCTGAATAACTAAACCCATTAAACTTATCTCAAAGGAATATTTTATATCTCCGTTAAGAGACTATGAATTCCATCTTAAGAATATATGTTCTATCAACACTAAATGTGGCTGCCCAATATAATGAGGTATTGACCGTTACTTTAGATCTCACTCCTGATATATCAAAGCAACCTACACTTCATGATCAAGTCCATTATTCTCTCAGGATTAAGAGTTCATGCAAATATAAGTCGTGAGATTTATTATTCAATTGACAGTCTTTACAAGAATAATAAATCTCACAGCGGTCCAGTTCAATATGTTTTAACTCTTAAAACATATCAACATATCAACTAGAAGTCACCACTTCCATGATCAAGACAAATCATCTTAGTTGATATGTTATAGTCTTCGCAGATGAAACACCCAATTTCATCACCGACTACACACTAAATTCTGAGTTTACAAAAAACTTGTAATTTATATCTTCTGTGACTTTTCACATAAATCACATACTATGCATCTCATGGACTATATGATAATGTCCAAATATTCATGTTACCATTATTTCAGATAATAATAAAACAAATTTATTAATTACAATATTAAGTCATACATCATGTCATACATAATGTCACACATAATATCATACATAGCATCATACAATAGGATTTAAGGGCACTAATCCTAACAATCTCCCACTTGTCCTAAAAACTATTGTGCACTAATCTAACTCTCATTCCCTCCAAATGCGACTAGAAGGTCTTTTGAGGCAATGCTTTGGTAAAAGGATCTGCTAGATTATTTGCACTTTCAATCTTTACTACCACCACATCTCCACGAGCAATAATATCTCTAATGATGTGGTACTTTCTCTCAATGTGCTTTCCTTTCTTGTGATTCCTTGGATTTTTAGATTGTGCAACTGCTCCACTATTGTCGCAAAACAATGGGAACTTGCTCAATTCTTACTACACCAAGGTCAGAATGGAATTTCTTAAGCCATACAGCTTCTTTTGCTGCTTCACAAGCAGCAACTTATTCTGCTTCCATGGTGGAGTCCGCAATGCAAGATTGCTTGACACTCCTCCATGTTATGGCTCCACCTCCCAAGGTGAAAACACATCCTGATGTGGACTTTCTGAAATCTAGATCCGATTGAAAATCTGAGTCTGTATAGCCAATGGGAATCAAATCCTCACAACGGTAAACAAGCATATAATCTCTCGTTCTCCGAAGATACTTGAGAATGTGCTTTACAGCTTGCCAATGTTTTGGTCCTGGATTTGATTGATATCAGCTGAACATGCCTACTGAATAACAAATATCTGGTCTAGTACAAAGCATGGCATACATGAGACTTCCCACTGCAGAAGCATAAGGAACTTGTCTCATCATATCTACATCCTTTTGAGTCTTAGGTCTTTGGTCATTAGACAGAGGAACTCCATGTCTAAAAGGAAGTAAACCTTTCTTGGAGTTTTGCATGCTAAACCGTTCTATAACCTTATCTATATATCCAGCTTGTGATAAGCCTAACATCTTATTCTTGCGATCTCGACAAAGCTTGATCCCTAGAATAAAATTAGCCTCACCCAAGTCCTTCATATCAAATTGGCTTGACAACCAAACCTTTACTGATGACATTACCCCTACATCATTTCCAATGAGTAGAATATCATCAACATAAAGCACTAGGAACATTACTACTTTATCTTGATGTCTTTTGTACACACATGGTTCATCAAGATTTTGTTCAAAACCAAATGATTTGATTGCTTGATCAAATCTGATGTTCCATGACCTAGATGCTTGCTTAAGTCCATAAATGGACCTTTTTAATTTGCATACCATATGCTCTTGGTTCTTTGCTATGAAACCTTCCGGTTGCAACATATAGATTTTCTCATCAAGATTGCCATTAAGAAAAGCAGTCTTGACATCCATTTGCCAAATCTCATAATCATAATGAGCAGCAATGGACAAGAGAATTCTGATAGATTTAAGTATTGCTACTGGTGAAAAGGTTTCTTCATAATCAATGCCTTCTTTTTGTGTATACCCTTTCGCCACTAGCCTTGCTTTAAAGGTTTCAACCTTTCCATTTATCCCTCTCTTTCTCTTGTAAACCCATTTGCAACCAACAGGTTTAATGCCCTTAGGCGCCTTTACAAGATCCCAAACTTGATTGGAATACATGGAATCTAATTCAGATTTCATAGCTTGAACCCAATGATGTGCATCTATATCATTAATAGCCTCTTCATAAGTGTAGGGATCCGATTCAGCCTCTTCTGAGTAGCTTCATAAGTTTCTCCTAAACCTATGAATCTTATAGGAGGTCGAACAATTCTCCCACTACGACGAGGCACCTGTGTACTAGACATCTCTTGAGTAGTATCTTGTGATGTATCTAATGCATTCACATCATCCCTAGTTTCATCTATTGGTTGCACATTTACAAGTTCATTCATTTCAGCCAACACAACTCTACTTTTAGGAGTATAATCATTCATATAGTCATTTTCCAAGAATTTGGCATTTGTGCTAACAAACACTTTATTATCTTTATGACTATAGAATAAACCTCCAATAGTTCCTTTTGGATACCCTATAAAGAAAACCACTTCTGTTTTAGACTGTAACTTGTCAGACTCTCCTTTCAACACATGTGCTGGACAACCCCAAATATGGAGATGTCTCATACTAGGCTTACGCCTATTCCACAACTCTACAGGTGTTTTAGGAACCGACTTCGAAGGTACTAAATTCAGAAGATACATTGCAGTATTTAAGGCATATCCCTAAAAAGAAATTGGTAAAGTTGAATAACTCATCATGGACCTAACCATATCTAAAATAGTTATATTCGTTCTTTCCGCTACACCATTTTGTTGTGGAGTTCTAGGTGCAGTTAATTGGGATACAATCCTATTCTTAGTTAAGTAATCCTTAAAATCCCCAAAAAGGTATTCGCCACCACGATCAGATTGAATGGCCTTTATGCGTTTACCTAATTGATTCTCAACTTCAGCCCTAAACTCTTTGAACTTTTCAAAGGTTTCGGATTTCCGTTTCATTAGGTACACATAACCAAATCTAGAGTAATCATCTGTAAAAGTGATGAAGTACTCATAACCACCTCTTGCTTGGATTGACATAGGACCACATACATCTGAATGTATTAGTTCTAGCAAATCTTGGGCTCTTCTACCTTTTGCATTAAAAGGTCGTTTGGTCATTTTACCTTCCAAACAAGATTCACAAACTGGAAATTCATCAAAGTCCATGGGCTCTAAGAGACCATCTTTGATTAGTCTTTGAATCCTATTTGAGTTAATATGACCTAAACGCAAGTGCCAAAGATATGCATCACTAGTTGAAGGAAACTTTCTCTTTAATGATTTTACATGAGAATCATTATCTAATTCAGAATTATATAATTCATGCTTATTAGGAGTTAAAATATAAAGACCATCCACAATATTGCCAGAACAGATAAACATTTTACCCTTCTTTATTACAACATTGTCTTTAAGGATAACACAATATCCATGTTTACCTAAGTAAGTAGCAAAAATTAAATTCCTACGAACATTAGGTACATACAAACAGTCTTCCAATATTAAAACTCTAGACTCAAAACATAAATTATAAACACCAACAGCTACAACCGGAATCCTGCTCCCATCAGCCAAAGTAAGAAACAATTCTCCTTCTTTAAGCTTTCTGGTCTCCTGGAACCCCTGCAAGGAATTGTAGATATGATTAGTACAACCTGAATCCACACACCAAGAATCTGTTGGATTCTGTACCAAACATATTTCTAGAAGGAATGTATTATTCATACCCTTATTCTTGGCAGCCTTGAATATTGGACAATTCCTCTTCCAATGTCCTTTCTCACCACAATGGAAACATTTTCCTTTGATCTTCTTTCCTTTATTAGCAACCCCTAAGGCAATTTGTTTACCCTCTTGCTTGGTGAAGTCCTTCTTCTTCTTCTTCTTACCCTTGCCTTTCGACTTAGGTTGAGAAGTAGAAGCTTCACCCACATTGGCTTCAACATTAGAAGTACCAAGGATGCCTTTCGCCGCTACCAACTCATTCATTAATTCAGACAATGAGTAAATCTTTTTGTTCATATTGTAATTAAGTCTGAATTCCTTGAATGATTCCGGTAGTGACTGGAGTATCATATCCACTTGGGATTCTCCATCAATATCGGCACCTAAAACTTCCAATGTATATAGATTAGAGATCATTGTAAGACAATGCTCCCTTATTGAACTTCCTTTAGCCATTTTGGTATTATAAATTTGCCTCATGGTCTCTTGCCTTGCAGAACGGCCTTGCTCACCAAACATCTCCTTCAGACTTAGCATGATGTCTGAAGCTAGTTCTACATCCTACATTTGATGTTGTAGAACATTTGAGATAGATGCTAGGATGTAGCACTTGGCCATCTCATTAGATTTTTGCCAACGATCATATCGTTGTTTTTCCTCAAGAGGAGCATCTAATGAAGGAAAGCTGGGACATGGTTTAGTAAGCACATATTTGTGCTCTTCAGCTGTGAGAACTATGTCCAAATTTCTTTTCCAGTCAACATAGTTGGATCCAGTCAGTTTGTTTTGATTAAGAATAGTTACAAGTGGGCTAAATGATGCCATGTTCAAATCTGAAAATAATGAACATGAATATAATAAGTAAACCAGACATTATCATTTTAGCATATAAACATATAGTATGGAACCTTAAAAAAACCATAATATAATATATGCAACGACAACCCAATCCCATATTCAATATCCCTCAGCATAGAGTGAACATTAAATACTATGATTGAATGACAACTCTTCTCATTATTAGTGCTATCATGATAACTCTTATCAAACACTAATAATATGCCGTTTTACATTTGGCCTCTAAATGATAATAGTAAGAACTCAGCATAGAGGATACTATAATATTTAGTCTAGTGTATACCATTGTCTAGAATCATGTGTAGCCACATTTCATCCCCTTAACAAGTTTATTTTGTAGTACCATGATACAAAACACCCTCCGCATGGAATGCAAAGCTCGAGGCTAAGACAAGGTGTTTGATCAAACTACTATAAACCAAGTAATTTATTCTTGTAGGACCATGAAACAAATACTCTCCGCATGGAATGCAAAGCTCGAGGCAAAGACAAAGTATATATTTCACACTACTATGAACCAACAATGGAGGCCGTGAGATTCAACCCTTGTATCTCTCTCCCACTAGATGTTTTAAAATAAAGGTTTTTAAATTTAAAACATGCATAATCTAATTACATATAGTCTTATTCTTTTTACATGTGAAAACACTTAGAAAAAAATTCTGATTTTCTTTCTTTCGATCGATCCAATGTGCCCCTCGATCGATCGAAAAAATTAAAAAATTCAAACTCAACCTTCTGACTTGTTCGATCGATCGAAAATGATTTTTGATCGATCGAAAATCGTGAAACTCGAATTTCCAGAATTTTTCTAAGGCTGTTTTCTTCGTTTTTCATGAACAAACATTCAACATATGAACATTACAGACAGAGATTGATGTCAAAACTGAATTCTATTGATGCTATAGCCTTAAGATTCAATTTAACATACTTAAATTTAAATTTAAACAACATCATAACATCAATTTCAGTTTTCATCAAATCATAGTTTCAACAACATGTAGAAAATTGAAAAGCATAATCTTCTAACAATATGAAACTACTATCTCTAATTCTAAAATTCACAAAACATGTTAAACAGATTGGGAATTGAAGACCGCTCTGATACCAATTGTTGGAAATATGCATATATGCAGCGGAAAGTTAAACGGATCTACTTCATTCACAATCTATAACATGCACTATGTAAATTTAAGAATTCAAGTATAAGAGAGCATACCTTGAAGCGGTGAATTTCAAAAACTAAGATCGAAGCACTTGGGAATACTTTTAATCTTCACTCCAATTCCACTAACGCCCAAGAAGTGTGGACTCTCAATTGGTTACAAAGGATGAATTTTAGAGTGACATACACTCACCTACACCATTTTTTCCAATGATGTTTCTCATACTCAAAATTCTGTACGTTTTTCCCTTTGTATCTAACCAATTATCTAATTGGGCTGACCTTTTGGGCCTTTCCAATTGGGCTTAAGTGTGTGGCTTGGAGTGGGACCAAAAGGGACCAATAAGACACTAGCTCCAATGGGCCTTGGGCTTTTCTGTCAACTCTTGACAAATCCAAAGTTACCATTAACTATATTTAATATCACTATATAAATATAGTTGCACTCTAGGCCTTATCTATAAATTATATCCCAAGACTTTATTGTACATGCAACCCCTTCATAAAATATTCGTAGTAATACAAAGTCATTAATGTAGACTGTCACTTTGTAAATTACTACATCTTAATCCTTGAGTACCCGGTTTAATCATTTTAAGTTATTCACCATATATTTACGAAATCCAATTTCATAAATATATACTTAGTAATTTCTTACTAAAGTGGTTAGACCTAACTCTCTGAATAACTAAACCCATTAAACTTATCTCAAGGGAATATTTTATATCTCCATTAAGAGACTATGAATTCCATCTTGAGAATATATGTTCTATCAACACTAAATGTGGCTGCCCAATATAATGAGGTTTTGACCGTTATTTTAGATCTCACTCCTGATATATCAAAACAACCTACACTTCATGATCAAGTCCATTATTCTCTCAGGATTAAGAGTTCATGCAAATATAAGTCGTGAGATGAAACGGTCCAGTTCAATATGTTTTTAACTCTTAAAACATATCAACATATCAACTAGAAGTCACCACTTCCATAATCAAGACAAATCATCTTAGTTGATACGTTATAGTCTTCGCAGATGAAACGCCCAATTTCATCACCGACTACGAACTAAATTCTGAGTTTACAAAGAACTTGTAATTTATATCTTCTGTGACTTTTCACATAAATCACATACTATGCATCTCATGGACTATATGATAATGTCCAAATATTCATGTTACCATTATAATAATAAAACAAATTTATTAATTACAATATTAAGTCATACATCATGTCATACATAATGTCATACATAATATCATACATAGCATCATACAATAGGATTTAAGGGCACTAATCCTAATAGTGCAATCAACCGATACTACTCTAGTGCATAAACATGAACAACAAATAATAAAAGTAAAGCACAAGAGTAAGGGAAGAGAGATGCAAACACAAGATAACACGGCGATGTGTTATTGAAGAGGAAATCGAAGAACTTGGTGAAAAAACCTCTCCGCCGCCCTCCAAGCGATAAATCGATCCGCTAGACAATAAGTTGGGATACACGAATAGCAAGAGACCCTCCAAGCCTAATCTATCCAATATACCTAAGCCCTCCAAGCTCCTACTCCAACAAGGCTTCCTGAAACCATGTCTTGTCTAGCTTTCCGGATCTCGCAATATGCCCGATTGCATCTACCAAGCCTTACTGGCTTTTTTTGGCAATTCCCCAAAGCTTCCTAAGCTTTAAAACACACTCTACACTCTGAATAGGTGTGGGTTGTGTTTGGGTACAAATCTCCTCTCAAGGTATGATAATGGGAGAGGGAAGGAGAAGAGGCTACAATGATTTCTCACTAAGGATGGGTAGCTCTCTCTCTAAAAGATGGATGTGTGTGTTATAGAAAACCTATCTAGGGTTTTTCTCTCTGGATGGCTTCCTTTACATTGTGTGTAATAAGGGTATATATAGTATAGGTGAAGGGTAAGAAAGTCACACTTAAAAATCCTCCAGGCGGAGAGTCTTGTGGGTATCTTGTGGGAAGGCCGTACCCGCAAAATACTCGCGAAATTGACAGCCTGGCATGACTCTTCAACTTCCAGTCATGTGCTTCTCACTTGCCCTTTTCGTGGAAACCCTTCTCGTGAACTTCTCGCGAGCTAGTCGTTAAATGCATTGATCTTCATTTAAGCTCGAGTCTTCACCAACTTAATACTAAACCCAATACAATAAAATCCCACAAAATACAAGGAACAAAATTAAAGCAATTACAACAATTTTTGTCATGGAATAAAGTCAACATAAAACATAGTTGTAAACCACAACTTTACACAAGGTATTCTCCCTAACATTAAAACCTCAACACTTAATAAGTAGTTCCCACAAGGTTTACACAACATCATCAAGAGACCCATGAAACCAAAATCACAATATCCTCCAAGACAAACAATTTAAATCCATAACTAGCTCCAAATAAACCCAATAGCAATGGAAAAAAAAATATTAGATTTACCAACTATCACATGATATAACTCAAAACCCCTAAATTTCCACCATAAATAAACCTTAGATAACCACTATTTGTAAAACCATAAACCCACGCATCAAATAAATCCACCAAGTCAAAATCCATAGACATAAATCACATGAATATCATTGAAAACTCATTTAGTGTATAAAACACTTGTGAATATTTAGACCCCCAAATACAAACTTTCCAATATGAGCTTATATTCAAACAATATATGTGTGAAATATGAAATATAAGCAATACCCAAATGACCAAACTACATTAAGCCATTAATTAATCACAACTAGCAGAAATTAAAAGTTAAGAGTAAGGGAAAGAGAGATGCAAACACAAGATAACACCGGTACATGTTATTGAAGAGGAAACCGAAAAACTAAGTGAAAAACCTTTCCGCTGCCCTCCAAGCGGTAAATGATCCATTAGAAAATCAATTGGGATACATGAATAGTAATAGACCCTTCAAGCCTAATCTACCTAATGCACCTAAGCTCTCCAAGCTTCTTGCTCCAACAAGGTTACCTCGAACCATGTCTTCTCTAGCTTTCTGGATCCCGCAATTAGCCCATTGCATCAACCAATATGAATTGGTTTTCTCTTGAACTGCTTCCCAAACACCAAGAACCTTCTCACTACTCTGAATTTGGTGAGGTAAGGATTTGGTTTATGATCTTCTTATGGGTATGACAATGGAGAAGGTGAGAGTAGAGGAATTTGGAGAATCAAATGTATAAAATTGTGGATGAATAAATCTTGTTTTTCTTTAGAGTTTCTCTCTGGAATCTCTCTACATTTCGTGGGTATATAAGGGTATTTATGATAGGGTATGAGATGGAATGTGAAAAGTCATTTTTCAACAAAACAGGGTGTATTGGCGAGTCACTTTGCGACTAGAATGAGTCGCGAGTTCCAGTCGCTAGTTACCAAACTAGGCCAGACTGTATTTTTTATCTTGTAGTGATCTAACTAGCCTAACTTTTCATCTTCCTGCATGTTTCACACGTGTGCTTCATTTTGGCAAGTTACCACTCGTGAGTCACCTTCTTGTTGCACACTCTTGATCAAATCTTCACACTCTCTTATACACAACCCTTACATTATTTCCACCTAAATATAGGGTTTTTAAATGCTAAATTACAAGAAAATTTGGCACAAAATAAAGCCAACACATAGTTGAATAAATTCAACTTTACAATCTCCCTCTTTGGCTATTCCGTGACAAAATCCTAAAACAGACTCTAAACTTAAAAAATGTGAGTTGGGAATAGTTGCCAAAACTCACTTACACCAAATTCTAGATCTGTGAAGCTCTTGAACCATATAAACAAGTCTCCTAAAAACAATATCACAAAATGCACTTATTAAGTTCATTGTAGGCAGAAAACTTAGAATGCATATGGAGCAAGAACAATACGATCAAGCAAATATGAATATGATAATGAAGCATAACTTGACCATACAAGAACAATAACTATAAATAGTGACTATAATGAAAATTCACATGGTGAATGAACATTCGGACATGCAAGCTAATAAGCTCAATGCAAAATATCATTTGCATGTCCAACACTCAACCGATGCAAGAACACTAAAGCAAGAAGCATTAGGTTTAAATTGCATCAAGGATACAAGATCCAACAAGGACACAAGAGTACTAAAGAAAATGCAAGACATTAACTAAAAGTACTAAGGTACATAAGCAAGGATACATAATATATATATATATATATATATATAAAAAAACAAAAAAAAAACATCATAACATTGTCAAGTATGCAACATAAGCTTAAAATATGAAATATGAACATAGACTAGTAATAGCAACAAAGAAAAACTAGAAGAACTTGTTGTTTGATTTGCTTGCTCTTGCATTTCTTGCTCCCCCTTTGATTTAGTTCTCTCCTTCTATTATAGTTCTCCCTCTATCATGAACACCATCTCCCCTTTTTGTCATGGAATAGCTAGTCATCATCTTCTTTTAGCTTCCTTTAGATTTGATCCAATTGAGTTTGGAGAGAGGTAAACTTTGTCTCAAATCAGGTGTGCTGAGAGCATGATAGTTGAGAGGCTAGACAATTTTGTGCTAATGTCTTGCATGGAAGGCATGATGTTGTCCAACTTCTCATCATAGGAGTGTGAGCTAAAGCTTGTATCACCTTAAGGAGCATTACTCTCTTGCTTTACATTCTTTCGGATATGGCCTCTTATAGCATTAAGAGTGATAATGTTGATTGGTCTTTGCTTTGATTAAGGAAACTCATCTTCCATTATGGGTACTCCTTTTAGCTTCAATATCTTTGTGATGAGGCAACAAAATGGAAGACAGTTCCTAAAGGCTGTCCTCTTAGCAGTTTTGACCAAAATGTGAAAGATATGAGAGCATACATCAATTTCTTCATTGGTAATCAAGTCATGAAGAAATAGAGCCCGACTAAGATTCATATATCTGATGCTCAAGAGAGGATAGAGATTATGAAACATTATTGTTGTGAGCAACTTCAACTCGGGAGATAAATATTATAGACCAATTGATTTCCCATTTGAGGACACATCCAAATTTTCTCTAAAAGTGTCGCGAAAAATTTCAAGATTCGGCTCCATCTCATCATACATCGGTAGTTTTGCAAACATTGGTCGGTTGATGTTTAGAATGAGAGCAAGATATGAAGGTGTAATAGTAAAGTCCTTTCCTTTCACCCAACATCGTAGCTTTTTCCCATCAAAGAGGACATTCGCATAAAACTCTTTCACAAGCTCTTCATAAGGATCATCAAAATTCGATAGAAGGTAGTTCCAATCCTTAGAAGCGAGCCATTTAGGAATGTTTGTATCAAGAAGAGTAGCTTGCTCAACAATCCGTTCAATTACCATGGGGGCACGTTCGAAGTAGCTTGAATACCCTTGAAATGCGGTATAGGATCTAAATTGGGTGTCATCGAAAACTCCAGCTGAAGATCGAGTTTTCTTTGACTTAGGGGAGAAACTAGTGAGGTCAATGACTGGTTCCTTCCTTTTGTTGCTGCTTCCTTTCACTGCTGACTTTTTGAAAGGAGACATCTTCAAGCAGAGATCATGAAATAGCAAAGAGCAATATAAAAACAAATGGCAACAAACTTGATTAGCAACAAGTTAGTACAAAAAATAAAAACTACGAATTAAACCCTAAAAATTGAAATTTAAAGAGCAATTCAAAAAAATGACATGTGAAGATGCTAAACATCAAAGCATGATATAATCATGGCATTAGACATATAATATGTCAAAGATTGTGTGTGTGTGCATCACATGGAAAAGTGTGCATAAAAGAGGCATGAAATCATGCAAGGGGCAAAGTGTGAAACACATAACCATTAGTTGTTTCAAACATGGAAACATGATTATCCCCAAATTTTGTACTCGACGAAGTCCAAAATTACACACAAAACATCTAAATAGACATTTTATCAACAAAATGGTATGCACACCACAACACAAAACATTGAATAATGCAAGAGCATGTAATAAGCTTGACATAAACATGAAAAACAAGCATTATACCATCATTCTCAACCCATATATCAATTTCATCAAAAACTACAAAAACCCATTTTCTTCAACAATATTTCAACATCTCAACAAAACCAACAAATCCATGAAATAGAATGCTTTAAACTTGAAATAAAGTAAAAAGGAGTGAAAACTCATACCTTTTCTTGGATTTGGAGTGAAGATTGATGAGAACAATGGAGGTTTTTGGAGTGAAAAGAGTGGTTTTGAGAGAGGGAGAGGCGTAGAAGACAAATAGACAAACACATGATGCGAGGGAAAGTGAAAAGTTTTGAAAAACTGTTTGACTTTTAACCCTATTTTGCAAAACACGCGTTTTCGCGACTTAACTGACTCATGAATCAATCACCAAGTTAGTCGCCAAAATTCCTTAAACCCAGATTTTGAAAAATTTTCTAAGTCTTTTTTGCGACTAGGACTTACACTCGCCAACCAATCGTGAGTGAGTCACGAATGCCTTGGGTTGGAAAAACAGAAAAATCAATTTTTCTAAAAATTTTGAAAATTTTTCTAAGTCTTTTTCGCGACTTGAGTAGACCATTCGTGAGTGAGTTGTGAAAATGCAGAGTTGTAAATTTTTGGATTTTTGAGAAACTTTTCTAATCAAAATACTTTCCAAAACAACTAAAACATTCAAAAATCCTTTTGGGTTTGATCAACAGATGTTTGAGCATGTACATCACATTTTAATCAAGTAAAATCACACAAATGAATAAGGCATTCATTGAACATAGACATGTGTGATGTGGGTGGGTATCAATTATGAGATAGTCCTTGGTCTAATATGAAACTTCAATGATCGATTCAACCAAGTCATACATAACTAGCACTAAGTAGAGTGACCTATCTCAATTGTAGAAATGAACATTTATGACCTCCCACATAAACTTGATTACATTGAGTTAGAAGCTTTTCGTTTGGCTTCTTTTCTTTTGATAACATTTGATCATTTTGATCTTAACATCTCTTTTTGAGATCGATGCATGGAATTTTTGATATTTCAATTTAATGAGTAAGCCTTTAGCTTTTGGCACCATACATTGTAAATACATGTCACTTACCCTTTTTTCTAGTCAAATACTAGTTTGTGTGATGGCTTTTTCAGGTCATTATCTCTTTTCGAGATTTGACATTAGTTGAGCTTTTATGCAAAAAAAAAAAAGAAAAAAAAAAGGAAGATTGGGAAGAGATATCTCAAGATCAACAAAACTATTGACTAATCATTCATGACAAGTTTGAAGATCTATTTGCAATAATCACATAGACGTCAAGATGTTTCCACAAAGATACAAGTGCATAGAAAACAAGCTAAGCTCATTAATGCACAAAGCCATTAGTACGGAGATACAAGGCTAAACATGCATGTGACAATGCACAACACCGCCAATCAAACTTTTTGGATTTATACTTATTATGTGTTTTTGGATTTTTGACACAAAACAAAGGAAATAATGATAAAAAAACAATAAACAACCAAAGATTTTAAACAACAAAAACAATTAAACACATGCCAGAATGTAAAATAAACAAGCAAACAACAATGTCACATTATATAGAAAGAATTAATGCATGGACATGTTATAATGCTTATGCATGAGCACTCTTCTTCACCCACACAACACGTGCATTTGGAGTGATATCCTTTGAGGATTGGGTACTTAAGTCATGATTCTCAAACCTTAAGGTGAAGTTGGCCAAACATGAGGTGATGGTGTCAATCATCTTCATCACACCACTCATAATGGGTTCTCCTTCTTGCCCTTTTGGTTGCTTGGGTTTCCCATTGCCTTTTCCTTGTCTTCTTGGCTTTTGAAGATTCAGCATTCTTCAATCCTTGGAGCTTGTAGCAATTTGGTATAGTATGCCCTTAGATTCCACAATGATGGCAATAGTGTTGCGTTTGTGGACCTCTTTGTCTCCTAGGAAGAGACTTTCCTCTTGCCTTGGGCTTAGCCACAATTGGCTTAGGAGACATCGTCAAAACCATTTGATTCACCACATTTGGCTTCTTTTCAGATTTTACATTGTCAACAAGAGGAGTTGATGCTTCTTTAGCCTTGACAAACTTCATTTTCTTTGACACTTTAGAGTTTGAGCTACCTTCTCCGGTATTCCCTAAGCCACTTCTATCCGAAGAGGGCTTTTAATAGGCAAGCACTTCATCAAGTTTCTTGGCAGAAACATGCTCCAGTTTGGCATTTGCTTGAACAACCTCAAGCTCAAGAAACTTTATCTTGGAATAGGTACTGTTTAGTTCTTCATTTAATCGTTCAACTTCACACTTGGTCTCTTTGTACCGCGTTGGGATGCTTTTATAGTCCTTTTCAGCTTTCTTCATCTTTCTAATGGCTGCCTTAGCCACTCTTGCATATTCTCCACTCTTTTCAAGAAGTGCATTGTAGGATTCTTGCAATCTGTTTGTTCTTTCATAAACGCACTTTTCTTCATCATCATCGGATTCATCTCCAACACCAATAGATTCCACTCCGGTATGCTCACCAAGCTTTTCCTTTAGAGTACTTAAATCTTCCAAAAAATCTATGGGTGCAATGGTCATGAAAGTAGAGTAGTTTCCTTCCCCATCACAAATTTCTTTAGAATTGGAGTTTGAGCTATCCGAATCACTAAGGGTTGTAGCAAGAGCTCTACCCTTTCCCTTCAAATAGGAAGGGCATTCTTTCTTCAAATAACCATTCCCTTTGCACTCATAACAAGTGATTCCTTGAGAAGGAGAAGAGTCTTTGGAATCCTTCCTTTTGAAGTCCTTGTCTTTCTTGAAATTGGAGAATTTTTCTTTCTCAAAGAACTTCCCATCCTCTTCGAACTTCATGAACTTGTGAAAGTTCTTTGCAAGGAATGCCACCTCTTTTTCAACATCATCCTCTTCTAAGGAATCTTAAGCTTCAATTCTCTCATTGATCATCTTAAGAGTAAGGGATTTGAGCTATCTGAATCACTAAGGGTTGTAGCAAGAGCTCTACCCTTTCCCTTCAAATAGGAAGGGCATTCTTTCTTCAAATGACCATTCTCGTTGCACTCATAACAAGTGATTCCTTGAGAAGGAGAAGAGTCTTTGGAATCCTTCCTGTTGAAGTCCTTGTCTTTCATGAAATTGGAGAATTTTCCTTTCTTAAAGAACTTCCCATCCTTTTTGAACTTCATGAACTTGCGAAAGTTCTTTGCAAGGAATGCCACCTCTTTTTCAACATCATCCTCTTCCGAGGAATCTTGAGCTTCAATTCTCTCATTGATCATCTTAAGAGCAAGGGATTTGCTCTTCCTTTAAGATGGTAGAGTGAGCTCATATGTTTGAAAAGAGCCAATAAGTTCTTGGACCTTTATCTCATCAAAATCCTTGCTCTCTTTAATGGCAGTCACCTTGGCTCGGAAGCTCTCTGTCAATGATCTAAGGATCTTTCTTACTACTTTGGAGTCTTCCGCCTTCTCACCCAAGTTCAATTTCCCAATTACCACTTCATTCAACTTTCCATAGAATGAGTCAAATGATTCATCTTTGCTCATCTTCAATTCTTCAAAGTTAGTGGTAAGCATTTGAAGCTTGGTATCCTTCACCTTCTTGGCGCCTTCGTAGGTAGTCTCCAAAATTTGCCATGCCTCCTTGGCAATTGACACATAAGAAATCCTGTGAAATTCATCTGGTGAGACACCACAAAATATAGCATTAAGTGCTTTGCTATTAGCATTAGCTGTTGTGAGAGCTGCCTTATCCCAAGTGGATTTGGTATCCTCTGACCTTGTCCAACCAATTTCTATAGCATCCCACACACTCTAATCAATGGAGCATAAAAATGCAAGCATACACACTTTCCAAAATGCATAATTACTCCCATCAAAGAAGGGAGGTGCATTAAGGGATTGAGACATATCCATCCTAGGGGTTAAGGATCATGCTAAGGATATAGAAATCCGACAAAGTGTACCCGCTCTGATACTAATTGAAAACTCACTTAGTGTATAAAACACTTGTGAATGTTTAGACCCCCAAATACAAATTTTCCAATATAAGCTTATATTCAAACAATATATGTGTGGAATATGAAATATAAACAATACCCAAATGACCAAACTACTCAAAGCCATTAATTAATCGCAACTAGCAAAAATTAAAAGCTAAGAGTAAGGGAAAGAGAGATGCAAACAGAAGATAACACCAGCACGTGTTATCGAAGGGGAAACTGAAGAATGAGCGAAAAACCTTTTTGCCGCTCTCTAAGCAGTAAATGATTTACTAAAAAATCAGTTGGGATACATGAATAGCAATAGACCCTCTAAGCCTAATCTACCCAATGCACCTAAGCCCTCCAAGCTTCTTGCTCTAATAAGGTTGGGCCGAAATGTGTCTTCTCTAGCTTTCTGGATCATGCAATTAGCCCATTGCATCAACCAATATGAATTAGTTCTCTCTTGAACTGCTTCCTAAACACCAAGAACCTTCTCACTACTCTGAATTTGGTGAGGTAAGGATTTGGTTTATGATCCTCTCATGGGTATGACAATGGAGATGGTGAGAGTAGAGGAATTTGCAAAATCAAATGTATAAGATTGTGGATGAATCAATCTTGTTTTTCTCTAGGGTTTCTCTCTCCAAATTCTCTCTAGAAGCTCTCTACATTTCGTGGGTATAAGGATATTTATCGTAGGGTATGAGATAGAATGTGAAAAGTCATTTTCAGCAAAACAGGGTGTATTGGCAAGTCACTTCGCGATTGGGATGAGTTGCGAGTTCCAGTCGCCAGTTACCAAACTGTACTTTTTGTCCTGTAGTGATCCAGTTGGCCTGACTCTTCATCTTCCTGCATGCTTCACACGTGTGCTTCATTTTGGCAAGTCACCACTCATGAGTTAGTCACGAGTCTAGTCACGAGTCACCTTCTTATTGCACACTCTTGATCAAATCTTCACACTTTTTCACACACAACCCTTACATTATTCCCACCTAAATATAGGGTTTCTAAATGCCGAATTACAAGCAAATTTGGCACGAAATAAAGCCAACACATAGTTGAATAAATTCAACTTTATAATCATTATCAAAGCTTAGATAAAGAGAACCTCTAGCAAAAGGATATAAACTCACCAAAAGATTAGGAGTTTTTATCTCAAATAATAGAGATGAGTGAGCCTTAACTTTTTCCTATGGAGTTTTCCTGTAAAATTCGCCGAAAAAAGATGGTGGAGGTGGTGGTGAGGAGTGGGGTACTGGCGGGAGAGTGTGATGGAGAGAGTGAGAAGTGTATGTGAAAAATGAAAAAGAAAGGTGAAGAGTGACATGGCCGGCCAAAGAGGGAGAGAGAGATATTTTGTGAGAATGAGTGGTAGGGAAATAAGGGGTAGGTAGGGGGTTCACGTGGGTCTCAAAAATCTGACCAAATTCTTTATAAAAAAAAATTTGGGCTGGGGCGTTACAACAACATATCAACTTATTCACAACTACTACCTTAAATTTAAAGAAATAGGATATTTATTTCACGGTATTATAGGGATTAGGCAATGATGAGAGTAATTTCACAAAATTATAAACTAAACTTTATTTCTAATGTAAATATATCATCCAAAGTACAAAAATAGTCTAATGGAACCATAGACCATGAGAATATATGCTTTTCTCATTGAGAAAAAACACACTTGTGTATTTCATGTTCAACACTTCATCAAGCACCTTATTTGCATCCCTCTTCATTAATTTTTTTTAATAAAAAAAATATACTTCTAACAAATTAGAAAATTAAAGTGTGAAATCAACTACTAAATATCAATTTACAAAGGAACCCAAATTATATAAAATAATCAAACATCATGAAAGCTACCTGATGATGCACAAAAATCATCATTAAGATGATTGTCCACAAGCACTCTAATGGGGTGCTTGAGAAACAAGAAAACCAAGAACCAACAGAGAACACCGGTGGTGTACAAGCCAAAAACCCTTCGAAGGTTAAGTCAGTGAAAGAATAATGGTCAAGAACTCAATAATGTGAGAGTTAGAGATTTTCTGCGTACCTTAGGTATGAGGAGGCTTGGTGCCTTTATAGTGGTGGAAGTTTAACTAAGATCCCATGAATGTAGGAATTTTCCTTGTATAGAGGATACAGAGTTAATGCTCCGATATCTTAAAGCCTTCCCATATTAGGAAGGCACAAACGTAGAGTAAGGTCTTAGGGCGTGGTATGCAAGTTATTTTCATGTAGGGGTTTATGCGTGGAGAATTCATAAAGGTTTGTGGGGCCTAACACATTTGGTCGTTAGGTTCATGCAAGCCCATTTGTCTGTCTTAGTGTTATTCTCTTGGTTGCATTGTACATCTTACCCATCCGTCGTCTCTTAAGTGCTTGCCACTCGTTAGGATCATTTGCTGAGTGCCCAATGAATCCCTATGGAGTTGACAGATCTCCATGAGGCTAACGAGTCATGTGGAGAAGGGGTAAGACCTATCCTACCTATCGTCAGGTGAGGTGCCTTCGTCCATGAAAGAAAATACTTATGCCAAAAATACCCTTATCAGTTGCCCCTTACTCCGTGGTTTTTCAAGACAGCCGATGGATCACAAAGTACATCAAGATCTTCAAGGTCATTAACTGTCTTGTCTCGAGGTTTGGGTCATTAATGAGGGCATTAATGCCTTTGACTTATGCTAGGCGACATGTGGCGCTTTTGGATTGGTCGTTTCAAACAATCGCGTCGCTTCGTTCCTTGCACCTCTTCGCCCTATAAATAGCTCAATTCTTTCATTAGCCTTTGTGTTCTTTTGTTTTACTTGTTTTCATGCTTTAGGCTTCTTCATTCGTTTGTCACTTTCAGGGATCATTTATCAATACAGTCTTCCAAAAGCTGGTTTTCAAAGTAAGGCTTTTGTACTCGTTTTTTATCTTTCATTCGTACCTCTTTTCCTTTTATCCCTTTTTTGCAACCCCCATAGTCATCGGTCTAGTGTTCAATTATCACGTGTGTAGATACTTAGTATTCATTCGTCGCTTTGTAGGTGAGAAAATGTCAGGTTATAGAGAAGCGACGAGTGAAAAATTCGTTGTCAGTCCGTCTGGTTGCGGGTGATGATGAGGTCCATCCGTCAGGACATGAACCCATGGCGGAGGATCTGGCTGACTCCCCAGAAAGGGAATCATTGAGATGTGTAGACACTCAATTTTGCACCCATAATTTAATCTTGGAAGTTGACTGAAATGACCATTCTAAATACCCAAAAATCATAATTGCATTTCATGCATTAGATCATTCATCATATGTCATAAACAAGATCTTGAGACTCTAACAATCGTGACGATATGCCCGGTTCCTAAATAGGACCGTCGGATTGAAAGATATCACAAGATCAAGTTTTCACGGTCTGCATGCATGTTATGTGGGTGAAGCTAGTGACGTGTGATTAATTGAAATTAATTCTGATTGGTCAACAATTAAAATTAATTAAGTAATTTATGTGATTGGCTATTGGATTTGATCAAAAATAAGCTTGGTTGCATAGGAATAAAATAAATAATTAGATAATAAGAGAGTTGTTGATAATTAAGTTTTTTTTTAAAATAATTATCTTTCAGATAATTATTATTTTAAGGACCTGATTAACAATCAACACATCACTAACAATCAACATGGCATGAATCATCCCTAACCATTCATCTAACAATCAACATGGCATGAATCATCCCTAACCATACATCTATCATGTCAATCAACCAAAGCCTAACATGCACATCATCACATCACAAACCCTAGCATACATTTAGTATAATGTCATCACATCCAAGGCAGAAGCATATGATCATTTCAATCAAGGTAGAAGTAAAGCAAACAAATCGTGTCATTATCCAAAACATTAAGAACAGAATTGTATCATTAAACCTAAGCAAGGCCATGCAAATACATTATCAATGCATGACTTACCTTTACTTACCTT
The DNA here is from genome assembly GCF_932294415.1 of Quercus robur. Classification (NCBI taxonomy): domain Eukaryota; kingdom Viridiplantae; phylum Streptophyta; class Magnoliopsida; order Fagales; family Fagaceae; genus Quercus; species Quercus robur. Next base: position 45,495,731 of record NC_065535.1, read on the forward strand.
GCAGTAACTTAACACCTATGGCATCATGCATGAACATATGAATGAATGGCATAGTATCAAAGTAAGAACTTTAAGAGGAAAACCCTAATCTAGCATACAATGACAAATGAACATGTGAATAGAGAAACAGAAGATGCAAAAGCATACAAGAAGGTAAAATTAGAAATATATGATATAGAATAAAAGAAAGAACAGAAGCAGAAAACTCAAAATTAGGGTTTTGGGCACGAGTATGCGTACACATACATAGGCCTGTGTACACAGGCCAGTTGTCTACATACACATACTTCAAGCTTGCATACACATGCAAGAAGCATGCGCACGCAGACACACCCTAAACCCTAATCCATAAACAGAAACATAGAAAAATGCTTAAAAGCTTAAATCTAACAACCTACATGCTTTTAAGACATACAAAATTATAAACCTAGACTACATAAACATATTAAGGCATAAAAAAAGTAAAGAAACAAACAAAAAAGAATTAAACTGAAGGAAATAAAAGAAAAAGTTTGAAATGAATATCTTAAAGCAAAGCTCCTAGCTTGATTCTTGACCGTTCCCCTCAGTCAAATCTATTCACAAATCAATAAAAATGTGATTAGTAATCTTAAACTCGAAGATCAAGGACAGAAAAGGCCCCGATCAAGTAAAATTGACTTGGGGGTGTTTTGTAAAAAAACTCCCTCTTAGATTCACTATTTCTAGAGAATCTTAGTGTTTTCCCGTTTGATTTCTGTGTGTTTTGAAAAGGTACCATGTATGGCTATTTATATTGTGAAAATGGGGGTTTGGAATGACTCCCAGACGATGTGGGATTCATTCCAAACCTCAGTCTTTAATGCAGAAAACTTGTCTTTTATAGGTTTCTAAAACCCTACATATGTGCACAGGCTCGTGTCTGCGTATGCAGGCTTTAAGGTTATGTACACAAGTTCATGCTTGCGTGTGTAGGCTGAGGGTTTCCTTTGGCCTTTTTTTTTTCTTCCAAAAATAGATTGTTTGCTCATTGAAAAGTTATATTTTCCATTTTAACACATCTAAAGTCAATTTGTAATATGATTGGGCCTTAAACCAACCTTGGGTAGTGGGGGCTTGAGTCATAAAGGCTACAAAATGCAGTGTCTACAGATGCCCTTCTTTTGATTTGTGAGCGTCACTCATGGAATCAAAAGAATAAGAGACAAAACATTTTTTTTCGACGTACGATTTGGGCCCAATCCACGCACACAGCACACAACAAACATACATGGGGTGGGGTGTAACTCCACAAAGTCACGTGGGATTCATATGTTTGAATTCCCACTTTTGTTGCTTAGGAAACAAGCAAAGACGAGTTCACTATCCCAAAACCTATTTTGTCAATTGCAAGCAAAAGGCAAGTGACTCACCATCCTAGAGTCAGTTAAAAAGAAAAAAAAAAAAAAAAAAAACAAAGGTGGTCTTATGAGCTCAAACAAACAAAGGTGCTCTTTCGAGCTTAAAAGGATATAAATCTATCGTGTCCATCTAGGGCTCTTGCCTTAAACTTCTCTAGGTGGCTTGCGCCTCTTGTCTTCTTCATCTCTATCTCTACCTGTTCTAGTGAGGCTCTTGCCCTGAGGTGACCTTGGTCTCTATCTCTATCTCTACCTTTTCTACTGTGCCTACTTATTCAATTCCCTCATGATATGTGCACAAATTTATCTATTTTGACCCACAAAGGAGTCTTGGTGAATGATCCACTAGGGATGATAAGGGGAACTCACTGAGGAGTATGACATGCTTGAAGTTTTGGCGACCTTCGGGGAAGCCTTCTTATTAGGGAAAAAGAACATACTGAGCAGTTTGGTGGCGATTCTGACCTACGAGGAAGCCTTTGAAGATATGTGATCAACCGGGGAAGATTTTCTTTTTCTTTATGGCTCATTGGGGAATTTGTGTTGACTCTACCCACGAAAGGGGTTTTATCAACTTCACAAGGATTATCTTTTTCACAACTCTTGAGGGGATTGCCATTGTGTCTTAGACCCACTGGATAGTCCCTTATAGTGTTGTACTTTACTAGGGATTTTTTTTTTTGAAAATTTGAACTCACGAGGGTATGCTCTTGATGCTTTCGATCCACTGTGGATGCTTGTGTGGTATTTGTGTCTTTTACTCAACTGAGGGTATTTTGGTCATTTTGACATGTTCTTGAATTTTTCTTTTGCACTTCCTACCTTCTAGGAACCCACTGGGGATTTTGAGGGATTTTTTTTGCTAAACTACACGTAGTTTAGTGGTGGCCTAAACTACATGTAGTTTAGTCACCAGGTGTGTTTCCGCCCCTTTATTTTTTCCTCAATGGTTACCAACCGTTTTTTTTTTCTTTCCTTCTCTTCACTTTCCTCACCTCTTCATATTCTCTCTAGCTCTTCAACTTCTTCTTTTTCTCTACAAAAGCCTTTGTTCTCTCTCTCTCTCTCTCCTTATCACAATCTAACTTCTCCTCTCTCATTCTTTCTAAAACTCTCTCCCTCCCTAAACTTTCTCATCTCCTCCATGGCACCCAAGTCCAAGAAAACCTCCTATGTGCTCTCAAAAGATGCTTTCAACCTCACTCGTTGGAGTGGAGCAATGAGGTTGATGGAGTCCCCTTTATTGACATACCATCCGGAAGATCATCTTTCAGCAAATGCCCGAGTTAGATTGGTAAGTTTTTCATTTTTTTTTCTCATTTCGAGTTTTCCTCTAATCTTCTATTTTGATCTGTTTTTGGACTTGTAAATGCTTGGGTTTTGTTGTGGGATGGATTTAGATGAAACTTTACAGATCAACTAGAACCCATGGGTCAACAATCCTCCTATTACGACTCCCGACTTGGAGGCATCTACAGTTGTCATCTCCAGGATCACCCAGTCTTTCAAGGGTGCGGATTTGAGGGAGCATTACTTAGCGAAGTAGGTGCGCTGCCAATTGGTGGGTGAGAATACCCCACAAGTACCTATGGATCCATTGGAGTTCATGCTTGCCTTGCTCTCCATGACCAATGCCAAGTATGCCTTGTGGAGTCTTGGTATGGCCTATGTTAATCGGCTTAAGGAGGAGTTGGACTATGATGAGTTCAACCATACTCACCTTATGCCCTTCCTTATTGTCGAGGTATATGCTCTTTCTTCCCATCTTTTTCTTATTCCTACTCTCTTCTTTTGCATTCTTATACATGGTGACATTCAACTGAAATTCTTGTAGCAAGATGCCCCTGCTTCGAGCGTTCCTATTGATCCTTCTTGTCTACCTTGGATGGTCTGTGCTTATGGTGTCGTGCCCCATAATACAAATGTCATGGGTTATCCTTTTCTGGACGGCACACAGGCGGTGAGTTCTCTTCCACTTCTTTCTTTGCTTCTTCTCTTACACTTTCAATTGCTCATTCTAACCTATTTTCCTTCAAATTTCAGCCCATTATTCAGGAGCATGAGGAGTTGGTTTGGCTGGCTAGGAATCTCAAGCTGGAGGTGACTCAAAATTCAATGGACTTGTACGACCATAGAGGACTAGTTTATCCTGACAATGATGATGATGATGATGATGATGATGATGATGATGATGACATTGATGGTGATGCTGAAGAAGAATTGGAGGTGACCTCTAGTTACTAGCCATGGAAGAGGCACTTCCGGTGATCTTGTATGATAGACAGATAGACACACAACACACATAGCATATCTCTTTTCTTTTTGTTGCTTTTATTATTATTTTCTTTTAGCACATGTTTCTCCACTCTGGATTTGATTTGATACATTGGGTTGTATTTTAAGAACATCTTTTACATTCATGCTTTTATTTGGGATATGTACTTAATTTACAACTTATAGGAAAAAATGTACAATTCTATGCTTCCCTTGTCTTTAATACTTGAAAATTTGAGCTTGAGTTGTGTCTTGAATAGTCCTTTAGGTGACAAGAACCATAGAAGAAGCATATGGAAGAAAACCATACGCAAAACAAGGAAAACTAGGTCTCTACCTCTCGTCATGCGTGCGAGTACATGAGCCTGCATACGCTGCCTTGACCCTGCACACATAAGTTTGACTATGGATATGCATGCCGCGGGTCAAAAAAACCCTAGCCGCCCTCCTTTAGTATAAAATAGCTGTTGGGGACTCCCAAACCTCACCAAACATATTTTCCTCTTAGAAAACACTCCTCTAAGGCTTTCCAATGGCAAAATTCTCCCTTTTCGAAGTCTTGACTTGGATTAGGAAGCTTGGCCCTAGTTTCAAAGAGGTTGCCATTCCTTATGGTCTCTCTTGCATTTTTCCATACCATTAAATCAAGGTAGATGAACCTCTTCTTCATGCTGCTGCCAATTATTGGATCCCTACTCAGCATGTTTGTCATTTCAATGGTGTAAAGATATGCCCACTCTTAAGGAGTTTAGTGCAATCATGGGTGAACCTTCGATGAATGAAATTGTCTTTCCTACCATTGGTGGTGATCTTCCCACCTTGATTCAAGCTTTATTGGGTGTTCCTCTTGAAAAGGCAAAGCAGTGGTGTGTTTTTGGCAAGTTGAATGTTCATCTCATCTTTGCATACTTCTCTCAACTAGCTATCCCAATGACCAATATACCGCGCTCTCTGTTTCTCAATGCCTTCTATCTATGTATGCTTGCAAGATACTTCTTGGTTCATGAGACCTATTGTGTAGATCACAGGATGTGCTTGGTGGTTGCCAATTTGAGGAATAGAAATATTGTAAGCATGATCTTGGCTAAAACCCTTAATGGCTTGGATGCATTTCATAGGAAGGAAGCAAACTTCTTTGCAGGGAGCCCTCTCCTCCTTCAAGTATGATCCCAAATTTTTTCCTAGGTTTCCAACCTAGCGAGACTCTTTTAATTTTTGCATGGATTGCCATTCGATTATCAACCCATCTAGGCACCTTATATCTTCTTTTCCATTTTCTTTAATTTTATCTTTCTTCTCTCTGTTTTTTTTTTTTTTTTTTTTTTTTTTTTTCACTCATGCACTGTCTCTTTTCTCCTCTCTTTCTCTTCTTTCCCTTCTTTTGTAGATATGGCTGTCTAAGAGGCTTCGTTTGCTTCGACCTCCTACTATTCCTCCTAGTCAATATCTACCCCAAGCATTATCAAGACCATAGGTCCAAGCATGCTAAGATGAGCTTTGAAGAGTTTACTGAGCTTATGGAGCGCATTGATGCCACGAACATCCAATAGGTGGTACAGTGGTGGCGCATCTCAAGCATGGCTCACCATAGCCTTAAGGACAACTATGTTCCCTTTGTAGGATTTTCGCTATTGCTCTTGCTACTCCACATGTTGCATTGCTAGATAGTTTGGTGACCGCCAAGGGGCTCCTAATGATGATGGCTCTTTCCACACCTTGGAGTTCACTAATAGGACTTTAAGCAAAATCCGTGAGGCTTGGCCGCGACGGAGGGTGACTAGAGACATTTGTCCTCCTCAATTTCTTCATCCAACTTCGGGGTACCAGAAGTGGCTACAAGATGACATGAAATGGGTCCTCATAGATGAAAAAGATTACAAGAAGTCCAGCAAAAGGAAGAGGGTTGAATGACAAACTTGATATGGCCCAAATTTTACTTTTATGCACTTTATGATTCTCATGTCTTTTCTTTTTGAATTTAATAAAGGACTGGAATGTTCCAAATCCCCTATGAAACAATTTATCATCTTTTAATTTAAGCAATAAAAGAGTCATTTATTTATTATCTTTGCTTATTATCTTTATTTTTCTTTCTTTTTTTCTTTTTCTATTCTTTTTTTTCCATGCCATGTAATTTTTCCCATGACGTCCTTGAAGGAATTTTCGCCTTGACCATGGTCTTTCCCCTATCTTTTGCCTAGACCGCCCTTTTGGGTTTTCAATCCAACAGGGTTTTTCTGCCTTAACTTTTGCCTAGGCTACCCTTTTAGGTTTTCAACCTAGCAAGCTTTTTTTCTTTTCTATTCAAACATTGTATCTCCAGAGTCTATCCATATTGATTGGGCAAAGCATTTCTTCCTCATCCAAATTTGTAATCCTTGTAGCACCCCCTGACATGATCTTCTTGATAATGAAAGGCCCAGACCATCTTGGCTTCATCTCTCCTCTTGGATCAAAAGTTTCATCTCTAAGCACTTTTAGGACCAAGTTCCCTTAAGGTTTCTAGGTTTCACTTTTTTGTTAAATGCTCTAGCAATTCTCTTTTGGCACCCTTGTGCATGGTATTATGCCCTAACTCTCTTCTCATCTATCAAGGCCAATTGCTCATATCTTGCCTTCACCCAATCTTCTTTTAAGACCTTGGATTCTATTAGCACTCTCAAAGATTTTATCTCCAACTCAATTGGAATTACCACCTCACTACCATAGACCAAAGAGTAAGGTATTGCCCCAATTGATGCACGGATAGAAGTTCTGTAACCCCATAAAGCAAATGGAAGTTTCTCAACCTAATCCTTGTATATCACTACCATTTTGGCTATGATGACTTGATGTTCTTATTGGCTACTTCTACGGCCCTATTAGTCTATCGGTATGGTGAAGACTTGTGATGCTCAACATTGTACAAGTCCATAATCTTTCGAACCACCCCCTCAAAGTGGGAGTCATTATCTGAAATGATCTCTTAGGGTACCCCATATCGGTAGATGATGTTGTTCTTTATGAACCAAGCCACGTGCTTGGCTTTCAACACGGAGTAGGAGGCCGCCTCCACCCACTTGGTGAAGTAGTCAATTGCTACTAGGATGTACTCATGTCCATTTGAGGCTTTAGGGGCTATTCTTCTAATCATATCTATGCCCCAAACTAAGAAAAGACAAGTAGAGGTCATGCTATATAATTCACTAGGCAGTACGTGGTTCAAGTTTGCATGCATTTGGTAGTCAAGATGTGCAATTAATTGTAATTAATTCTATTTGGTTAAACAATTAAAATTAATTAAATAATTGTGTGATTGGTTGTTGGTTTTTATTAGAAATAAGCTTGGTTGCATAAGGATAAAATGGATAATTAGATAATAAGGGAATTGTTGATAATGAAGTCTTTTTAGAATATTTACCTATCAGATAATTATTGTTTTAAAGACCTGATTATCAAAATAAACGGAATTAATTTTAGAATACGAGTTAAAAATACGTCTAGGTGCAATTCCCGACTCAGAAAATCCCAAAAAAAGAGTCCATATTGAACCAAAATTGGGAATTGGGCTCGGCACTTAAGAGGGATAATTGGCACCCTAGGACTGCCAATCGGCACATGGCAAGGACCAATCAGCACTTCCTAAGTGCCGATTGGCACAGCTTCATGGCCCGGCCCAAAAACGTTCTAATTAAGATAAAATGCATCCATTTCGAATTTTTAGGAATAAAGACGCAACCCAATTCATATCTAATCCAATCCAGCTTATTTTTTAAGCACCAAACCTCTATAAATAGGGCACAAAATTCAGAAATGAGGACCCTTTTTTTTCTGACCCCTCTCTCCTCTTACGTTAAAGAAATTCTGAAGTTTTGCTTTAAGAATTTCTTTTCTATTAAGTGGCTCTTATTTTAGATCTTAAAAAAAAAAAAAAAAAAAAAAAAAAAAAAAAAAAAAAAAAAAAAAACTCTTTGATTTCTAAAGTTTTCTTTCCTTGTGGAACACGTTCATGCAAGTAAGTTTCTATCTCTTTTTTTTTTTTTTTTTCACATGTTCATATAACTGATTCAATTCTTCATGCTCTTAATATGTCCTTCCTTTTGTTTGCCTTGATTCTTTTTTGGTTATGTGATGTATGTTTTAGCATATGTATTTATGTAATGATGTAATGCATACCATTAAATATTAGGTCTATTGCTTTATGTTAAAAAAAAAAAAAAAAATCAAATCTGAAATATTTTTCCAAAATCTCGTTGTCTTCCTTAAACAAAAATCAGATCTAAAATATTTTTCCAAAACCTCATTGTTTTCCTTAAACAAAAATCAAATCTGAAATATTTTTCCAAAATCTCATTGTCTTCCTTAAACAAAAATCAGATTTGAAATATTTTTCCAAAATCTCATTATTTTCTTTAAACAAAAATCAGTTCTGAGTTTTATGTTAAAAAGTTCATTCTTTTCCCTTTAAAAAATTAGATTTGAAATTTCTTTTAAAACCCATTCTATATTTAATTAAGAAATCAAATTTAGGAACTTTTCATAAAAAGTCCATTCCCTGTTATTTAAAAAAATCAAATCTAAATTTTTATCACAAAATTCATTTTGCTAATTTGAAACTTCTCATAAAAATCTTTCTTTTCACAAATAAAATTTAGATATAATTTCTCTTTACATAAATGCGACGGATCTAGCATTTTGCATATTAACCAATTTTAGATCGAATATTAACACAACAATTTGCATGTCATTTTTTGTGGGTATTTAATGGTCATTTAAAGTCTAGAAAACTAGACTCTATCTAGGCAGGGTGGGTGCCTAACACCTTCCCATCTTGTAAGCTAGCCCCCAAACCGCCTATCCTTAGAATCTTCTTGGCTAACATCCTCCCATTCATATGAAGACCACAAATCCCTTAATAAACTTCCTTGATAAGTCTTTCCACTTCTTTCTTTAGGCAACGAAAGTGTATACTATCATAGGACCTCTTATAGAGCTATCCTCTACATTGAATGTATTGCATTGCCATCATCCTAATCAAATGACGCTCTCTCTTGTCAGCACCATCTAAATATACCCCTAACTCCAAGAATTTCATGATGTAATAATACCAAGGAAGCCCTTCCTCTTCTATAACCAAAACCGACAACTCACTCTTCTCCTTGTGTACTAACTCATAACTCTGTCCAATCTCTAAAGGTCATGTCCATACTTCCTCGGGTATTTCAACCATGGATGCCAAGGTAGCTAAGGCATCTGCAAAAAATTTCTGAGCTCTAAGGATGATTGTGTATTGAATTTTGTCAAAAGTTTTGGTCAAATCGTCTAGATATTATTGATTAGGCTTCACATGTTCTTCCTTTAGCTTCCATAACTTCTAGGCTTGAGCTATAACCAAGGTTGAATCTCCAAATATCTCTGCCTCTTTTACCCTTAACTCTCAGAGAGCTTTCATTTCGACGATACGAGCTTCATATTTTGCCATGTTATTAGTTGCCTCAAAGTTCAATTTGACAGCCAAAGGCATATGGGATCCATTAGGGGAGATCAAAAGTACTCCTATCCCATTCCCATATTGGTTCACAGCTCCATTGAAATACATTTTCCATGCCCCTAGCTCGATATCCAAGATGTCCTCATCTGGGAAGTCTTCTTTTCCATCCTTTTTCTCTATGGGATTTTTGGCACAAAAATCAGACACAACGCTCCCTTTGATAGTCTTCCTTACCACATACTTCAAATTGAATTTCGCTAATAGGATCAACCATCTTGACAGTTTTCCACTCAAAGCTGGTTTCTCAAACAAGTACTTCAATGGATCCATCTGGGCTATTACCCATACGTGGAATGGTAGGATGATGTGTCTCAACTTCTGTATGACCCACACGAGTGCAAAGCATGATTTCTCTATGGGGGTATACCTAGTCTCATAGGGGGTATACGTAGTCTCATAATCATGGAATCTTTTACTCAAATAGTACACTGCCGTCTCTTTCTTATTATTGTCTTCTTGTGCAAGCATGCTCCCAACCGCATCTCCTATGATAGAGAGGTATAGTAGCGAAGGCTTTCCTTGATATGGAGGTACCAAGATAGGTGGATGGAGGAGGTATTCCTTGATAAGTTCAAAATTCATCATTCCATGTGTAGGGTTCATTTTTCCTTAGGAGTTCAAAGATGGGCTCACAAGTGGAGGTGAGCTTGGTGATGAATTGACTGATATATTGTAGTTGTCCTAGGAATCCTCTTATTTCCTTCTCATTCTTGGGTGGAAGCATCTCCAATATGGCTTTAATCTTGGATAGATCTACTTCTATCCTTCTATCACTTACTAGGAAGCCTAGTAGCTTTCCAGCTATTACTCCAAAGGTACACTTTTGGGGGTGTAGACACTGCATTTTGTACCCCTTATGACTCGAGCCCCCATTCTCCAATGATGCTCGAACTCTAAGGCCCAAGGCCAGTTTAGAGCCATATCCAATATCAAATTAACTTGAGGAATGTTAAAATGGAAAATATATCCTTTTAAATAAGTAAAAATCTATTTTTAGAAATAAAAGACCAACGTGGCCCTCGGCCCATGTACGTGGGTAGTGGCTTGCATACATAGGCCAAAGCATGAGTACGCAGGCATATTCTACATACACAGCTAAGGTTTCAAAAGCATGGAAAAGGCAAGTTTTCTAAAATAATGACTAAGATTTAGAATGAATCCCACATCACCTAGGAGCCGCTCCAAACCCCATTTTTTCACTATAAAAAGCCTTACATGGTACATTTTCAAAATGCTCAGAAATCCCATAGGAAAAACCTAAGATTCACTAGAAAATAGTGAATCAAAAGGGAGTTTTTCAAAAAACACCCGCAAGTTAATTTTATTTGATCGGAACCTTTTATGGCCCCAATCCTTTTAGTTTGATGTTGCTAATCGCTTGTTTAATGATAAGTGATAGATTTGACTGAGGGGAACGATCAAAATCAAAGCTTGGGAACTCCTTTTTGAGGTATCAAGTTTCTACCTTTCTTTTCTCTTTTTAGTCTTTTTTTTTTTTTTTTTTTTTTTTTTTTTTTTTTTTTGCTGTTTAATTTGTTTTTCTTGTTTTGTTTGTGTTATAACATGTTTTCTTAGTTTAGTTTTACACTTGTTTGATGTTTATAAACATGCTAGGTTGTTAGAATTAGGGTTTTCTTTTATGCTCTCCTTTTCTGTTTTGTGTTTCAGGGTTAGGGTTTTTGAACAAGTCCCACGCACACATGCCATAAGCATGCGTATGCAGATTAAACCCTGTGTACGTAGGTCTCTGGCTGCGTACGTAGGCACTTGCCCAGAAACCCTAATTTAGATATCTTGTGCTGTTTGGCTTGCTTACTTCACATGTCTTGCCTCTATTTAAACCCTTTTCATATGCATATACGTATTTGAGTCTTTGGTTCACATGCTTTATTTGTTGGTATCTCTCATATGCTAGATTAGGGTTTATCTTCTTGTTTCTTAATCTTAATACCATGCCATTCATTCACATGCCCATGTATTGATGCCATAAATGTTGAGTTACTACAAGGTAAGTAAAGGTAGGTCATGAATTGAACATGCATCTTTGGTGATGACTATGTTTGTATGATGTTTGGTTTTAAGTATGGATGTTTACAAGATCTTGTGATTGCCATGATTAAGTTGTTGCCTTGCTTTAGATGTATGATAGGATTTTCACAAGCTAGATGAATGTTAGGGTTTGTATATATGAGTGGTTTGGCTCTTTATTACTTTATGGATTGATATGTGTTTTGGGATGAATGATGACATGTTGTATGTTAGATGCATGCTAGTGTGTGTGTGAGTTAGAATACAAGTGTTGAATTTCTTTTTAATAAGGTTAAGACATAAGACACAACAATAGGAGGCCAACCTTAGGGTTGGGCAATCTTAGGTGCGTAACAATTTCCCAAGAGCGTACCTAAACTCCAAACCCATACTCTAGTAGTAAGATCAAAGGTCCTTCCTCGAAAGGACACTATATATATAGTTCCCAAACCATTGCAAAAACTAGGTGGTGACTCCTCCCTTGTGTCCATGGCGGATTCAACCTCAATCTATACTCCTTGATCGTTTCGAAGAACTTTCTTAGTTTAATGATGTGACCTCCCCTATCCTTAAATTTTACAATCATGTCATCGACATACACCTCAACCTCATTACGCATCATATCATGTAACAAAGCTGTAACCATCCTTTGATAAGTTGCACCTACATTTTTGAGCCCAAATGGCATTACTGTGTAGCAATAGATCTCCCATTCTGTGGTGAAAATGGTTTTAGTCATATCCTCAGGAGCCATCTTGATTTGGTTATATCTTGAGAAACCATCCATAGAAGACCTCAAGGCACTACTAGCTATATTACCACTAGGACGTCTATGTATGAAAGGGGAAAATCATCTTTAGGGAAAGCCTTATTCAAATCCCTTAAATCCACACACATCCTTACCTTCCATCATTCTTGGGTACGGGCACAACATTAACTATCCATTCGGCTTGGTGCATAGGCTTAATGTACCCTACTTTCAACTGTTTCGTGACCTCTTCTTTGATTTTTAGGAGCCATTTAGTTCTTATGTGCCTTAAATTTTGCTTAACAGGGACCATGTGGGCATGGGTATCAATATGATGTTGGGCTATCTCGGGATCAATTCTAGGCATATCTTCATAGGACCATGCAAACATTTCTTGAGTTCCTTTCTTTCTTCTTCATTTAGGGTTGAGCCAATTTTAATAAAACGTGGATTCTCATTATTGCCCAAATTAAGAGTTTCAAAAGTTGGTTCCATATGTTCAATTTTCTTTTCCAATTGTTTATTAATTTCATTTTCAAATTCAATTGAATCATTTAAGTGTAGAATTTTAATATTATGGGATACATCAAAATAAGCCAAATCAGAATTCATCTCATTGAAAATATTGAAAAGTACATTAGGACTTGCATTACAAAATTTCTTTTCCCCACTCTTAGAAAACCCAACCTAAGTCCAATTATTAAGTTGCCCCATAGTAAGCATGATGAATTCCATCTTCTTTCTTTTTCAAGGCTTGTCACTCTTCTTCTCGTCCCCTTCTCCGAACAAAGCCTTCAACTCAGCAGACCAGTCCTCATCTTTCAAAGGTTCCCATATGTGCACAGCCTTGGTTGTCATATAGAACCTCGCCTTTATTAGGGAAATCTTTTCCTGCCTCATCGAAAAACTAGTCCTTGCCATCTTCACTCCAATAGCTAATCACTCCATCATCTCCTTCCTCTTCTTCTTCATCTTGAGTCAGCACAAGGTGCTGATCGTCATCGAAAGAAGGGTCCATGTCACGTTCAAGCATGAAGCGAGCTTGGGTGACTTGAGTTTCCCTTACCATCAAGGTCCATTCCGACCAGTCATGATCTTCCCAAGATCTCGTGTCTCCTGATTCAAAAAAGTCACTGATGTTGGCCCTCTTGAAAGTCTATGGTCTGGGAGCGCTCTTTAATTGCGGCATAAAGTTGGGTAGAAGCAAGCGGACCTTCCCTTTTGTCATCATCTAATCGATGTCCTCTTGAGTCAGCTCTTTTTGTTCATAATCGACCTTGTCCCCTCATCCCATTCTTCCTTAAGATCTTCTTCTACCTTGGAGAGGCAGCTTATTATCTTATCAAGGACTTTACCCTGTGCCTCCACACACTCGAGTAGCTTTTGCACGAGGGCTTCTTCACTTGAAGCATTCATCCTTTCTTGGAATGTCTCGCCTTCCACTCTTCTTTTGGAATTGGATTGTAGGAGTGCAATGGCACCTTAAAAGAAGTCCCTTTTTCATTAAGTCCATGTCCCAATTAAATGGTTCTTTTTATTTTTAGATGTTCTTAGAAAGTCTTTAAGTCCATTTTAATGAAGGCCCAATTACAAAGTCATTCTATTTTCTCTCACAAACCTTGCCTCTTGTTTCATTGTGCTTTGGTCCATTTACAATAATGCTTTCATCTTACTCTCATGGGCTTTCATTAGAATATGCTTTAGATGTTTTCAACCCTTTGTCTCAAACGTGGGCTTACAATGCATTCATCACCTTTGGGCTCTTCTCTTTTCATTTCATTATCATCATCATTTTTTTGAAGTAGCCCTTTAGCCAGATATATTGTAGCTTTCCTCACAAGATCCATGAAGGTCTCATCATTTTAGGCATAGGCATACAACAAAGAGGCCTCTGATTAGGGAAATTCACATTGACTTTGTAGGATTTTGGATGTTAAGTCCATAGCATACTTGTTATCTTAGGCTAAAAGTCCTATTTTTCAAAAGGGCTTTTGATTTGGGCTTATGATAGCAATTAGGCTATGATCTTATGAACCTTTCAAGTTAAGATATACCTTTGGGTTTAGGGATAAGCCTCTTACATGTGAGAACTTTCTTTCTTTTATCCCAATTGTCTTAGGGTATGCCATAACTTTAGGGTCATCCTTCTACTTTTACGTCTTTTTTTTTTTTTTTTTGTCCTTTAGAATTAGGTGAGCACAAGATATATGGTTGAACAAACAAGAGATATGTAAAGGGTTATCCTCTTTTGATAGGATCTAGGATCTCTCTAAGTGTGGGTAGGCTCCCCAGAGCTAAAGGTATAGATAAGTAGGTCATTCACAACTAGGTGGGTCATGATTCCAACCAAGGGCCTAAGTGGACCTTTGTGGATTGGTGGCAAACCGTTAACGTACTTAAAGCCCATTATAGGCAATGGCACACATTGTGATTTGGTGTGATGAACTTTGAAAGACTTGGGCCTAAATAGAGCCTTCCATCTTCCCACTCATCACCAATCAAGGTAAAAGGGACAATAGAACCAAGTGATGTGTGTGCAAACAAGTATTGAATAAGCCTTTATTAAGGTTAAGACATAGGACACACAGGAATTAAACTCATAATCCCTAGTAAAGTTGCCACTATGGACACAACGGGGAGTCGCCACCTAGTTTTTGCAATGGTCTAGGAACCATATATATAGCTTCCTCTCGAGGAAGGACCTTTTCATCTTACTGCTAGAGATATGGGTTTGGAGTTAAGATATGGTCTTGGAAAGGTGTTAGGCACTCAAAACCGCCCAACCATAAGGTTGGCTTCCCCTCATTGTGTCTTATGTCTTAACCCTATTAAAGGCACACTCAATATTGTATCTAAACTCACATACACACTAACACTCATCTAACAATCAACATGGCATCAATCATCCCTAACCATAAATCTATCATGGCAATTAACCAAAGCCTAACATGCATATCATCACATCACAAACCCTAGCATACATCTAGTATCATGTCATCACATCCAAGCAAAAGCATATGATCATTACAATCAAGGTAGAAGTAAAGCAAACAAATCATGTCATCATCCAAAACATTAAAAACACAATTGTATCATCAAACCTAAGCAAGGCCATGCATGTACATTGTCAATACATGACTTACCTTTACATACCTTGTAGCAACTCAGCACCTATGGTATCATGCATGAACATGTGAATGAATGGCATAGCAACAAAGCAAGAACTTTAAGAGGAAAACCCTAATCTAGCATACAATGATAAATGAACATGTGAACAGAGAAATAGAAGATGCAAAAGCATACAAGAAGGTAAAAGTAGAAATATATGTTATAAGATAAAAGAAAGAACAGAAGCAGCAAACACAAAAATAGGGTTTCTGGGCACGAGTATGCATGCACATACACGCAAGCCAGTTGTATGCGTACGCATACTTCGAGCCTGAATACGCATGCAAGAAGCATGCACACGCAGACACACCCTAAACCCTATCCTAGAAACAAAAACGCTTGAAAGCTTAAATTTAACAACCTACATGCTTTTAAGACATACAAAAGCGTAAACCTAGACTACATAAACATATTAAGGCATAAAACAAGTAAAGAAACAAACAAAATAGAATTAAATTAAAGGAAATAAAAGAAAGTTTTTGAAATGAATACCTTAAAGCAAAAGCTCCTAAGCTTGATTTTTCTTCGTTCCCCTCAATCAAATCTATTCACAAATAAATAAAAATGTGATTAGTAATCTTAAACTCGAAGATCAAGGCTAGAAAAGGCCTTAATCAAATACAATTTACTTTAGGATGTTTTGTGAAAACCTCCCTCTTTGATTCACTATTTCTAGTGAATCTTAGTGTTTTCTCGTGGGATTTCTGTGTGTTTTGAAAATGTATCATGTATGGCTATTTATATTGTGAAAATTGAGGTTTGGAACGGCTCCCAAACAATGTGGGATTCGTTCCAAACCTCAGTCTTTTAGGAAATGTGAAGGGTAAGAAGAGGAATTCTACTATTTATAGGCAGTGAAATTTGGCATCTAAAATGATGTGACCAACCAGAGAATGCCACATGCCATTTTCCTCAAAAAGTTAAATCGACGAGACAATTCACAAATGAGGTCATGACACGTGGCATAACCTGGAATAATAAAATTCGACCATAGAAGTGACATAAAAGGAGAAAATAAGCAAACCAAGTGAAACGAATAAAACACATGCAAGAATAAAACAATTTGAACCCAACTCCAATTCGTCCATAAGAGTCATCCAGATCAGAAAGGTTATCCTAACTTAAGAAGGTTGTCCATGGGCATGAGGCTCGTCCATTAAGAAAGCACCTGGACGACCCCCAACACTTAAGAAACTTCCAGAAATGGATTTATCTACAAAAGCTTGTGAATCGGACCACGTGCTACTATTTTGAAACATGAGCAAGATCCTTGTTCATCGCTATAACTTCCAACTAAGTACTTTACTCCCAATGGAAATTGTAGAAGATAAGATGAAACATTCTAACTTCTATAGCAATTGTGAAAGTTAAGTCTGAACCTTCTAACTTCCATAAATATTGGGGAACTTACGAAACAAGTAACTACTCCAAAGCTCACTATATTGGGACTCATCCACATCAAATAAAAGTAAGTTCTCACTACTCCCAAAGTTGGAATTCCAACATTCCAGAGGAAAAAACTAACTAAAGCATCGAAGGGTTCTTGGTTGGTTCATCCCTGTCGCCTTCAATCTTGTGTCATTTTCTTTTCAAGCCTCCCAAGCAATCACTAGCCCATTAAAGCCTAGAGCATTCAGCCTACTAATTTTCTTTGCATCATCATGTATTTTTCAAGATATTTTGTAATGTTTTGTATAGTTTTCTTAGTTTACTTATAAAATAAGTGGCAACTCTATATGATCTTGAAAATGGAAGGTGTCGATGCCCAACCTCTTTTCTAAGGGCCGAGTTTTCACCCTGATCTCTCACAAGATGTTTTTCTAAGGAAGAGGGAGGAGAAGGAGAAAGGGAAGAGGAAGAGGAGGAGAGGAAACCCTCTAGCTTGTTGGGCGAGGATTTCAAGCTATTCATCCTTCTGCCTATCTGGTCG
This sequence comes from Quercus robur, assembly GCF_932294415.1. Taxonomy (NCBI): domain Eukaryota; kingdom Viridiplantae; phylum Streptophyta; class Magnoliopsida; order Fagales; family Fagaceae; genus Quercus; species Quercus robur. Next base: position 45,512,788 of record NC_065535.1, read on the forward strand.
GTGAACGACTTTATTCCAAAGATGACGAAGGACATCTTTAGTAGGCTTCGTCCTTACTTCCAAATTCCTGACAACATTCCCATACGAATGGCGAGAAAAAATGAGAAGTGCTACTTTGGAAAAATTGCTAATTATCTAGATGTGTCTGTCTGCCAAATTGCCTCAAACGCATAGAGGATTTTTCTAGGGGCTAAAGTGTTATAGGGCCAAATAAGTGGGAGTTTTCTTCATCTCACCCTCGACGAATTTTTCTATTGTTACAAGCCCCAATAGATTGTGGCATCCAAGGGTTTCTTCAACTTTGTATGTCGTAAAACGTCACTTAGGTTAGTGTCTAATATGCCTGATTCCAACCATGATTAGAAAGGCAAGTACTTCTTCGAACAAGGTTCAAATTAGGTGTGTAGACCCAACAAATGGGATAGTATGCTCGACGGGTTTGACAATACTTGGGGTGTTTTAGATAAGTCCAATGAGTCGTCATTCCTTGCTTAGTGTCTCGTCTATCGACCTTTATTTTTATCTAACCTTGACACATGTCATTCTTTATCTTTCCTCAGTTTAGGTGCACCTAACGATCAACGAGGAGTAGGAGGACTTCATCAATTGTATTCTCTCAATCCCTCTTGCAGATAGAAGTTGGAAAAAGTTGGTCGCCCTCAACATCCTACACGCTTTCCGTGGTGGACCTGTACCGATGGACGAAGCCTGACAGTTGGACGCTTAATCTTGTTTACGTAAGTTTTATTTCCCTTCTTACTTTGTTCGTCTAATTAATTGGTTCATCGGCTTCATTACCTGTGTGTTGGTTTCAAAAGGTCTCTGGAGGTGAAGAAGGCTACTGCTGCTGATTTCAAAGCGGGGGGATTGTTGGCCTTTTTAGCGAAGGTAGGCCCAAAGAAGAAAGGCCAGGGCAATAATGATCGTCCAGCCAAGAAGGTGTCTGATCCTTCTACCAGTCTAGACCAAGTAGGGCCTTCTTAGAAGAGCTCTAAACCCTCGCATCATGGCGTGGGTAAAGGTCTCATGACCTTTCAAGGACCTGTCACCCCCGCACCCGTCGCCATGCTCATGAGAGACAAGCAGTATATTGTGGAGACGGCCCGATCCATTATCAAGGATGCGGACCTCGATGAGTGCTCTAAGAATGAGATGGAGTCTTTGGGGGATTCTGGTCTTTTTGACTTGACGAGGGTAAGGTCCTTTTTTTTCTTCTAGTAGTTTACTTCCTTCATCTGTCTTAAATCTAACCAGCCATCGCCTTTTTCTAGGCCTTAGTGAAGATGCAAGCCCTACAAATTAGGTGCATAGCTCAGGAGGTGGTGGTCAGGCACCTGCATACCCGTATGGCTGTTGATAGCGACAACTTGAAGAAATTCAAGGATGCCCTCCGTCTACTTAATGGTGAAGTAAATGATCAGAAGGCCTAGTGAGAAAGGAGCATCCATCGGGTAGAAGAGTTGACCAAGGCTAACACTAACTTAACAACAGAGTTGGCTACCCTTCATGAACAAGTCGACATGGCCAAAGCCAACACCGTGGCGGAGTATAAATATTCTCAGCCCTACTTCGATGAGTTGGGTGACTAATATGGTGAAGGCTTTGAGGAATTTTGTAAGCAGGTCATTGCCTTCTTTCCTAGTTTGGACTTCTCTCAGATCTGGATCGACACCATGGTCCCGATGGCTCCTCGTAGGGGTGACGTGATTGTGGAGGTTGATGATGACAGAGCTAACGGGTAAGTAAAGGGAGAGGAGGCTGGCTCGATGAATGAAAAGGCTGACGGAAAGGTGACTACTATTGGTTAAAATATATCTGATGCTCCTCCAGCTTAGCTTTGTTATCCCCTTTTTTTGCATTTATTAAAGTCAATTTGAAAACAATTTAGGTGCCTTGTTTTAGGCATAAGTGACGTTTCATGGCTTTGTCGGGTTTGATGAAGTCTTTATTTATATATTTGCATTCTCTCCATGTTATTCTTGCATGTGTTTTATTCGTTTCACCTGGTTTGCTTATTTTCTCCTTTTTGAAATTTCTATGTCATTCTTATCAAAGTTTACTTACCAACTTTATTGTGCCCCATCCGTCGACTTGCTTTACTTATTAGCTTATGGTAGACTTAGAATTTTTATGAATGATTAGACACCCGTCGTTATCTTCAGTTATCGGTCCACCCTGTAGGTAGGACTTATTATTATTCTTAATGACTAGGCACCCGTTGGTGACCTTAGTCATCGGTCCATCCTGTAGGTAGAATTTATTGTTTTTCTAAATGACTAGGCACCTATCAGTGTCCTTAGTCGTCGGTCCACCCCGTAGATATAACTTATTGTTTTTCTAAATGACTAGGCACCCGTTGGTGACCTTAGTCGTCTGTCCACCCTATAGGTAGGACTTATTATTTTTCTAAATGACTAGGCACCTGCCGGTGACCTTAGTCGTCAGTCCACCCCGTAGGTAGGACTTATTATTTTTCTAAATGATTAGGCACCCGTCGGTGACCTTAGCCGTTAGTCCACCCCGTAGGTAGGACCTATTATCTTTCTTAATGACTAGGCACTCGTCGGTGACCTTAGTCGTTGGTCCACCCCATAGGTAAGACTTATTATTTTTCTAAATGATAGGCACCTGTCAATGACCTTAGCCGTCAGTCCACCCAATAGGTAGGACTCGTTTTTTTTTTTTTTTTTTTTTTTTGTGTGTGTGTGTGTGTGTGTGTAATTGTTGTAGACACAACTTCTTAAGAATAGTTCTTTTATTAAAAATAACCTCAATAAAATATAGCAGATAATCTTGCCCGACTGGGCTTTATGGTCTTAAAAATCTGAAAAGAAAAACAAGAATTCCAATGGTTTTTTATGAAAAAAGAAAAGCAATAACATTTTGAAATTTTTGTACTACTGGTAGTTGTGAAATTTTGAAGTACTCGCAAGTGTATGAATTGTACTGAAGTATAGTTTGACAAGAACAAGGTCGAACCCATAAGGACTTCAATGAATGTAGGAAAATTAATCAAACCTTAACCAAATTAATCCTAATCTAGTTTGATAAAAATTGGTTATTTGAAATTAAATAAACTAAGAAAATAATTAAACTAAGCAGAGATATAATATAAAGCAGTAAAGAGATGTAAACAATCTAGAGAAAGGAATTAAGGTTTTGGAATCCGCCTTGTTAATTCATAGCTACATATATTCATGATCATTAATTTTCCTAACCACTGCACGATAATCTAGAAATCAATCTCGCTATCATGGAAAACATTCTCATTAAAATCCTTCTTTTAAAAATCTAATGCATGCTCTTCTTCGCTTCCAAGGTGTAAAATTCTAATCATCAATTGTATCTGTTGACAAACAAAGTCACAAGAAATATCCAATTCTAAAAATCAAATCATCAATTATATCCATTGACAAAAAAATCACAAGAGATATCCAATTTTAAAATCAAGAAATAATAAATCAAGCATTCAATTAATTAAGATAAATCCTAAATCATGAGAAAAACGTGATTGAACTCATATCTAGAATCTCATCTTAGTCAATTGATATGAAGCAAGAACAATTTAAATCATTAAAGAACAACTATTGTGGGAAAAATTAAATCACATAAATACTACTAATAATCTTTAACAAGGTTTCATCCTGAACCTTAATTATAAATTTAGCTACTCATAGTAATTGAAATAAAAAACAAAACTAAAATACTAAACATTCAACTAGACAAATAAAATAGAGAAAGAAATAGTCATAGTGTTAGAGAAATGCCATAGAGGAAGCCACATGCGACTACCTACTTCTTGCACTCCAGCCCTAGCCATCTATTTTCTCCCCCCTTTTACAAACTAACCTAGAGGTTTAATCAAGGGAAACCACTCCTAACATAAGTCTGATTCATATTGCTTTGTTTTGCTCTTTTATAATCCATCACATGTGGCTGACCTAAAGCCTTATTATTAAGATCCTAACGTGGCCCATTATAAGAACTCCCAGGTATGTGTTTTGGTGAAGAAATAATTAGGTCCACATCAAACATGCAATCAAGCCCATTGTACATGTCTTGTCCACAAAAGCACTCTTATTCTTTTGCTTTCTACACTTCAGTGACTTCACGCCTGGATCTTTTCTTTTAATTTTTGATCTTCTCTTGAATTCACACCTGATTGGATGTCAGTTGGCTTGATTCAATTGGCCTAGCCCCACTTTGCATGTAAAGCCCTTATTACCTACAACAGAAAGATAATATATAATTAGTCTTGAAATAGCATAAAAGTAAGGCTAAATATGTAGATATGAGAGTACTTTATTATTTACATTTCATGCACATCAGTAGTATCTCCTTAGATGTTCAGTGTTCCACAGGTGGTGTAGCCTTTGCCCGCCTAGTGTTTCCAAGTGGTAGGTGCCCTTTCTGTAGTAATCAACAACCCTGTAGGGTTCTTCCCAATTGGGGCCTAGCTTGCCTTGTGCAAGATCTTTGGTGGCCATTTTCACCTTCCTCATAATGAGGTCTCCTATGCTAAAGTGTCACAGCTTAACCTTTGTATTGTAGTGCTTGGCCATCAGGTCTTGGTAGCGAGCCAACCGCTATTCAGCCATCGCCCTGACTTCATCTAGCATGTCTAAATGTAGACATATCCCATATTTATTCCTCTTTTCATTGTAATAAACTATCCCATAGCTTGCTAGCCCCACTTCTGCTGGAATGACAGTCTCACTTCCAAATGCAAGACGGAAGGGTGTCTCACCTGTTAGCGTTCATACCGTTGTTTTATATGCTCATAAGACACTTGGTAGTTCATCTGACCATAAAAGTATGCTTTCTATTCTTTGTTTTAGAATTCAAGGTTACATGTTATCTCTTATGAATGAAATAGACCCGTGATTGTTGCTTCCGCTGTGTGTTTTGTATGGGATGCAAAACCAGATTTTCCAACATCGAATGTCTTCCAAAGGTCGTCTAGGTGGTGATCTTCCCTCTTACTTTCATCAACATGTCTTCTATGTATACTTCCACATTTCATCCAATTTATAGGACAAACATCTTCCTCACAAGCCTCTGATATGTCGCTCCCACGTTCTTCAGCCCAAACGGCATAACCTTGTAGTAGTAAAGTCCTTGGCTCATAACAAACGAAGTCTTCTCTTGAACGAGTTCATCCAACCTGATCTGGTTGTAGCCATAGAAAGTGTCAATGAAGCTTAATAGTTGGTGCCTAGTTGTTAAGTCCAAAAGGAGGTCAATTCATGGGAGTTGGTAACTGTCCTTTAGGTAAGCTTTATTTAGGTCGGTGAAGTCAACGCATATCCTCCATTTTCCATTTTCCTTTTTTACCATCACCACATTGACCAACCAATCTGGATAGTATACCTCTCTGATGAAATTCACTTCTAGCAGCTTGCGAACCTCTTCAGCCATGGCTTTGTCCCTCTCTTAAGCAGAGACCCTCTTCTTTTGTTAAACAAGAGGGAAGGATGAGGAGACGTTGAGCTAATGAACCATGACGTTGGATTAATCCTTAGTGAAAGCTTGGATTTGTGCTAAAACACAAGAGCTTGTTTAGACTCCACAATTAAAAATTAGGGCTAGATTGCTTTTACTCTAACTTAGACTAAGTGCAGAACAAGAGTAAATAAGCACAATGAATTGATAACACTACCCTAAGCCATATTCATCCATCATCAATAATCAAAAGAAAGCTTAAAGAGTAGGGAAGAAAGATACAAACACAAGATAATACTGAGATGTGTTATCGAAAAGGGAACCAAAGAACTCGGCCAAAAACCTCTTTGCGACCCTCCAAGTCAAAATTGATCCACTAAAGAATAAAGTTAGAGTACACAAATAACAAAAGACTCTCCAAGCCTAGTCTACCCCATGTACTTAAAGCCCTCCAAGCTCTTGCTACCAACGGACTTCTCGGAGTCATGTCTTCTTTAGCTTTTTGAATCCCATAATACCGCCTGATTGCATCCGCCAAGCCTCATCAGCTTCTTTTGGCAAATCCATAAAACTTCACAAACTCCAAAACACTCTCTACACTCTGAATAGGTGTAGGTTGTGCTTGGGTACAAATCTCCTCTTAGTGTATGACAATGGGAAAGGGAAGGAGAAAATGCTACAATGATTTTTGATTAAGGATGAGAAGCTCTCTCTCTAAAAGGTGGGTGTGTTGTATTGTAGAAAACCTATCTAGGGTTTTTCTCTTTGAATAGCCTTTCTTACTTTTGCGGATAATGAAGGTATATATAGTATGGGTGAAGGGTAAGAAAGTCACACTTAAAATCCTCCAGGCAAAATGTTTCGCGGGTACCTCACAAGATGGCCTGTCTCGCAAAGTACTCACGAAATGAAGCTTGGCACTCGACTCTTCAGCCTCTAGCATGTGCTTCTTGCATGCCCTTTTTGTGAGTTACTCTTCTCGCGAACTTCTTGCAAGCTAGGCACAAAACTGCACCGATTCTTCATTTTATGCTCAATTCTTCACCAACTTAATACTAAACCCAATACAATAAAATCCCACTAAATAAAAGGAAATAATTTAATGCACTTACAACACTTTTTGTCATGGAATAAAGCCAACATAAAACATAGTTGTAAATTACAACTTTACACTTACCATGTCCTCGTGGCTCCAAGTAAAGACGTCTTGGTTATTACTTAGGAAGATGGTAAGCTCCTTGCAGATCAAAGGGCCGACCTGCATACCAATACAGGTGATTCAGCCCGCACGATTGTCGTCAAGGGAGATTTCTTCCAATGCCTTTGTCGGCTTCACGGTGACCTGTCTTTCTTCAATATTTAACACTTGCAAATGATTGTCCATTTTCAACATAGCTATGTAATACTCACAAGCCACCATTTGGCCTCCGAGCGCTTCCCCTATCCCGTACCCTATCGAGAATTTCACCAGTAAGTGGTAAGTAGAGGTGGCTGCTCTCCATGTGTTGAGTGTAGGTCACTTGATGATGGCGTTATAGACAAAAGAGCATTCGACGACCAAAAAGGTGATCTCCTTGGTGAGCTACTAAGGATAAGTGCCAATTGTAACTGGTAAGGTGACGGTTCCTACGAGGAAGACTTTACTACCACTGAATCCTACGAATGGCATGTCTGACAGTAGAAGCCATTCCTTGTCAATCCTCATTTCCTGGAAGGCAAGGTAATAAAGGATGTTATCCGTGCTTCCTTTGTCTACTAGGACCCGTTGTGTATTGAAGTCAGCTATCGACAAGCTGATGATTAAGACATTGTTATGAGCTTGGTAGAGTCATTGGGCATCATTTTCTATGAAGCTAATGGTTGGGTCATCGATTCTTGTCAGCTTAGGTAGATGCCTAGTGATTTGCACACTTTTCACCATTCACAAGTAGGTCTTTCTTGCTTTCTTCGAAGAACCAGCCATGGTGCTTCCTTCTACGATTACCCATATTTCTCCAAAGGGAGCTCTTGGCCCCTCTTCGACCCATTGGTTGGGTTCTAGATCCCTCTACGGATTACAATCTCCCTCTTTCCCAAAGAATCTCTGAAGTTTCCCTTGCTTGATGAAGGCTTTTATTTGTTGTTTCAAGTCGTAGCATTCAGACATGTCATGCCTATGGTCCCCCGATGGAAGCGGTAATACTTGTTCTTTGGCCTCTTATTCAAGTCGCCCTTCAATTTGTCTAGCCATTCCAGTGTTGGGTCATTCCTTATTTGCATGAAGACTTAATCAACAGTTGTATTCAACGGGGTGAAACTGGCCATCCTGCCAAACAGAGGTCTGGACCTTCTTTCGTCCCTTTGTTCATTTGTCCAAGTAGTATTTCTTCCTTTGTCTAGGTAGGGATCTTCTTGCCTTTCTCTCTTCTTAGGTTTGCCCCCTCAGGCCGTCATGGCATCCTCCATGTTCATATACTTCATGGCCTTGCATAACATGTCAGCCATTGTCTTTGGGTCATTCTTGTAAATGGAGAAGAGAAATTCCCCAAATTGGAGTCCGTTGGTAAAAGCCTTAACTAGAACCATGTCATCAGCTTCGTCAATCAGCAGGGCCTCCTTATTGAATCGAGTCATATAAAATCTCAAGCTTTCGTCTTCCCGTTGCTTGATATTCAGCAGGCTTGCCGACAACCTCTTGTATAGGCCCACCAATGAAATGGATGACAAAGTGCCTGCTCAGTTCCTTAAAGGTGGAGATAGGGGTCAACTTGCTGAACCATACTCTTGTGGGTCCCTTGAGCACGGTAGGAATACCATGCACATAATTTCATCTGGAATCCCTTGGTGTATTATGGTTTTGAACATCTCCAGGTGGTCGAGTGGGTCTTTCGATTCGTCGTATGCTTTTACCTGCGGTATTCATAACTTGGTTAGGAAGGGGAAGGAAGTGATTTACGCCATAAAGGGTGATTCAATACATAGGACTAGTTTGTCTAGGTGGTGGATACTCCTCCCCTAATGGCATTCATCATCATGTCCATCTTCTCTTTCATCATTTGCATGTCTTGTGCCATGTGTATTGTGCTATTCTCTAATTTAGATGGGAGGTCAGTGTCCTCTTATCGATATCATCTGCTGGGGACTTTTCTTTCTTCCTAATCTTCCCTTTCCCATCGATCTCCTATTGAGAGGTGACTGTCGTTCTGCTCTTTGTTGTCTCACTCGTCTTGCTGATCATCGGGACGTCGTTCATTCCTTTGATTCAACTGCTGCTCCAACTCTTGGTTGCGCTAGGTGAGCCGCTCAACTACCTTGATTAGGGTTTGCACACGTCTTTCCTAGGCATTGGAGGGGTTCCCTGTCTCCTGGTTGATGATGCCCATCAATCGCGCCTAGACCATGCAACTCTTTTGTCTTCGGAGTGATGATATGGCTAGTCACACGTTCCCACAAATGACGCCAGCTGATGATGCACAAAAATCATCAGTGAGTTGATTATCCACGAGTACTCCAATGGGGTGCATGAGAAATAAGAAAACCAAGAACCAATAGAAAGCACCGGTGGGATATCGGCCAAAGACCCTCCGAAGGTTAAGTCAGTGAAAGAATAATCGCCGAAAACTCAATAGTGTGAGAGTTAGGAATTTTCTACGTACCTTAGGTATGAGGAGGCATGGGGATTTTATAGTGGTGGAGGATTAACTAAGATCCTATGAATGTAGGAATTTTCCTTGTATAGAGGATACGAAGTTAATGCTCCGAGATCTCAGGGCCTTACTTCCCACATTGGGAAGGCACAAACATGGAGTAGGGTCTTAAGGAGTGGTATGAAAGTTATTTCCATGTAGGGGTTTATGCGTGAAGAATACATAAAGATCTATGTGGCCCAACACATCTAGTCATCAGGTTCATGCAAGCCCATCTGTCAGTCTTGGTGTCATTCTCTTGGTCGCGCTATTCATTTTACCCAACCATCGGCTCTTAAGCACTCACCACCCATTAGGATTTGCTAAATGCTCGATGAATCCCCATGGAGCTAACGAATCTCCATGAGGTTGACGAGTCTCGTGGAGGAGGGGTATGTGGACACAACAGGGAGTCGCCACCTAGTTTTTGCAATGGTCTAGGAACCATATATATAGCGTCCTCTCAAGGAATAACTTTTTTTTATCTTACTACCAGATATATGGGTTCAGAGTTTAGGTATGGTTCTGGGAAGGTGTTAAGCACCCAAAACCGCCCAACCCTAGGGTTGGCTTCCTCTCACAGTGTCTTATGTCTTAACCCTATTAAAGGCATACTCAATATTGCATTCTAACCCACACACACACTAGCATACATCTAAGCATACAACATTGTATCACTCATCCCAAAACCTAGTCATTCATCTATCATGGCATACCCTAACATACATCAATCATGGCATCTCAAATCAACCTAACATTCATCTAGCATCTCAAATCAACCTAGTATTCATCTAGCATCATATCATCATATCATATCCAAGGCAGAAGCATATAAACATTAAATCAGGGCAAATCATAGGCAGCAAATAATCATGGTATCATCAAGAGATCATTGGAAAATATTAAGAACACAAACACACTTATTCAAACCACCATATCATGTTCATCCACCCTAGACAAGATTATGTCACAAACAAAATGCATGTACATATGAATGCATGACTTACCTTACTTACCTTGCTGCATCTCAGTACCTATGGCATTAATGCATGAACATGTGAATGCGTGTTCATGGCATCAAAACAAGAAAACACAAGATAAACCTTAATTTAACATGTGAGAGGCAAACAAACAAACAAACAATGAAACAGAGAATCATACATACAAAGGAGGTTCAAAAGAGAAGCATATTTATGCAAGGAAATAAGAAACAGTATTAGATAAATTAGGGTTAGGGTTTCTGGGCAGGATCATGCGCACGCATAAACAAGCTTGTGTTGGCATGATCCAGCTTGTGTGCGCAAGCAAGATTATGAACACATGGGTTCGGCCACAAAAACCCTAGCCAAGAACACAACAACACAGAAAATAGAGCAAGACTTCAAAACAATAAATCTAACATCCTAACTTGCTTTAAAACATAAACACTACAAAAACCTAAACTACATAAACATATTAAAACACAAAACAACCAAAGAAATAAGATAAACAATAAGATTAAAACAGAAAAGAGTTTAGAACTCAATACCTCAAAAAAAAAAAAGCTCCTAGGCTTGATTTTTAATCATTCCCCTCTGTCAAATCTATTCACAATCAATAAAAAAGTGATTAGTAATATTAAACTAAAAGATCAAGGCCAGAAAAGGTCCCAATCAAAAGAAAATTGACTTGAGGATGTTTTGTGAAAAACTCCCTCTTTGTTCACTATTTCGAGTGAATCTTAGTGTTTTCCCTTAGGATTTCTGTTTTTTTTTTTTTTTTTTTTTTTTTTTTTTTTTTTTTTTTTAAAGGTACCACGAATGGCTATTTATATTGTGAAAATGAGAGTTTGGAATGGCTCCCAAACGATGTGGGATTCATTCCAAACCTCAGTCTTTAATGCGGAAAACTTGTATTTTTTGTGTCTCTAGAACCCTACATGCACGCGTAGGATTAAACCTGCGTGCGCATGCATCATGGTTGTGTGTGCAAGTTGATCCTGCTTGCGCAGGCCGAGGGCTTCCTTGGCTTTACTTTTCCAAAAATAGATTTATTTTCTCATTAGAAGTTATACTTTTTATTTTAACATTTTTCAAGTTAATTTAACATCTAATTGGGCCCTAAACCAACCTTGGGTCTTAAAATTTCAGCATCATTGGGGAATGGGGGCCTAAGTCATAAGGGGTACAAAATGTGGTGTCTACAGATGCCCCACTTTTGATTCATGAGCTCCACTAATGGAATAAAAATAATAAGAGATAAAACATTTTATTTCAATGTACGGCTTAGGCCCGACCCACGCACACAACACACGTCACGCATACATAAGGCGGGGTGCAACTCCGAAGAGTTACGTGGGATTCATATGTCTGAATTCCCACCTTTGTTGCTCAGGAAATGAGCAACAATAGGTTCACTATCCCAAAACTTGTTTTGCCAATTGTAAACAAAAGGCGAGTGACTTACTATCCTAGAGTCAGTAAATAAGAAAAACAAACAAGGCCAATGGCCGCAACCATCAACCAAGCAAACAAAGGTGCTCTTTCAAGGTCAAAAGGATACATATATGTGGTGTCCATCTAGGGCTCTTGCCTCAAACTTCTCTAGGTGGTACTTGTCTTCTATCTCCATCTCTACCTATTCTGGTGAGACTCTTGCCTTGGGATGACCTTGGTCTTTATCTCTATCTTTACCTCTTGCACTATGCCTGCATATTTAATTCCTGGAGGATACATGTAAAAATTTTGTATGATGTGCCTACATGTTCAATTCCCATAAGATATTTGCACAATCTCTGTATTGTATAGGGTCTGTGCCTGCATGTTCAATTCCTGTAGGATATGTGTACAAGTTCTGTATGATGTGCTTGCATGTTCAATTCCTGTAGGATATGTGCACAAGTTCTATATGATGTGCCTGCATGTTCAATTTCCATAGGATATGTGTACAAGTTCTATATTCCAACTTTGCTTGACTAGTGTGTGGCCTGTGCCCGCATATTCAATTCTCATAGGATATGTGCACAAGTTCTGTGCTCTTCCTTTTTGATTTGTATAGTTTTCATGCCTACATGTTCAACTCCCAAAGGTATGTGCATGAATTTTGACTTGCTTGACTATTTTTGGATGAAAGATCCATTGAGGATGTTGAAGGACTTATTAGGGAGTGTTATCTACTGAGAAATGTATTGGTGATGATTCTGACCTACCATGAAGTCTTGATGGTGTGAAATCCACCAAGGAGAGGGTAGCTTACTGCGGATTTCTTAGTGGTGTTTTGCTCATTAGGGAAAAACTACCTTCTTCTTTCTTATGACTCACTAGGGATTGATGCTAATTCCATTCTCGAGGGGGTTTTATCAACTCATTGGGGAAATTTCATTTTTGCAACTCTTAAGGGGGCTGCTTTTGTGTTTTGGACCCACGGGGGAGTCCCCTTATGATACTGAAATTTACATGGGATTTGGTTGATGATCTTGACTCACAGATAATTTTCATGGTGATTTCTGATCCACTGAGGGATGTTTTTTATGCTTTCAACCCATTGGGGATGCTTTTAAGGATCCTTGTGTTCTTCACCTACTAGGGCATTTCTATCAATTTTGGATGTATGTTTTAATTTTCCTTTGCATTTCCAGCCTCCTAGGAATTTCCTGGGGATATTTAAAAAAAAAAATTGTTGAACTACACGTAGTTTAGCAGGGAGGCCTAAACTACATGTAGTTTAGCCATCGGGTATGTTCCCGCCTCTTCATTTTTTTACTCCAATGGTTACCAACCATTTCTTTTTTCATTCTCTTCATCTCCCTCATCTCTTCATATTCTCTCTAACTCCCTTTACAAAAACCCTCTACCCTTCTCTCATTCCCTTACCAACTGACTCTCATCCCCTCCTCTCTTCAATCTCAATTTCTCTCTCAAACTCTCTCATCTCTTTTAGTGGCACCCAAGTCCAAGAAGAGTTCCTACATCCTTTCCACCGATGCATTTCATCTCATCCATTGGAATGGAGCAGTAAGGCTGAATGAGGCTTCTCCCTTGACCTACAGATCATAGCATCATCTTTCTAAGGGTGCAAGGGTCGAATCAATGAGTTTTTTTTCATTTTTTTCATTTTCAAGTTTTTCCTTTGATCTTCCATTTTGATATGTTTTTAGGCTTGTAAATGCTTGGGTTTTGCTATGGGATGGGTTTAGATGAAAACCTAGCACTTTAGAAGGGGTAGGAACATGTTTAGGATGAGTTTTGGTTGAGAAAACTTAAAAATATCGAAGAAAAACCTTTTGTGTACGTTATTGTGTACGCAAACTCGAGCTTGTGCACGCAGACGTGCTCTTGCACACGCAGCTTGAATTCATGTGTACGCAGGTTTGTTCTTGCGCGTGTATGTCTGTTCTTCAGTTAATGTGCACGTAGGTTCCAACCTACACACGTGTGCAAAATCCTACGCACGTAGCCTCATTCCTGTGCGTGCATGGCACTAGGCAGAAACCATAGTTTAGGCATTTAAACTCCTTTTTCATCTGTTCTTCATCGATTTGCAATTTTAACATCTTTCCTCACCATTTTTGCATTTAATTGTACGTCCCATGTCATATCTCATCCTATTGTGAATCCAATGTCACTTTCCCCCTATTCTTTTCACCTAATTATGAATTTAATCTCATTCTCTTTTTGCAGGTTTTACCTCCATACTCTGGCAGAGGGAGTACCAACCAGGCTGTATGGTAGAGCATCCTTACTAAGGAGATTTGGGGTCACATACTTGTTTCGGGCTTCAAGCCCGTTATCCGTTTGCTACCTAAGGGGTCTGCTAGTGCCATCTTTATGCAGACTTTGGCTAAGAGGTGGTGGGATACTACTCACACCTTTCACATTACTGATCAAGAGATGTCCATCACTCCCCATGACTTCCACTACATGACCGACCTATGGTTTGATAGGGTCTCGGTAAGTTTGAAAGGCGAGTTGAGCACTCGATTCGGTCTAGAATTGCTCGGGAGGAGGTATGCCATGGAAATTATCCACTACACGAACCATAAGGCAGATTTTATGTGTCATCTATAGGGGATGGCTGCGGAGTGTGCCCTGATGATCAGGATCTTTTTGTTGTACTTATTATGGGCATACTTCTTTACCAATGGGGGATAGATGGTGTCCTTGAGGTGGCTGGCTCTTTTCTGGGACTTTAAGAGGGCTCGGAATGCTAATTAGGGGCAAGCGTGCTTGGCCTACTTCTATTCCTCCTTTGACATTCTTAGCCGGGGGACTTTACGCTAGCTAGTGGGGCCTTGAAAGCTTCACGAGGTTAGTTTCCTTCCCTTTTCTCTTATAGCTCATGCATTCTCAACCCTTATGATCACATATATCCACATGCCATTTAGGTTAAGACTATGTATCATATTCTTGCTGACTGCATTCATATCCACATCATGCAAACTGTCATTTTGTAAAATACCATATCTGTACCTTGAAAACTGTGCCATGTTTACTTGCAAATTTCCATCTTGCAAATTGTCATGTTCCCTTGTAAACTGCACCATAACCTCTTGCAAACTGTCATCTTGCAAACTGTTATATCTGCATCATGCAAACTGTACCATGTTCTCTTACAAACTGTATCATAACATCTTGGAAACTATTATATCATTTCAACACTGGGCTGTGAAGTATGGTCTTATTACTCAAGGAGTTGCGGTGGATTTGAAGAGCATCACCTCGATCTGGGCCCATCTCGACGGGCTTTCTCCTGATGATGTAAGTTAGGAATATATTGCTTCCCATTTTATTCCTTGCATGCTTCTTAGGATTTTCTTTCGAACCCTATGTGTTGTCACAGATTGTATGGAGTCCTTAGGCCAGTGTTGATCCTGTCGTGAACCCAAACTTGGAGGCAGCTGCTATTGTTGCTTCTAGGATCACCCAACCCCTTGAGGGTGCCAGATTGAGGGTGATTTACTTAGTAGAGAGGGTGTGCTGCCAGCTAGCATGTGAAGAAGTGCCCTAGGTTCCAATGGACCCTCTAGTGTTTATGCTTGCCCTTCGTTCCATGACGACCGTAGAGTATGACCTATGAGGGCCGAGCATCCCTTACACTGAGCAAGTCACGAATAAGCTGGACTATGATGAGTTTAGTGAGACTGAACTCATACCTTCCTTTACTATTGTGGTATGTGCTCTTGCTTCTCTTATTTTCTTTCAACCATCCATCATTTTGCATTCTTGTAGATTCGTGATATTCAAATGAAACACTTGTGTCGGGCGAGCCCTGCTGCTGGTGCTCCTATCGACCCTCCCTATCTACCCTGGTCAGTCTATGCTTATGACCTTAACGGCTTTGCTCAGAAGCGTCTTGTTGGCCACAATATGAATGTCACAGGTTACCCTTTTCCTGATGGTACACGGGCGGTGAGTTATCTTTTATTCTTCCTTTTACTTTTCTTGCATCCCTCAACCCTTGTCCTAACATTTTCCTCTTCCAATTCAGCCTACTTTGCAGGAGCATGAGAAGCTCATTTGGTTTGCGGGGAACCTCAAGCTGGAGATGGTTGAGTATTCCAGGCAGTTGTACGGTGGTGAGCATGTTGGAGATGATGATGATGGTGGTGATGGTAGTGATTGCGGTAGTGGTTCAGAGTTGACTCCAAGCTATCAACCGAGGAAGAAATGTTTCCAATGATCCTGCAGAACAGACATAGACACAAATAGCATAACATATGTCTATGCCTTCCTTCCTGCATGCACAAACACGAGCTTGCATGTGCAAGTCTTGACCATGGTGCGCAGTTTTCACTCTGCGTGCGTGTACTGAGGGCCAAAAACCCTAATTGCCTTTATTCAAGTTAAAAATAACTGTTGGGCCCACCAAAGCTTCACCAAACACATTCTAAACTCAAAGAACACTTCTCCAAGATTTCCAACGGCAAAACTTCTCTCTTTTGGAGGTCTTGGCATGGATCAAGAAACTTGACCATAGTTTCAAAGAGGCTCTCACTCCTTTTGGCCTTTCTTGTATTTTTCCTATACCATCAAGTCAAAGTGGATGAACGTCTCTCTTTATCCCTAATTTTTGCCTAGGTCCTCAACTTAGTGGGATTTCTCTATGAAAGTTCAATTAGTGTATAAAACACTATGAATGTTTAGACCCCTAATTTACAAATTACCAATTCAAGCTTAATGTCAAACAATTAATGTGCGGAGTATGAACATAAGCTTAAAACAGAATTGATAAACAATCTAAACTAAATAAAATCACAACCACAGCAAAAATTAAATGGAAAAGATTAAGGGAAGAGAGATGCAAACACAAGGACAACACTCAATGTGTTATCGAAGAGGAAACTGAAGCCCTCAGCATAAAACCTCTCCGCCATCCTCCAAGTAGTAAACAATCCACTAAAGAATGTAGTTGGGATACATGAACAGCAGAAGACCCTCCAAGCCTATTCTACCCAATGTACCTAAGCCCTCCAAGTTCCTACTCTAACGGGGTTACGCCGAACCTATTTCTTCTTTAGCTTATCGGATTTCACTACTTGACCATAGCATCTACCAATATGAAATTGATCCCTTCTTAACTGCTTCCCAAACACCAAATGGCCTTCTCACAGATATGGGTATGGTGAGAAAAGTTTTGTTAATGTACCTCTCAAGGATTTGACAATGGAGAGGAAGAGAGTAGAGGAATTTGAAGAGTCTTTATGTGAAGATTGTGGATGAATCAATCTTGTTTTTCTCTAGGGTTTCTCTCTCAAAATTCTCTTTGGAAGCTCTCAGAATATCGTGGGTATAAGGGTATATATATAGTAGGGTGAGAAGGAATGTGAAAATTCAGTTTTTCCCAAACAGGGTGGTCTGGCGACTTGACCTCGCGACTGGGCTGAGTCGCGAGTTCAAGCCACGAGCTAACGGCCTGGCCAGCCTGGGACTTTTGTCCTGTAGTGCAATAGCTGGCATGACTCTTCAGCTCCCCTGCATGCTCCACATGTGTGCCAACTTTGGCGGCTTGCCAATCGCGAGTCACTCGCGAGTCCAACCGCGAGTCTTTGCATCCTTGCACAATCTTGAGCATTTCTTCACACTCTCTCACTCACTACACTTACATGATTCTCACCTAAATATAGGGTTACTAATTGCTAAAATACAAGCAAATTTGGTACGGAATAAAGCCAACAAAATGGTTGATAAAGGCTACATAGCATGATACAAACCATAAAAGCCTACAAACATGAAAACAAACCCTAAAAGCTTACAAAAGCAACATGGGCACAAACTAAGACATTTTAAATAGCTAAGCATAAACATGAACTATGAGCAAAGCAAAAACATAGTTAATATAACACGATGCTCTTTCTCTTTTTCTCCCCCTATCATATCACTCCCCCTATCATGAATCATAGGAGCTGTGATGAACTTGGAATATTTATACCTGTAACCTGAAACACTTGCACAAAACACATTAGACGCTCAAGGTATAGCAAGTAATAAAAGGACAAGTATAATGATTTTCTCCCCCTACAAATGTGCACAAGAAATAGTATACTCTCCCTCTTTTTGGCACGAATAGACAAAGGGGTCAATGAGAAATGAGGGCAAGAAATGAAGGTATGAATAGTGATAATGATGCATGAGGGAAAAATGAAAAGTGTTTGAAAAAGACCTTGAAAATAACCCACAATATGCAAAACATGCGATTTTCGCGACTGAGCCAAGTCGCTTGAAAGTCTCCAAAACAAGCCGCGAGAAACCTAAAAACCAAAAATTTGAAAATTTTTCTAAGTGTTTTTCACGACTGGAAAGTCTACCAGCAAGAGAGTCACGAGATGAGCCACGAAAATCTTTATGTACCCCTCGTGACTGGACCTTCCACCCGCTAACAAGTCGCCATACTGAGCCGCGAGAAACATAAAAACTCAAATTTTGAAAAAATATTCTAAGTATTTTTCACGATTGGGACATTGACCCGCCAATGAGTCGCGAAAAAACTTTGTGTGGGCTT
Source organism: Quercus robur (assembly GCF_932294415.1). NCBI lineage: Eukaryota > Viridiplantae > Streptophyta > Magnoliopsida > Fagales > Fagaceae > Quercus > Quercus robur. The sequence goes on from NC_065535.1 coordinate 45,530,871, forward strand.
GCGACTAGGGCATGCAACTGGACCAACCTGCGACTGAGTCGCCAGAACAGGGCAACACTGTTTTTGAAGATTTTGACAATTTTTGCAAAAACAAAATACTTTCCAAAAACAACTAAAACACTCAAAAAATCTTTTTGTGTTTGATCAGCAAAAATTGAGCATGTGAAAACATAATTAATCAAGTACAATCACATAAATGAATATGGCATTCGTTGAACATAGACATGTGTGATGTGTGTGGATATCAACAATGAGATAGTCCTTAGTCTAAAGTGAAGTTTCAATGATCAATTCAACCAAGACATACACAATTAGCACTAGATAATGTGACTCATCTCAATTATAGAAATATGCATATATGACCTCTCACAAAACTTGATAACATAACTTTGAAGCTTTTCATTTGGCTCTATATACATCATATCATTTGATCTTTTTGAATCAATACATCTCATTATGAGATCGATACTTGAAATTTTTTATATTTCAATTTAATGAGTTAGCCTTTGGCTCTTTGGGCATCATGTAATTTTCATAAACGTCGTTTTCCCTTTTTCCTAGTCAAATACTAATATGTGCGACAAGCTTTTGCAGCTTAATATCTCTTTTCATTTGGAGATTTACATTTGGTGAGCTCTTTTAAGCAAAGACAATAAAATAAATGAGTGGGAAGATATATAGGCACAAGTCTATGCATGTCTCAAGATCAACAAAACCATTCACTAATCAGTCATGACAAGTTTGAAGATCTATTTACAACAATCACATAGATGTCAAGATTTCTTCCACAATGATATAAGTGCACAAGGAACAAGCTACACTCATAAATGCACAAGGCCATTAGTACAAAGGTACAAGGCAAAACATGTTTTGAGACAAAACTCAATAATGTCGATCAAACTTTTTGATTTTCTATTTTTTATACGTTTTTGGATTTTTTGACACAAAAACTAGAAAAGATTGAAAAAAAAAATGTAAAAACATTCAAAGTAAAAAGCAAACAGACACAAATATCAACACATGCTGGAATGGTAACAAAAGGTACACAATCAATCAAAGTCACAAAGCATAGGAAGTATTAATGCATGGACATATTGTAATGCTTATCCATGTGTACCCTTCTTCACCCACACGACACTTGCGTTTGGGGTGATATCCCTAGAGGATTGGGTATGATCATTGTGACTTTCAAACCTTCTGGTGAAGCTTGCCAAACAAGTAGTGAAGGCATTAATCATCTTCAGCACATCCTTCATTCCAGGATTGCCTTCTTGACCTTTTGATTGCTCAGCAGTCCAATTCCCTTTGCCATGTCTTGGTCCTCTCGACCTTTGAGCATTTGAATTCTTCAATGCTTGAAGCTTATGATAATTCGGTCTGATGTGTCCTGGAATTCCACAATGATGGTAGAAGTGTTGAGTTCTAGAACCTCTTCGTGACTAGATTGGTTTGGAGGCTTAGTTAAAAACCGTTGGTCAGTCACATTCGGCTTCTTTTCCGGCTTCACTTTTTCAACAACTGAAGTTTCTACCACTGGTTCCTTAGCTTTCACAAACTTCATTTCCTTGGATATATTAACCCCTGAACTGCTCTCTTCGGTGTATCCCAATCCACTTATGTTGGAGAATGGTTTTTGATGAGCAAGCAATTCATCAAGCTTCTTGGAGGAGACTCGCTCTACTTTAGCATTGGCTTGAACCACCTCAAGCTCAAGGAATTTTATCTTTGAGTAGGCTTTGGTCAGCTCTCCATTTAGCGTCTCCATTTCACATTTGGTCTCCTTGTATCGCACTAGAAGAATTTTTTAGTCTTCCTCTACCCTCTTCATCTTTTTAATGGCTGCCTTAGCCACTTTTGCATATTCACTGGTCTTCTCAAGGAGGGAATTGTAGGTCTCTTTCAGTTCCACTGTACCTTCATCTTCCTTAATGTCAAACAATTCAAGCTTAATGTCAAACAATTAATGTGCGGAATATGAACATAAGCTTAAAACAGAATTGATAAACAATCTAAACCAAATAAAATCACATCCACAGCAGAAATTAAATGGAAAAGATAAAGGGAAGAAAGATGCAAACACAAGGACAACACTCGATGTGTTATCAAAGAGGAAACTGAAGCCCTCGGCGTAAAATCTCTCCGCCGCCCTCCAAGCGGTAAACAATCCACTAAAGAATGTAGTTGGGATACATGAACAGTAGAAGACCCTCCAAACCTAATCTACTCAATGTACCTAAGCCCTCCAAGCTCCTACTCCAACGAGGTTACGCCGAACCTATTTCTTCTTTAGCTTACCGGATTTCGCTACTTGACTATAGCATCTACCAATATGAAATTAGCCCCTTCTTAACTGCTTCCCAAACACTAAATGGCATTCTCACAGATATGGGTATGATGAGAAAAGGTTTTGGTAATGTACCTCTCAAGGATTTGACAATGGAAAGGAAGAGAGTAGAGGAATTTGAAGAGTCTCTATCTAAAGATTGTGGATGAATCAATCTTGTTTTTCTCTAGGATTTTTCTCTCAAAATTCTCTCTGGAAGCTCTCAGAATATCGTGGGTATAAGGGTATATATATAGTAGGGTGATAAAGAATGTGAAAAGTCAGTTTTTCCCAAACAAGGTGGTCTGGCGACTTGACCTTGCGACTGGGCTAAATCGCAAGTTCAAGCCGCGAGCTAACAGCTTGGCCAGCCTGGGACTTTTGTCCTATAGTGCAACAGCTGGCATGACTCTTCAGCTCCCCTGCATGCTCCATATGTGTGCCAACTTTGGCGGCTTGCCAATCAGGAGTCACCCGCTAGTCTAGCCGCGAGTCTTTGCATTCTTGCACAATCTTGAGCATTTCTTCACACTCTCTCACTCACTACCCTTACATGATTCCCACCTAAATACAGGGTTACTAATTGCTAAAATACAAGAAAATTTAGCACGGAATAAAGCCAACAAGATGGTTGATAAAATTCAACCTTACACTCTAACTTGTGCATGGAATGCCTTTCGGTTTTCAACCCATCGAGACTCCTTATATCATCTTTTCATTTTTTTTTTACTCTCTCTCTCTCTCTCTCTTTTCCTTTTACTCATACTTTCTCTCCTTCTCTCTTTCCTTTTCCAAATAAGGCCATATGAGAGGCTCTAATTGCTTCATCTAACTTTAAGGTATAAGAAATGACTTAGAGCCTGTTATAAAGTGGGTTCACATAGTTGAGAAAGCTTACGAAAGTCCAATCAAAAGAAAGAAGGACTGACCGACCACCTTGATATGTCTCAAATTTTACTTTTCTGCACTTTATGATTCTCATGTCTTTTCTTATGAATTTAATAAAGGATTGGAATTTTCCAAATCCATATGGAAATAGTTTATTATCTTTTAATTTGAGCAATGAGAGAACCATCCATTTATTATCTTTGCTTATTGTCATCATTTTTTTTTTCTTTTCTTTTTTCCATGCCATGTAATTTTTGCCCATGACGTCCTTTCAGGAATTTTTGCCTTGCCCCTGGCCTTTTCCCCTATCTTTTGCCTAGACTGCCCTTTCTGGTTTTCAATCTAGCATGGATCTTTTGCCTTAACTTTTACCTAGGCTGCCCTTCCGAGTTTTCAACCTAGTAGGCTTTTTTTCTTTCTCTTTCAAATGTTGTGCCTTCGGAGTCTATCCATTTTGATTGGGCAAAGCATCTTTTCCCCATCCAAATCTGTAATTCTTGTAGCACCTCTTGACATAATCTTCTTGATAATAAAAGGCCTAGACCATCTCGGCTTCATCTTTTCTCTTGGATCAAAAGTCTCATCTCTAAGTACCTTTAGGACCAAGTCCCCTTCTTTAAGGTTTCTAGATTTCTCCTTTTTGTTAAATGCTCTAGCAATTCTCTTTTGGTATCCTTATGCATGGTATTGTGCCCTAGCTCTCTTCTCATCTATCAAAGCCAATTGTTCATATCTTTGTTTCATCCAATCTTCCTCTAGGACCTTCATTTCTACTAGCACTCTCAAAGATTGTATCTCCACCTCGATGGGAAGTACCACTTCACTACTGTAAACCAAAGAGTAAGTGATTTCCCCAGTCGATGCACGGATAGAAGTTTTGTAACCCTATAAGGTAAATGGGAGTTTCTCGGCCTAATCCTTGTATGTAACGACTATCTTGGCTAGGATGTTCTTAATGTTCTTATTGGTTGCTTCTACAGCCCCATTGGTCTGCAGTTGATATGGTGAAGACTTGTGATGCTCAATGTTGTATAGTTCCATGATCTTTCTAACCTCTCCCTTCAAGTGGGAACTATTATCGAAGATAATCTCTTAGGGTACCCCATATCGACAAATGATGTTATTCTCTATGAATCATACCACATGCTTGGCTTTTAATACAAAGTAGGAGGCCGCTTCCACCCACTTAGTGAAGTAGTCAATTGCTACTAGGATGTATTCGTGTCCATTCGAGGCCTTAGGGGCTATTCTTCCAATCACATCTATGCCCTAAACTAAGAAAGGCCATGGAGAGGTCATGTTGTATAGCTCACTAGGTGGCACATGATTCAAATTTGCATGTGTTTAGCAATTGTGGAAACTCTTCACAAAGTCTACACAATCGGTCTCCATCATGTTCCAATAGTACCTTATCTTTAAGATCTTTTTGGCTAACATTCTCCCGTTCATGTGAGGACCATAAATCCCTTGATGGATTTCTTCCATGACTCTCTCGACTTCTTCTTTCTTTAGACAACGAAGATGTATGCCATCATAGGATCCCCTATAGAGCCGACCTCTGCATAAGATATATTGCATTGCTATCATCCTAATCAAATAACGCTCTCTCTTGTTTGCACCATCTGGATATACCCCTAATTCCAAGAATTTTATGATTTCATAATACCAAGGAACCCCTTCCTCTTCTATAACCAAGACTGAAGCTTTAGCCTTCTCTTTGTGTACCAACCCAAAACTTTGTTCAATCTCTAGGGGTTGTGTCCATACTGTTTCAGGTATTTCAATCATGGAAGCTAAAGTAGGTCAAGGCATCTGCAAACTGATTTGAGCTCTAGGGATGACCGTATATTCAATCTTGTCAAAGGTTTCAGTCAAATCCTCTAGATATTGCTAGTAAGGCTTTGAGTGCTCTTCCTTCACTTTCCACAAGCTTTATGCTTGAGCTATAACTAAAGTCAAATCTCCAAAGACCTCGGCCTCTTTTACCCCCAGTTCTTAAAGAGCTTCCATTCTGGTGATGCAAGCATTATATTCTGTCATGTTATTGGTTGCTTTAAAGTTCAACTTAACTGCCGAGGGTATGTGAGACCCTTTCGGGAGTGATTAAGAGTATTCCTATCCCATTCCCATATTGGTTCACAACTCCATCAAAATACATCTTCAATGTACAAAATGTCCTCATACAAAAAATCTTCTCTAGCATCCTCTCCTTCTACAAGGTTCTCGGCACAAAAATCTGATACGATACTCCCTTTTATAGTTTTCCTTACCACATACTTCAAATCAAATTCTGCTAATAGGATCAATCATCTTGATAGTCTTCCACTCAATGCAGGTTTCTCAAACAAGTACTTCAATGGATCCATTTGGGCTACTGCCTATATTTAGAAAGTTAGGATAATGTGTCTCAACTTTTGTACGGCCCATACGAGAGTAAAGCATGATTTTTCTATGGGTGTGTATCTAGTCCATAATTATGGAACCTTTTGCTCAAATAGTACACGGCTCTCTCATTCTTATCATCGTCTTTTAGTGATCTTCTATGATAGAAAGATATAGGAGTAATGGCTTTCCGTGCTTCGAGGGTATCAAGATAGGTGGATGGAGGAGATATTCCTTGATGAGCTCAAAAGCTTTTTGACATTCATCATTCCATTCATGGGGTTCATTCTTTCTTAAGAGATTGAAAATAGGCTCACAAGTGGAATTGAGTTTGGCAATGAACTAGCTAATGTATTGTAATCACCCAAAAAATCCTCTTATCTCTTTCTTGCTCTTGGGTGGAGGCTTTTCTAATATGGCTTTGATTTTTTATGGGTCAACTTCTATCCCTCTATCACTTACCAAGAAACCCAAAAACTTCCCTATAGTCACCTTAAAGGTGCATTTCTACGGGTTCAATCTCAGCTTATACTCCTTGATCCTCTCGAAGAACTTCCTCAAGTTAATGATGTGACCCTCTCTCTCCTTGGATTTCACAATCACATCATCAACATACACTTCTACCTCATTATGCATCATATCATGTTATAGGGTTGTGGCCATTCTTTGATAAGTTGCACTCGCATTCTTGAGCCCAAACAGCATCATGGTGTAACAATAAATTCCCTATTCTATGGTGAAGGTAGTCTTGGTCATATACCTAGGAGCCATCTTGATTTGGTTATATCTTGAGAAACCATCCATGAAAGACGTCAAAGCATTACTAGCTATGTTATCCACCAAAACATCTATGTGTGGAAGAGGGAAGTTATCCTTAGGGCTAGCTTTGCTCAAATCCCTGAAATCCACGCACATTCTTACCTTCTTGTCTTTCTTGGGTACGGGCACAATATTGGTTATCCATTCAGTTTGGTGTATGGGTTTAATGAACCCTACGTTTAATTGCTTGGTGACCTCCTCTTTGATCTTTAGAAGCCATTTGGTTCTCATACGTCTTAACTTTTTCTTAACGGGTACCATGTGAGCATGAGTGTCAATATGGTGTTGAGTTATCTTAGGATCAATACCAGGAATATCTTCATAAAACCATGCAAAAACTTCTTGAAATTCTGTGAGCAGCTCTTTGAGGTCTTTTCTCTCTTTCTCATTTAGGGTTGAGTCAATTTTAATTAAGCGTGGATTCTCATCATTGCCCAAATTAAGAGTTTCAAAAGTTGGTTCCATAGGTTCAATTTTCTTTTCCAATTGTTTATTAATTTCATTTCCAAATTCATTAAAACATTTAAGTGTAGAATTTCAATATTAAGGGACACATCAAAATAAGCCAAATCAGAATTCATCTTATTAAAAATGTTGAAAAGTACATTGGGACTTGCATTACAAACTTTCTTTCCCACATTCTTAGAAAACCCAACCCAAGTCCAATTATTAAGTTGCCTCACGGTAGGCATGATGAAGGTAGAAGGATCACATGATGGCGAACACGTCCCCCTCCATCTTCAGCATAGTTTCCTTGATCACTACAGTAGGCTTCTCCTTGAAAGTAAGCTTCTCATTGAAGAATATCTCCCAACCAGGATACACTTTTCCATCCTTCCCTACCCAAAGTTCAAGAAAGCCACAAAAAGAGAAGTCTCCCCCTTCTTTAACAAAGTTTCCGTTAAGGGTACCAAAGTTTTTCTTGATTCCGTCGCAGCCTTCAAAGAATCCTAAACCTTCTTTGGTCAGTTAAGTTTTGAAATTGGGAAATTCAGCCACCCCTTTTCCTTTTTTCCCAAGGCCCATACCAGGTATATACCCCATGTTCTTCATCATTGCAATCACCTCATGACTACAATAAGGGGGCAAATCCATAATATACCTTTCATCCTTCAATCCATAATCAACCATGTTCACAAACTCGAAGCCACTCATTTGGAGCTCACTTCCTCCTTCCTCAAGTCTATAAACCGGTGCTAGGATTCCACCATCAACAAGTACTTTGGCAATCCCTCCCTTCTAGGGAATCTTCATATTTTGGTGTAGAGATGAGGGAATAGCCCTAATAGGATGAAGTCATGCCCTTCTTCAGAGAAGATTGTAGTTGGGAGTGATATCCATGACGTGGAATTCCACAATTGTCTCCAATGGACCAATCTTGCAAGGAGCTTTGAAATTTCTCATAACCTTTCTTAAAGTATTGTTATATGCCTTAACGATCAAATGAGAGGGTATGATTGTCTCCACATCTAGGCCAATAGTAAGGGCGGTCCTAAAAGGGCATACATTCAATGCAGATCCATTATTAATCAACACCACGAGAACCTTATTGCCCATGCATTCGATGGTGATTTGCAAAGGTCTATTGTGAGTGGCTCCTTTGGGAGGAAGCTCCTCGTCGAAAAAAGCAAGGAGAGGATGAGATGGGGCCTTAACTCCTATAAGAGATAGTATTTCTTGTGGTGAAGTTTCTATAGGCACCTCCTTCCCATTCAAAGCATCCAAGAGAGCACTACAATGCTTGTGAGAAGCCATAAGCAAGCCCTATACCGATACATGAGCTTGAGCTTTCTTCAATTGAGTCAAAACTCGATCTTCTTCCTCTTTCTCTTCTTTCCCTTTAGGTTCCGTGGGCTTAGACCCTTCTCCTATGTCCCTACCAAGATGATCCTTCTCCAAAAAGGATGGTTTGTAATGTTTCCCACTCTTAGTAATGTTGGCCACATTATCCTCCATGACTCTTTTCTTTAACTTGGTCATTCCTTTGGAAAGTATCCCCTACACAGCCACTGCATTCTTTAAAATCTCATTGATAGGCCAAGAATGTATTGACCCCTTATGATGAATTAACAAATTAATTAGCCAAGTTAATTAATTAATTCAATTAGCATGCAATATGCATAGTAGCACAAACAAATCACCAACTAAGTTAAAGTACAGCAGAAAATAAATTAACACGGTGATTTGTTTACAAATGGGGAAAACCTACACGGCAAAAGCCCCACTGGGTGATTTTAAGGTCACCACTCCCGAGAATTTACTATTATCACAACAAGCGGTTACAAGTAAATGAATCACAATAACTTATACCAACCTACAGTTGAAGCCTTATCCTAATACCCAATTGGACTTGTTTTGTAGTGACATCTCTCCTTTTAATGCACGGTTCCCAGTACGTGACTAACCAATTCGATGTGTGGATCAGGGTACGCGGCTTACACACCAACTTGAGAAAGATGTTGGCTGCAAAGATCTTCAGTTCATCAACATGATGAAGATCACGAAGCTCCTTGGTTACAAAACCCTGTAGTGTACAAACACAACAACTTCTTCAAGAGAAAGATGAACTGGGGAAAATTCGGTCTCCGGTCACAATTTGCATAAACACAACTTTGCTTCACACTTGCGCAACCTTTGACGGTCCTTAAAACAATCTCTATATATGTTTAAGGTTGTGAGAAAAGAAAGCCTAAACATGTATTCACGAATTGAAGTGAAACTAGCTCTAAAAAACTGACTTCATAAACCTCGACGGATAACCTATTTATCGAGAAGTTGTCAAGAATTAGGCTTCAGCAACCTTTTAAACCTTGATAGATACTAGCTGTTGAGCTAGCTGTCGAGCTTTAAAATCCAGCACTTCTTCACTTGTTTCTTGGACAGACTTGCATGGCTTTAACACTTGAACTTGAAACCTTGTTCCTTGAAGCATTAAACACATCCTAGATCTACCCAATTACAAGTAAAGTGCGTTTTGTCAAAGGATTAGCCAATTCAATATTGACATATGTTCCTAACATTGACTCACAAAACAATCTCCCCCTTTATCAATTCGTGACAAAACCAGAACAAACAAATGAACATATGAGAGAAGTCATAAATCACTCAACTTATTCTCACTTGTTGAATACAATAAAATCTATCCTAACACAAACTCTTGAAAAACTTTGCAAGAAGAGAGTTTATGGCAAGAAAACTTTGACAACTTGTATTTCTGAAACACTTTAAACAAAACTCATCATGACAACTTAGTGTGAAACAAAAATAAAAGATTGCATACAATATATAAGAATCATGTGCATAAAGAGAGAAAAGAAACAACACATGTAAAGATAGGTGAATGACATACATAAATATATATAAACTCAAATATAAGTACAATGTATGTCAAATGGTCATAAGACCAATATACATGAGGTAAATGTAAAAGAAAGAAAAGAAAAATACATAGAAACCTCACTACATCTCTTATAGTATAAACACTCCCCCTATCACAAAAATATCCTATGCTAACTCTCCCCTTATGTATATGACTACTCTCATATCAAAACTACTCCCCCTTTTTGTCACGAGTGACAAAGGGTAAGTACATCAAGTAGAAATCTCATCATCACTAGGCGAGCTAGCACCATCGTCCTCATCAACATCATCACTGCCAGAGCCATCATCACTCTCATCCTTTGAAGCCGGTGGAGATGGAGAGGTATAAGCAGTGAAACCACCAATGGCAGCCTATCGTCATGCAATACGACCAACACGGGTATTCACCTAACACAACTCATCACTGAGTGTGTCAAGGCAAGCATCCATGCACACAAGTTGTGCCATGATGGCCTCGAGAGTCACTCCACCCACAAAAGACAAAGGAGCGGAGGTGGATGGAGTAGAAGAAGCTGGAGGAGTCGCCATCTCGGTTCGAGGCCGCCTCGGTCGAAACTGGGCCTTGCTCTGTCTAACGGTAGCAGCGTTTATGGCACTCATAACCATAAAATGAGGAGACTTGGGAAAGGAGATAGAAAATGAGGAAGAAGCCTTGTGATAGCGGAAGGGATAGAATAAAGTAAGAAGGGAAATCAATAGAAATGTCCTCTAAAAGGTTATAGGCCAAGAATGTATTGACCCCTTAATTAATTAATTCAATTAATTCAATTAGCCAAGTTAATTATTTAATTCAATTAGCATGCAATACACGTGGTAGCACAAACAAATCACCAATTAACTAAATGCAGTGGAAATTAAATTGACACGGTGATTTGTTTATAAATGGGGAAAACCTACACTGTAAAAACCCCACCGGGTGATTTTAAGGTCACCACTCCCGAGAATTCACTATTATCACAACAAGCAGTTACAAGCAAAGGAATTCCAGTACCTTATACCAACCTACAGTTGGACCCTTACCCCAATATCCATTGTTCTGTAGTGACAATCTCTCCTTTTCAATGCATAGCTCCCTGTATGTGACTAACTAATTCGATGCGCGGATCCCAGTACACGGCTTACTCACCAACTTGAGAAAGATGTTAGCTGCAAAGTTCTTCAGTTCATCAAATGATGAAGACCACGAAGCTCCTTGGTTACAAAACCCTACAATGTATAAACACAGCAGCTTTTTCAAGAGAAAGATGAACTACGGCAAATTCTATCTCCGGTCACAATTTGTATGAACACAACTTTGCTTCACACTCGCGCAAACTTTGACAGCCCTTAAAATAATCCTTATATATGTTTAGGGTTGTGAGAAAAGAAAGCCCAAACATATACACACGGATTGGATGAAAATTAGAGCTGAAAATCTATTTTTCATAAACCTCGATAGATAACTTATTTGTCAAGCTAGCTGTCAAGCATTGGGCTTAAATAGCTTTTAAACCTCGATAGATACTAGTTTTCGAGCTTTAAAATCCAACACTTCTTCACTTGTTTCTTGGACAGATTTGCATGGTTTTAACACTTGATCTTGAAATCTTATTTCTTGAAGCATTAAACACATCCTAGATCTACCAAATTACAAGTAAAGTATATTTTGTCAAAGGATTAGCCAATTCTAATTTAAAATGTGTTCCTAACATTAAATCACATATGTCCTAACAAGAGGGATAACAAAAATCAAGCACAAGGTTGTGTGATAGAGTTATAGTGAGACAATGGATGAAGAATGAATGACATCACCATGTTAAGGAATCTCGGACCTTTTGCAAAGCCTGAGCAAGGGGTGTTTTGACGGTCACCCCAAGATGAAGGTGTCTCACAAAATAGAGACGAGAGTTATTCTTTGGACACAGTCCTTAGACGGTCGCTACCAGGGTAGTCAAGATGCGCTACCCTAGGAACATGTAGTACCTCGGATACAATATTCAGAGTAACTACAATGCTTGTACCTTGAACGTGAGTGACAAAATGAGGTACTGAAGTATCGAATTCGTGCATGTTGGAGTAAAACTCCTGTATGATCACGGAAGGACAAGTGACTGGGATGCCACACAGTGACTCCTAACCCCGACTATAGATGACAGTGGGAAGGTCAATATCGGAAAAATCTGATAGGATGACTTGGCGTTCCGAATGAATGCCTCGTTGAGAAAAGTTCTTCGAAAAGTCCTTACGGGCTTTATCATCACAAAACCGTAGTGAGAAGGAATGGTGTCAGAAGAAGTGGATGCCCCAAAACGAAGAGGGTTCTAGGACGGAGTGGATTTTCATTTAGGTGCCATAGAGCAACTAACGAAAGAAAGAGGGAGAGAAAGAAACACATAGAAAAGCACCAACAATATCAATATCAATATAAGGATAAATGAAGGTACGTATGCATGAAAATGCATGAGCATGTGATATGCAACATAAAAAATATCATAGGCTTAGCCCAATCCAAACCTATCAGCACACATCATTGCAACAAAGTAAACACACATCTAAAATGCATGATACATTGTTATAATGCAGATGTAATGCAATGCATGATGTTTTAAAACTCATTCAAGCAAAACCTAACCCAAAAATTTTGCAAAAACCTCATAAATTTTGAAAAACCCCAAAAAAATTTCAAAAACCCAAAACATAGGTCAAAAAGAATGAAATGCATGATACAAGAGAGAAATAAGATCATTCTAGATGAAGAAAACTTGATTTGGGCCAAAGATCAAGTGAGGAATGTGAAGAGGTTGAGTTTGAGGAGTTTGGGAGAGAGAAGTGAGAATCTATTGAGAGAGATTGGAGAAAATGAGAGAATTTTCGTGCTGACCCTATATATAGAAAATCATAAAGCTCGATGGATAGAGAGTTGTCGAGCTTTAAAACGTGAGAATTAGCTATCGAAGAGCTATCAAGGATCTGTCAAGAGGTGTCCATAGCAAAAGAGGCTTGATGGATCGAGAAGCTATCGAGCATCTAGAAAGTTCCTCGATGGATCAAGTAGCTATCGAGAATGCGATAAAAAGAAGCTAAAAGGGCTTAATAGATAGCCTAGTTGTTGAGAGGTGTCCAACAGCTGTCGAGATTGCTTAAAAACAATTTTTCAAGAAAAGAAAAACACAGACATGAATGCAATCAAGCATGCTATACAACCAAAGATCCAAACAACATTTTAAGCTCTCAAAATCATCTCTCAACAAGAAAAATGTCAAGCACATAGATCCAAAACACACACACACACACACTAAACAAGTCTAACAAATTTTATATTTCAAAAACAAGTTAAGACAGTTTAGTGAGCATACATTAACACATGTATTCCTTGTGATGGCCAAATCACGTTGTACCTACGCATGTATCAAAAGTAGCAAAGAATATTGCGTGTTGTGTGTGAAAAACATTGCAAGATTGAGATATGAGAAAATCCTTAATGCCTTTCCCTTCCACCTTGTTATGTATTCGGAGAATGTTTCCCTTACTCCTTGCTTAGTGGTCTCCAAATATCTTAAAGTCACATCAATCATAGTATTGAAGATGAATTGATCCACAAACAACTCCACTAGCTCATTTCATACCTTAGTCTTGCTAGGATCCAAGCTATTGTACCACCTTAATGCACCCCCCCCCCCCCCCCCCCCGCGTAAGTGAGAAAGGAAATGCATGCAAAGTTTGTTTCTCATCCAACCCTTTCATTTTAGCAATGCTTAGGTACCTACTCACATGTTGCTTTGGATCTCCAGTTCCATCAAACTTTTCCGCATCAAAAATCTTGAACTTTGGAGCTAGTGCAATGAGAGTTTTAAAGCTTATGCCCCCCATGTTATAGAGACAAACATCCATCCCTTAGGCCTTGCGAAAGGCTAGTTGCATCTTCTCCATCTTCTCTCTCATGGCTACAATTTTTACCGTGAGTTTATCAAATTGCTTGTTCCTTTTATAATCAGCCTTGTCTCTTACATCCCAACCTTCCACTTCTTCATCATCAGGAATCTCTACATGTGCAGCCTTTTTCAACTTGGCTTTTTCCAACTTCGTGAGGCAACTCCCCTATTTTGAGAACATAGCTTTGTTCTTCCATCACCTCGAATAACTTTTATGCAATTTTGTTGCTAATTGGAGCGGCCATTGTTTTGAGATGATTCCCCCTCTTGAAATACTTCTTTTTGATGTGTTTCCTCAATCTTGACCAAATGCCTTCCGTGCTTTGCTCGAATCCAAATTGGAGTGGGGACATGTTATTTTTACCTTAGTGGTGCAATAATGCCTAAAAAGAAGTCCCATTTTCATTAAATCCATGTCCCAATTAAAAGGTTATTTTTAGATGTTCTTAGAAAGTCTTTAAGTCCATTTTAATGAAGGCCCAATTACAAAATCACTCTCTTCCCTCTCATAAACCTTGCTCCTTGTTTCATTGGGCTTTGGTCCACTTACAATAATGCTCTCATCTTACCCTCATGGACTTTCATTAGAATGTACTTAAATATTTTCAACCTTTTGTCTCAAACATGGGCTGACAATATATTCAGCACCTTTGGGCTCTTCTCTTCATTTCATTACCGTCATTTCTTTTTTTTTTTTTTTTGAAATAGTCCTCTAGCTAGAATATATTGTAGCCTTCCTCTCAAGGTCCATGAAGCTCTCATTATTTTGGGTATAGGCATACAACAAAAAGGCCCAAGATTAGCAAAATTCATATTGACTGCGCAGGACTTTTTATGCTTGTTAGGGGAAAAATGTATTGACCCCTTGCAATTAATTACCCAAGTTAATTAATTAGATCAAATTTCATGCAATGGCGTGGCAACACAAACAAATCACCAAATTATCTAAATGCAACAGAAAATAAATTTGACATAGGTGATTTGTTTACAAATGGGAAAAACCACCGAGGCAAAACCCCACAAAGTGATTTTCAGGTCACCACTCCCAAGAATCCACTATTATCAATCACAAGTGGTTCCAAGTATAAGGAATCTTACCAAACCCTTTGGCCTATCCCAAAATATCAACCTACAGTTGAACCCTTACCCCAATACCCAATTGGACTTGTATTGTAGTGGCAATCTTCCAGCAATGCACGAATCCCAGTACGTGACTAACCAATGATGCACGGATCCCAGTATGTGACTAACTCCAGCAACTTGAAGAGGTTGTTGGCTGCAAAGTTCTTTAGTTCATCAACAATGAAGATCAAAAAACTCCTTGGTTACAAAACCCTTGGCGTAAAGACATAGTAGCTTCTTCAGAGAGAATAATGAACTAGGTCACTTTCTGCATGCTCGACAGCCTTTAAAATAAGCATTATTTATCTCTAGGATTATGAGAAAAGAAATCCTATACAAATATTTCAACATGGGCCGAAAATCAGATCTGGAATTTCTGATTTCATAAGTCTTAACAGAAACAGCTTATGTCAAGCTTCTGTCGACTTTCGATTTTAAATCTTGATAGAAGTTTTTTTGTCAAGATTGCTGTTGAGCTTTAATGAATAGCTCTTCTTCATTTGTTTTTTAGTTAGATCTTCATGGCTTTAACATTTGACTTGAACAACATGTTTCTTGAAGTCTTAAACCCATTCTAGATCTACTCAATTACAAGTAAAGTGCATTTTGTCAAAGGATTAGCCAATTACATAAAATATGTCCCTAACAATCTCCTCCTTTAGAAGTCCGTGACAAAACCACAACAAAACAAATAATCATGAGAGAAGTCTTAAATCACTAAACTCATAACCACTTGTTGTATTACAAAGTAAATCTATCCCTACTACAAACTCTTGAAAAACTTTGCAAGAAATTAGTTCACGACATGATACACTTTCACAACCTATCTTTCTGAAACACGTAAACAAAACTCATCAAGGCATCATGTGTGAAACAGAAATAAAGAATGCGTACATAAAGAAACATGTGTATAAAGAGAGAAAAGAAACAAAACATGTAGAGGTAGGTGAAGAGAAACATACATCATCATCATATATATGAAAATAAAGTACAATGTATGTAATAAAATGGTCACAAGACCTGTATACAAGAGGCTAATGTAAATAAAGAAGAAAAGAAAATACATAAAGTCCTCAATACATTCTTCAATACTATATGCACTCCTCCTAACAAAAATGTCCTATACTAACTCTCCCCCTAAGTACAAGACTACTCTCAAAACCAAAACTACTTCCCCTTTTTATCACAAATGACAAAGGGTAAGTCACTAAGAGGTCGTCATCTTTTCATCGCCGAAAGAGCTAGCATCATCCTCATCATCCTCAGAAGGAGAAACTACAAGACACTCTGGAGAAGGAAAGAAAGAAGGTCCATAACCACCGATGTGAGCCTGTCGGCGTGCAATGCATCCTATCCTAGTGTTCATCTGACACATCTCATCAGTGAGATAGTCAAGACGACCACCGAAATCAGAATGCATCCGAGAGTGACACCAACTATGGAAGAGGAAGAGGGTGGAACAACAGAAGTTACAGGATTGGTCACTCCACTCGTGGCCACTTTGGTCGAAGCTGGGCCTCGCTTCACCGGACGGAACCAGCACTGATGGCACCCATGATGGTAAAGAGAGGAGAGAGAGGAATAGGAATGGAGAAGTGCTGAAGGATCCGCATGATAGCCGAAGGAAAGTTGAGCTTATCACAGGTAGCAATGTCCTGATACACATCTATGATAGATGAGATGAAGTGAGAAGGAAAGTCGATGGTAAGATCCTCCATCAAAGAAAGAAGAAAATGAGCACGAGGCTTAGTGTTGGAGTTATAGTGAGACAATGGTGTGAGAGTGAATATCATCACCATGTTAAGGAATCTTGAGCCTTTAGCAAAACCCGAGCATGGAGTGTTTAGCTTACCACCCCATATGGAAGGAGTCTCACAAAAGTGAGAGATAAGCTCGTCTTTGGACACAGTCCGTAGACGATCACAACCAGGGTAGTCAGGATGTGCTAGCCTAGGAACACAGAGTACCTCGGTAACAAGATCTGAGGTAACTACTATACGTGTACCTCTGAATGTAGAAACAAACTGAGGCACAGAGGTATTGATGCCATATATGTTGGAGTAGAACTCCTGTATAAACATGACATGACAACACATGAGTCTTTCGTATAGATATTCCCATCCTCGAGTTCGAATGACTTCAAGTAGCATGGTGTCGGAGAAATCCAACAGAATGACCTGGCGTTCCGGATGAATGCCACGAGCCTGGAAGTTCTCAAAGAAGTCCTTCTAGGCCTTCTCATCACGGAACCAAATATAAGAGGGTACGAGAGGAATAAAAGAAGAAGATGACTCGGAACCATAAGGATTCCGAGCTAGAATAGATTTGCACTGTTTGGGTGTCGTGATGCAATCTATCTGTGAGAGAGAGAGAGAGAGAGAGAGAACAGAATGTAAGCACATGTTTAAAGTAGATAAGAAAAGAACGTATGCATGAAAAATGCGTGAACATGTGACATGAGAATTTAAAAGCATCATGGGTAAAACCCAATCCAAACCTATCAGCACTCACAACAATAATCAAGTACACACATCTAAATATGCATGAAACATTGTTATAATACAATGAGGATGCAATGCATGATCATATAAGATCAGATTCACATACCCCAACCCACAATATTCACAAAAAACTTAAAAACCCCAAAATATAGCAAAAACCCCAAAACCTAGGTCTAAAATGCATGAATGCATGTAGAAAAAGGGATTGAGAGGTCTTACCAAAAAATTGGAGCTTGGATTAGGCTAAACTTGGAGTGGGTTGAAGGATTTTAGAGAGAAACTAGGGTTTTGGATTGAGATAGAAGAGGTTCTATCAAGATGAGAGAGAAGAAATGAGAATCAGATTACGCCTCAACTATATATAGAAAAACGCAGCTTGATGGATCGAGGATCTGTCAAGAATCTATCGATCACTAAATCTCGACAGAAGAGAATCTGTCGAGCTGTCGAAGTGCTGTCAATGGAAAAAACATGAACTCGATGGATCGAAACATCTGTCAAGAAGGTGTCAAGGAGATAGAAGCTCAAGGAAATCATCTCAATGGATCGAGAAGCTGTTGAGGTGCTATCAAGAAGAAACCTAAAGATCTTGATGGATCAAGAATGTGTTGAGGATCTGTTGAGGAGACAGAGAGGTCAGAAGAAAATCTCGACGGATCGGCATACTGTCGAGAATCTATCGAGAGCAAAGCAAAAAGGCTCAATAGAAAAGGATGTGTTGAGGTATCTGTCAAGAAGCTGTCAAGCTTGAAGAAAAGGAGTTTTTCAAGGGAGGAAAAACACATACAGATGAATGCAACAAGCAAGCTATTCAAACAAAGATCCACTCAATATGTTAAGCTCTCAAAACATCTCTCAACAAATAAGCAAAGCATCCATAGATCCAAAACACACACACACACACACACACTAACAAGTCTAACCAATTTTATATTTCAAAAATGAGTTAAGACAGTTTAGTGAGCATATATTAACACATGTATTCCTTGTGATGGCCAAAACACATTGTACCTGCACATGTATCAAAAGTAGCAAAGAGTGTGCGTGTTGTGTGTGAAAACATAGCAAAAGTGCACAAGTTTCTCATATTATGATGATTCAAGATATGAGGTGATCCAATACAGTTCACACACAATCATAACTATTTGATGGGGACTATCACATTTAAGGTACATCATATAACTCCCACATCTCCTAGAAACATGCTTACAACCATTTTTAAAAGCATTTTGATCTTTTTTGCTTTTCATGTTCTTTGCATATTTTTCTTTTTGAATATTCCATGCGTGGGCATATATAGAGAGAAAAGAAATACCTAATTATGTAAGCCAAAAATATCACAATTTTGCTATGCCGAGCATATAGATGTTATACGTGATTGGCGGGTTTTAGTGGTGAGATAGTTATTTATGCCTTTCTCTTAGGATTTTCTAGTCCTTCTAGTCAAAAAAAGTGATTAGAGTATAAAGAGTGAAAGATCACTTAATCGTACTCATAAAAAACACGAGCCACAAAGCTCACTTACTTAGTTGTACATAGAAATGCTCATCTAAGCTACGAAAGATACAAAGTTTAGAAAATTTTGCTTCAATGGCCATCCAAGGTACACAAATACCAATATACACAAACACACTGTTTTTGTGTTTTTCTAATTTTTTTTTTCAATTTTTTATTTTTATGAAAAACTAAATAAATAAATAACTGAAAACATACAAACAAAAACATGTAAACATAAAAAGTATAAAACTAAACTGACTCAAAAATAAGAAATCAAAAAAAAAAAAAAAAAAAAAAACCCCATAAAGGGAGAGAGAGAGAGAAAAAGTGACTGAATCATTTTGAGCCTTTTTCTTTCCAAAATTTGGTTTTGGAGGAAGATCCTTTGCTAGAGTTGAACCTTTGTTCCAGAGGTGAGGGGGAAGAATTGAAACCGTTCAAGTTCGAAAGGAACGTGAGGGTCTTGAGAAGATCTCCAAGAGGACCCAAAGATGGTGGCCTTGACCACCAAATGATAACACACTATTGCTCTGTTGAGTGGCTAACCACTTATAGCAATTCAGACGGTGTGTCCTGAAGCTCCACAGTAATGACAGAAATGCGGCTTCTTTGGTTGACACTTCTTATTTTCAGCCTTATTGCTCTTAGGGTTTCTAGTCTCTTTCTTCTCTATCTTATGGGGTGCTCCTAGAATAGATTTACCTTTGTCTAGATTGTTCTCACTAGCTATCTCAGTTTTAGTTTCATTTTTTTCAAGATTTTCATTATTAGCAGGCGAGACAAAAACAGTCTTACTAGAGGAGGCAGTATGAGAAGAGTTAGATAGTTCATACCCCTAGCCGATTCTGTCATAAGCTGATTTCTGGAGGTTCAGCATTTCATTTAGCTTTGCACTAGAAGTCCCCTCCAACTGAACTCGAACTTGGACTCCAACTGAACTCGAACTTGGAACAATTCTGCTTCAAGCTTCTTGGTTCTTTTAGCCAAGAAGTTTTTCTCAAACCTCAGTGCACCAATGGTTTGATTAGCTTCATCAACCTTTATGGATAGCTCCTTTCATTCCAACTCCACTTTGCTAAGCTTCTTAGTAGACAACCTATACAACTTCTCATGCTTTTTAGATACCTTATATAACTTTTCATAGGCTGTATGGATGTCATCCTGTTTATCCATTTGCTCGAACTTGGATTCCACCAAGTCCTCTTCTTCATCCACCGCTTCTACGATCCTCTCAGTAGGATCCACTGTGGCAATGAAAGCACTCAAGATTCCCTCGTCATCACCGTCATCTAACTCAGTCTTAGACTCAGTATCACTCAAGGTAGTAGTAAGAGCCTTGTTTTTCCCAATCGACTTGAGATATGTTGGACATTCTCGTTTCACGTGTCCAAGACCTTGACATCCGAAGCACTTTGGTACGAATGGAATAGTATATTGACTACCATCCTTAGCATCCTTTTTTCCTTTGTCTTGACTTTTGAATTGAGAAGAATTGGATTGCTTACGGTCCTTGTCAAAACATTTCACATTGGCATTCTTCATGAACTTCTTGAACTGCTTAGTGATGTAGGACTTCATCTTGGAATCTTTTTCATCTGAAGACTCATCAGTCTCACTACTTTTGGCTTTCAGTGCCATATTCTTACTTTTGGTTCCTTTCCCAAATCTAGTCAAACCCAATTCATAGGTTTGCAAGTTGCCAATCAGCTCTATCAAAGGAATGGTGTCAATGTCCTTTGATTCTCGATCACCTTTATCTTGGCATGAAATCTTTCAGGGAGAGATCTAAGCACCTTTCTCATAATCTTGGGCTTAGGAATATAATCACAAAGATTGAATGCTGAGTTGACTATGTCCTTGAGTTTGGCATAGAACTCATCGAATGACTCATCCTCCTCCATCTTGATCTCCTCAAAGCTTGTAGTAAGCCTTTGAAGCTTGGAATCTTTAACAGCCTTAGTTCCTTCATAAGTCATCTAGAAAATGGTCCATGCTTCCTTTGCAGTTTCAGTAAATGGTGTTCAATGCTCTGTTGTTGAAGTTTACCGCTTTGATCTTTTCATCATCCCAATCAGTAGGCACTTCCTTTGGCTTAGTCCAGCCAATCTCCACAGCTTGCCACACTTTCTTATCTAAAGACTACAAGAAAGCTCTCATGCGTACTTTCTAGTATGCATAGTTAGTGCCATCAAATAAAGGAGGTATAATAAGAGACTATCCTTTATCCATGACAAACAGGGGTCAATGGATCACACAGCAAATATTAAAACCTAATCAGAGTGTGTCTGTTTTGATACCACTTGTTAGGGCAAAAATGTATTGACCCCTTGCATTTTATTAATTAATTATCCAAGTTAATTAATTAGATCAAATTTCATACAATGGTGTGGCAGCACAAACAAATCACCAAATTGTCTAAATGCAATGGAAAATAAATTTGACACAGGTGATTTGTTTACGAATGGGGAAAACCACCAAGGCAAAACCCCACTGGATGATTTTCAGGTCACCACTCCCAAGAATCCACTATTATCAATCACAAGCAGTTACAAGTATAAGGAATCTTACCAAACCCTTTGGCCTATCCCGAAATACTAACCTACAATTGAACCCTTACCTTAATACCCAATTAGACTTATATTGTAGTGACAATCTTCCAATTCAATGCACGAATCACAGTACATGACTAATCAATGATGCACAGATCCCAGTACATGACTTATGTCCCTAACAATGCTAAGTCCATAGCATACTTATTATCTTAGGCCCAAAGTTCCTTTTTTTTTCAAAAGAGCTTTTTAATTTGGGCTTATGATAGCAATTAGGCTATAATCTTATGAACATTTCAAGTTAAGATACACCTTTGGACTTAGCGATAAGTCTCTTATATGTGAGAACTTCTTTTCTTTTATCCCATTTGTCTTAGGGTATGCCATAACTTTAGGGCCATCCTTCCATTTTTACATATTTTATTTGTCCTTTAGAATTAGGTTATCACAAGATATATGGTTGAACAAAAAAGAGAAATAAAAATGTACCCTCTTTTGATAGGATCTAAGATCTCTCTAAGTGTGGGTGGGCTCCTTAAAGCTAAAAGGATAAATAAATAGATTACTCACAACTAGGTGGGCCATAATTCCAATCGAGGGCCTAAGTGGACCTTTGTAGATTGGTGACAAACCATTAACGTACTCAAAGCCCATCATAGGCAATGGTACACATTGTGAGTTGGTGGGATGAACTTCGAAAGACTATGGAGCCTTCCATCTTCCCACTTATCACCAACTGAGGTAAAAAGGACAATAGAACCAAGTGATGTGCGTGCAAACAAGTATTGAATAAGCCTTTATTAAGTTTAAGACATAAGACACATAGGAATTAAACTCACAATCCTCAGTGGAGTTGCCACTGTGGAAATAACAAGGAGTCACCACCTAGTTTTTGCAATGGTCTAGGAACCATATATATAGCATCCTCTCGAGGAAGGACCTTTTCTATCTTACTACCAAAGTTATGGGTTTAGAGTTTAGGTACGGTTTTGGGAAGGTGTTAGGCACCCAAAACCGCCAAACCCTAGGGTTGGCTTCCTCGCATTGTATCTTATATCTTAACCCTATTAAAGGCATACTCAATATTGCATTCTAACCCACACACACACACACACTAGCATACATCCAAGCATACAACATGGTATCACTTATCCCAAAACCTAGTCATTCATCTATCATGACATACCCTAACATACATCTATCATGGCATCTCAAATCAAAATAGCATTCATCTAGCATCATGTCATCATATCATATCCAAGGCAGAAGCATATAAATAATAAATCAAGGCGGATCATTGGCAACAAATAATCATGATATCATCAAGAGATCATTGGAAAATATTAAGAACACAAGCATGCTTATTCAAACCACTATATCATGTTCATCACCCTAAACAAGATTATGTCACAAACAAAATGCATGTACATATGAATGCATGACTTACCTTACTTACCTTGGTGCATCTCAGCACCTATAACATTAATGCACCCTAGCCAAGAACATAGCAACACAAAAAATGGAGCAGGACTTCAAAACAATAAATCTAACATCCTAACTTGCTTTAAAACATAAAAACTACAAAAACCTAAACTACATAAACATATTAAAAAACAAAACATGCAAAGAAACAAGATAAACAATAAGATTAAAACTATAAAAAGAGAAGAGAAAAAGAGTTTAGAGCTCAATACCTCAAAACAAAAGCTTAGACATGATTTTTGACTGTTCTCTTCAGTCAAATCTATTTACAATCAATAAAAAAAGTTATTAGTAATATTATACTTAAAGATCAAGGCTAGAAAATGCCCCAATCAAAAGAAAATTGACTTGAGGATATTTTGTGAAAAACTCCCTCTTTGATTCACTATTTCTAGTGAATCTTAGTGTTTTCCCTTAGGATTTCTGTGTGTTTTGAAAAGGTACCATGTATGGCTATTTATATTGTGAAAATAGGGGTTTAGAACAACTTCTAGAGGATGTGGGATTCGTTCCAAACCTCAGTCTTTAAAGTAGAAAACTTGCCTTTTTTTATATTTTTGGAACCCTAAATGCGCGCGTAGGATCGGGCCTCCATGCATATGCATCATGTCTATGCATGCAAGTTGATTCCTGTGTGCACAAGCTGTGGGCTTTCTTGGCATTGCTTTTCCAAAAATAGATTTATTTACTCATTAGAAGTTATATTTTTCATTTTAACATTTCTCAAGTCAATTTAACATCTGATTGGGTTCTAAACCAACCTTGGGTCTTAGAATTTCAGCATTATTGAGCAATGAGAGCCCGAGTCATAAAGGGTACAAAATGCAATGTCTACAAGGTAGGACCTGTCCTGACCAGCCATCGGGCGAGGTGCCTTTGTCCATAAAAGTAAATACTTATGCCGAAAATACGCTTATCACTACCCATAACTATGATGTTGTTTAACACCTTGCAATCAATAATACAAATTGAACAAAACCAACCAACTTGTGAGATAATTTATTTATTATCCTCAAAAAACTTTTCAAGTAATTATCCTCAAAATCTTGTAACCAACAATAGGATAGCTATTAAGTTGGATGCAGCGCCATGTAGTGAGAGTGGATGAGATAATTAAATAAAACATCTGAAAAGTAAGATTGTTATGATAAAAAATGGATACCAAGCTGAAGATAGTTTATGATTTTGTTCCATAACTATAATTATGAGGTAAGCTAAAAGACATGGCTTGTAAATCTGATATATTAACATCATCGATTTCAAAGGGACCACTACAAAAAACTAGGGCTATACCAGTGTTTTTAAACCACGGCTATAGCCCAAAAAACTGCTGATATAGACCCAAATGGCCTATCCCAGTGCTTTGTTTCTTGACGTTTTGTAGTGCTACCCAACGAGTGTGACAATAGGTCTTGCGGACCTACACCGGTAGTTTTGAAACCCTACACCAATGCTTTTTGAAAAGTATTGGGATATCCTTTATTAGCAATTTCAAACCCTATATTGGCACTTTTTATAAATGAAAACTACAATTATAGGAGAACCAA
Source organism: Quercus robur (assembly GCF_932294415.1). Classification (NCBI taxonomy): domain Eukaryota; kingdom Viridiplantae; phylum Streptophyta; class Magnoliopsida; order Fagales; family Fagaceae; genus Quercus; species Quercus robur. The sequence continues at coordinate 45,555,273 of NC_065535.1, forward strand.
TAACAGCGGTTTTAAAACTGTCACTATATGACTTTTTATATTTTTCTCATTTTACATTTAATGGCGATTTTCGATGCTCTATACCAACGCTTTTTTGCTTCTTGAAACCACTGTAATAAGCTAGGCCTACACTTGCGGTTTCAAAACCACCACTATAGGAAATTCAAGGAAATAAAAATATATCTTATACCAGCAGTTTTAAACTATTGTAATAGGCCAGGCCTACACTTGCAGTTTCAAAACCGCCATTATAGGAAATTCAAAAAAATAAAAATATATCCTATACCAGCAGCTTTAAAACTGCTGTAATAGGCCAGGCCTACGTAAAATAAAAATATATTCTATACCAGCGGTTTTAAAACTGCCGCTATATATATATACATATATATTTTTAGGCACCTATATTGTTTTCCTGCATTTTGCTTTAACATCCTGTTTATAGTTAATCAAAATACTTTACCAAATACACATCCACTTTACACCAATCAACCAAATATATTTACGTACACCATATCAGTAATTATATGCCAAAATAATACATTCTGCAAGTGCATAATGTTATGCATAAAATAATACATTCCAAATGTCTAGAATGTTATAATAAAGTTTCCAACTATGACATATAAACAGGATGTTAAAAAATTATGCAGGAAATCAATATAGGTGCTTGGAAAAAAAAAAAATATATATATATATATATATATATTAATGTTTGAAAATTTATTATACATAAAACCAACTAGCTAGTACAAGATAAAACCCACAATCTGCATGTTTCCTAATGTCTGTCACAGGATGATAAATCCACATCACATGGAGAATGGACATCCACTACATCATCATCACCATCCTATAATATATTAAATGCACAATGAATTAGTTCATTTAACAACAACGTTACTAACTGAATGCGACCATATCACTAGTCTATTCCCCACCCTAATTTCAATCTTGTATTCTATTGCATTTAACATTTATTTCTACAATATACAGTGGATTGAATGATCAAATATAACCCGAAAACAAGAGTACACAACTCAACAAGCTTTTACTACCAGGTATTTGCAAAATTCCCACTCTTAGAAGTTCTAGCCTTTAGAAAGTATATGTTACAATGAACCTATTGAAATTCAAATTCCTAATTTCTGCACTCAGAGTAGAGCAATGGAGCAAAAAGATATTTTTAAAGCACCCTATAGCCTAACTAAATGGACTTTGAAATTTGTTACCTGAGTGAAAGTAAATAGTGGACTCATTTGAGAAAACATTTTCTTCATCAAACTCACTTCAACTTTCAAGGCTTCAAAACCATGGCATTTCTCCTCCAAATCAGCTATTTGAGTTGTCATCTTCTTAACCCTTTGGTCTATTGCAGTGGATTTTAAGTACAACATATTAATATACATTACCAACTTAAAGTTACAATATCAAAAGAATACATTCCAAATGTCTAAAATTTTATACCCAAAAAATTACTATCCAAACGTCTAGAATGTTATAATAAATTTTCTGCATCATCAACTATACATAGGGTACCTCCCTCACCAGTCTCACCCTGCAACAGTGTTCCAAGAACCACCAAAAGTTCTTTCATCCTTGCCTAATAGTCACAATTAAGTAAAATAACATTTAAGAATTGTAGATAATATGTATAGTTCCCGTTTATTTATAATCAACAATGATAATTTAATTTGCCAGGATAAGTAAATCAACAAGGACCTCCTTGTACTTTCTATATAACACTTAAAATATTTTGTGCCGCTCTTTGGGTTGCCAGGATAATGCAATTTCACATGTAAATGTCACACTTCGAAGAAAACTGTTTAAAAATTAAAATCAAACAACTTCATTCAGGTAATAATAGTCAGAATATCTATAGCATAAACAATATAGAAGGTACATTAATATCATGATGACAAATCCAGCACATATCTGCTAGGAATCCAACTAGCAAAGTTGTAAAGCACTCACCTCAATCTAAAACAATGCTGTCATTGTAAAACATGTCATAACGACTCAACCAACCAACAATCCCATGACCTCCAAATAACAACAGCTGCAAAGAAAAAATTTTAGCAGTAACATTTAAGGAATTATAAGGAAAAAAGTTTCAGCATCGACACAACAGCACATGAACAGAAATCAACAAGAAGAATATAAAGGCTGCTGAAGATGTCATTACATAGTGCCCTTCGGAGGTCACAGTATGACCACAATGAGGAGAAGGAGCTTGACCTGGAAGCTTCAAATGCGTCCATCCAGGTGTTTCATTCTCTTCCTTCCACAACAAAGAAATGACATAAATTCAACTTAGTTTACAAAAGAACTTCTAATAGAACTATTTTTATTATTCTCTAGCACTCAAGAATTGATTGAGAAATTTCACTTCAAAAAAAGCATATGCAGGCAAGGATTTCTTTAAAGTACTTATTAGAAGACAGAAAAACTCCTCATTGTCAAATAAACATGGACTTCTCCACAAATTAAATTCAGAGAACAGTTTTTTAATAGTATATTTATCAGAAAGAAATTTACATGATACATCCATTAATCTATAGAAGAGATTCATTCATTTTACGCATCTTTTGGCAGATGGCTTTGCACACAAATTCCAACCACTACTTTCAACATATTTATTCTTCAAGAATATTTCCAAATTAGGGCCACATTAGATTTCTTGTGTATATATATCACTCATCAGTGTCATCGTGTTCCATGTAGCATTGGCAGTAAAATCCATCACATAGATTGTAATCCATATCTACTACGTGAATGAAAGTCTACCACAAGAACTGTGTGTGACATTACTTTTGGGAATTTATGATCTGCCATATCATTATGTAATTATAACTGCAATCCATTGCAATCATTCTGTTCACAATAATGGATTGGTACCTTAGTCACAGTATCTTTTCAAGATAGGTGATCTTCCACATGTTTTGTAAAGGAACTAAGAATATAATGTTGATATGCACTTGATCTGGAACTTGTGGAATAATATATTAAGAAAATTGAAATATGCAACCCAAATGAAATTATGAAATCAAGAAAAAGTGATTTGCCAAGCATAAAAGCTATATGGTATATGGCACAACACCACTCACATCAATTTATTTGATGAAAATTTTAGAATACATTTGGATTACTAAAGAGGATTAGAAAAAAGGAAAGGAAAAAAATAAGAAGAAAACAAAAGTAATTATTAACCTTCTTCAATAAGACCCTTCAAGCCCCATAAATCACCCATAATTGGCCCACCACCTCCTATTTAAGTCAAGAAAAAGCAGCCATGTCAGTTACAAACATCTTAAATGAACATAAGCAAGTAAATAACCTACTATATAAGTATAGTTCTGACTGCAGCACCCAAAAAATTGAAATTGAAATGTAATTAATTTGAACATTCTTTATAATAATTCACAGCATAGGTGCCTTTAGTAACAAAGATATGAGAAGTATCTGAAATGAAAAAGTTGATAACAATGATATCAAACGTACATCTCTCTTCACCCTCACAAAAAAAAAAAAAAAAAAAAAAAAAAAAATGGCAACTTTTGAATACAAAATTTTAATCAAGATGAAAATTTTTAATTCAATAATGACTCATCACCAAACCTTGTTTCTAAGCAACCATGAAAGCTAATCAACTAAACATTAACCAAAATCAAAACTAAAAACCACACAATCAACTAACAAGTTACACAAAAATATACATATAACCCAAACCAAACTTCAACCAAAAGCAAAACTAAAAAACCAGAAATTTACCTACAAATATATACACAAAATAACTACAAAATAGAAATGAGAGCTAGAGAGACTTACCTTGCTTTGGGTAGGGGCTAGGGTTTTGGGTAGTATTTTTGGGTTTGAAATTTTGGAAGAGAAAGGATGGGATTTGATTAAGGAAGAAGAAAGGAGGAGGTGAAGTGGGTTAAGGAGAAGTGGCCATGGCCATGGTGGTGGGGAAAGGGGTACCCAAAATGTAGGGCTGGAGATGGGCGAAAGGGAAGAGGAAGGGAATGGCTGGGAAAGGAAGAAGGGAAGCCATGGCGTGGAGAGTGAAGGTTGGCGGCATGGAGGGTGGAGGTCGGCAGCATCGAGGTTGGAGCTTGTCAGCAGTGGGATGGGTAGAGAGAGAGAGAGAGAGAGAGAGAGAGAGAGAGAGTGGATGAGGGGAAAATATTTGAAATAAGGAAGTGGGAGACCGAAAATGAGAGACCAAAGTGGTGGGAAGCTAAAAAAAAAAGAGGAATGATACAAACACAAACTATTTTACAATATTTTTTACAAACTGCTGATGTGGCTTTAGTAATTTTCAAATAATTATTGGTAAATATAAATGTGATGTTAGTAGTGGACCCATATGAGAACTAATAAGAATTTGCCACATCAATAGTTTGTAAAAATGTTGTAAAATAGTTTGCGACTGTAGCATTACTCAAAAAATAAAAGTGGGAAGTTTGAAAATTTTTAAGTGGTGAGGACTTATTGTGGTGAAAATGGCACTTATTGCAGTAAAAATGGCACTTATTGCAGCGGTCTGTAATAAGTTTTAAACCTATTATGGTGACTGTTTTACTTATTGCAACGATTTTAAACCACCACAGTAAGTCAAGCAATTTTCAAAATATTTTAAAATTTTGAAAACCTTGTTTTCTTTCTACTTCAGACCTATAGCGGCAATTTTAAAACCACAGTAATAGGTCTTTAAATTCGAAAAAAAAAAAAAAAAAAAAAAAAAAAAAAAAAAAAAAAAAAAAAAAAAAAAAAAAGGTCCCAACTTAATAAGCTATTATGGCATTTTTAAAACCACCGTAATAGATCGTTAAAACCTATAGCGCCAGTTTTAAAACCACCATAATAGGTCTTTAAAATTCGAAAAATGTCCCAACTTAATGAGCTATTACAGCAGTTTTAAAATTGCCATTATAGATCATTAAGTTGGGAATTTTTTTTTTCCAAAATTTTAAAGATCTATTATGGCAGTTTTAAAATCGCCACTATAGGTTTTTACATAATAAAACCAATAGCGGTAGTTTTAAGACTGTCACTATAGCTAATAGCTCATTAAGTTGGGAATTTTTTTTTTCAAAATTTTAAAGATTTACTATGGCGGTTTTAAAACCGCTGCTATAGGTTTTTACATAATAAAATCAATAGCAGTAGTCTTAAGACTGTCGCTATAGCTCTGAATTATGACAAAATCTATAGCGGCAATTTTAAAACCGTCGTAATAGGTCTTCAATATGAGCAAACTTATAGCGGCAGTTCTAAAACTGTCGTAATAGGTCATTTAAAATACCAAAAATATATATATTAATTTCAAACCTATAGTGGCGTTTTAAAACCATCGGAATAGGTTTCCAATATGAGAAAACCTATAGCAACAGTTTTAGAACTGCCATAATAGGTCTTTAAATTCGAAAAAGAAGGTCTCAACTTAGTGAGCTATTAAGGCATTTTTAAAACCGCCGCAATAGATCATTAAAATATGAGAAATGTTAAAACCTATTGCGACAGTTTTAAAATGGTTGTAATAGGTCTTTAAAATCCAAAAAAAAAAAAAATATATATATATATATATATATATATATATATATGCTTCTTACCCGTGTTAGCATTTTGAAATTACACGTATAAATTGTAACTTATCCTCTTAATCAAACTTGAAAAATCTACAACTACCACAATACAAAAACTATTGGGTATATTATAAAAATAAAAAATAAAAATAAAAAAAATAACCTATTAGGTATTGGCTCCAAGCATTTTGGATTACTTCAAATACAAATTCTAGTTTATCTTATTAATAAAGTTGATCTTTTTAATCAAATCTTAAAAACCCAATACTTCTAAAATACAAATTCTACTGGCTCCAAGTCAGGAATTTTATTGGCGCCAATTCAAAAATGAATTTTTTTTTTAAATGGTGGCGGCAAAAAGAATTACTAGTAAGTGAAAAAATTTTCAATATTTCATTCCCTATAAAATTGTCATACTTAAAAAGAGTAGAGTATTCTTAAAATTCTCAACAAAAACAATAGGGTATTCCTAATTTTAATCCAATACTACATCTTTTCCATTAACCTTTTGCTAATGGGTTCCATGCCAACATAAAACTCTACGCATTGCTTTGCATCATTTCCATTATCTTTTGTAAAAGAGTTATTAGTAATGAGGCGACTAAAAAGGTACCCCGATTTTTAAATATTTGTTGGTTTTTTTTCAAATGGTTTTGAAAAAAATTAATGATTTTTAATTTTAGAAACATGACCACATTTTGGAACATCCCAAAATGGAATAGATGACAAACTAACTAGGATAGAGGGAGTGTGTGTATATATATTGTAGGGACACGGTTTTAGTCGACCCGATCCTTGTTGGTCAGGTCTTGGCCCAAAAGGTCCCACACAATAAATTTTTTGTAGAGTATGGGCTAAAGAACTTGGTTTCAGTTAGTTTAAACGGTTTGTTGCATGGGCTCAGGGGATACAGAGACAAGAACAAAAGGAGGTAGCAGTGAAGAGAGATCATTCTCAAATAATCAGGTCTCAAACTTGACTAATGGGCATAGATTCATGCAAATGAAAGTTCTCTACAGTGTTCTCTCCTCTCTTTTTCTCCGTCTCTCGTCCTCCTCTCTTGGGGGACTTTTACATATTATATAGGCCCTCTCCTATCATCTGGGCTTTACATTTGTTGATCATCCAAACCCCCACTTGAGCACATGTCTCATCAGACACCCTTATCAATTCTTTGTGAGTTGCAGTGGCCAAGGTAGCAATGTTCAGGAGTCTTCTCTTCATTAATTCGGCCAAGAGAGTAGTTGTGATACATTTAATGTGGTGGTGGCAACCTTTGCTGAGATATTTTGGATCTCCTTCCTTTTTGCGTATTCGGGGGATGGACTACAGTGGCTAGGACGCACCTTTGATCTGGATTTTGCAGTGTCCGTGGAGGAAATCCTCCTCGGACATATTCTCTTTGCCCCAGCGGGCCTAAAATAAGGATTCTGGGCCACGATGTCTCCTCGAACGGACTGGTCCTCGGACAGGCCTAGGCCCCAGTCAACCTATTATTCTGGGCTGGTCCCCACAATAGCCCCTCAAAACTCCGGTTTTTGATCTCCTTCCAAGGAGAAAAGCGGGGTTTTGACATTTACAAAGGATGGAATTAATGAGATTTTGGTTCGCGCGTGCGGGCAGTTACTTTTAACGCGCTACAATTTACGAGGCGCGGCCATTTACTCCAGGTAGCTTTATGTCTCCTTCATCCAACGGTGAGGCATGGATCTGACGGCCAGCATTTTTCCTCGAATTCTTGGGCGGGAGTGGTTTTCTCTTTCTCTCTCTTACTATATAAAGCGCTTGAGAGGCTCATCTTTTCTTTTTTATCTACATATCAGAAGTCCAGAGAACTCCAGAGAACTCCAACGCCTAGAAATCTACGAGCACTTCTGTTCTTCAAATTTCCATAACTGTTTCCACGAAGCGTCCTTCCTAGAAGAGATTTTCAAGCATCTCACTGGTTGTTTGTAAGGATACTTGTAAGTTCCGTTCGTTTCGTTGTTTCGAATTTCTCCTCGGATTTCACTTTTCTCCTCGGTTTTTATTTCCGTCCCTCCAGTTCAACTTAGATGGGTAGATTGAAAGACCTAGTAGACACTCCGGCTGCCATGGAGGCCTTTAGGGCAAAATACCACATCCCGCAGGGGGTGGTTCTGCGGTACTGTCCCCCAGAAGGAGTATTGATAGATAGAGACGTGGGTGAAGTGGTCATTCCTATGATTGCCTTTATAGAAGGAGGAATGACACTTCCCATGCGTAGGATTACCCGGGACTACTTGTTCCACCATAGGTTGACACCGCATCAGTGTACTCCAAACATGTTCAAGGTATTAGGCTGCATAGATGTCTTGAACAAGCGGATGGGTCTAGGCCTGACCTAGCATGATGTGGTTCATATGTACGAGTGCCACTACGTCGAGAAGGGAGGGTATTACCTTAAATCTCGATCCGAGGTGGTTAGGCTAATCTCCTGCCTCCCCATATCCAATAAGACTATGAAGGATGACTTCCTCATTGCCTCAGGAGAATGGAGCGATGGTTTTCATTGTCCAACTCGGGCAGGAATTCCAGGTGCGGCGCCTTTAAGGCCAATCCTTTAGGGAGGGGGCTTAGCTCTTTGGATTCACTCTCTTTTTGCTTAAGTCATAAATTTTATAGTTTAACTCTAATCTCCTTCTCAACTGTATTGCAGATAGAGCTCTGGTTGCTCCCAAGCTGAGCCACATGAACATTCAGGCCTTGAACTATCTTCTAAGGTCAGAAATCTACGTTGCCGAGGACGGGCAGCTGCGCGCGTGTCATTTGGTTTTGGGCTACCAACCACTAACACGTTCCTTCCAAGCCATTGGCCACGCCATAAGAGCTAGTAGTCCAAGGTTGGCTAGGATTGACGTATCCAAGCCCAAGTTTCTGGCCCGACAAGATCTCAAGCCAGTCGTGTTACTTGGTGTTCGGAATCCTCCACCAGCCGTGCAATTGCCTCCGCCAGACAACCTTGAAGTTGCTACACCAGTTGGAGAGACCGAATCATCTCATCTTTCTCTTGAGGAGGAGATAGACGAGTTCTATTTTGAAAAGGAGGTTCATAAAGCCCCCTTGATTGAGCTTTCAGACCCTGAAGGAGAGCAGGATCGAAACTCCGTGGTCGGCGCTCCGATTATTATATCCTGCTCGGACGACTCTTCAGACGAGGAGGTAGACAATATGGTTGGCAAAGGAAAAACCTTACAAGAATTGATGTCCTCCCGAGGAAAAGGTCAATCTTCGAAGGTGCTTGCTCAGTCGCTGACCCAGGACCTTCCTTCAGTTGCTCCTCAGGTTCCTTCTAACCTTGGCCTCAAGGTTAACCCGGACCTAAAAAAGAAAAGGCCGGCTGAAATCCCTGAGGAAGGCAAGGTGGTGCCCCACCAGGGCAAGCAGCAAAAAACCACCCCGGGACAAAAGAATAAAAGGGCTTCCTCCGTAAAGAGCCGAAAGGGGGAGAACCGGGCTGAAGTGCGTGTTCAACCGCGCACTTGGAGCCCAAAGCTGGAGCTGGATGGGGTTGCTATCCCTTACACTGCATCGGTCTAAGAATACAACAGGGGCCGAGCAGGGTACATAGCTGAGGCTTTGGAGCAGCCAGTACTCCTCCTTCGAGATATGGAGGACTACAGGTGGTTCTCTCAGCCCGAGCTCTTTCTATCCCTTAAGAGGGACCTTGCAATGGTAAGTCACTCTTCTACCCTTTCATTAAATCATTAGACATTGTTGCATTCTAAGACAATTTTTGTTTTGTTGGCAGATCACTCAGTAGGTGTTTATGGCTGAGGAGTTCTGTCGCAACAACCGCAACTTAGCTGAAGCTGAGGCCCAATCTCGGACAGAGGTGGAGAAAACCGTGGGGTCCCTCAAGCAAGAGAACTTTGAACATGTGGAGAAGTTCAAAGAGGTGGAGAAAAAACGCCGGAGTGCTGAGGCCGGCTTGAAGAACGCTGAAACCCAAGCGGAGGACTAGCGCCAACAATTGTACGTAACCGAGACCAGCCTGGCCACTGAAAAACAAACAGTGCTGGATCTCAAGGCCGCGCTACAAAAAGCTGAGGAGGAGGTCCGGCGGGCTAAAGAAGAGGTTCAGCTAGCTCGGGAAGCAGCCGAGGCTGAGAAGAAGGCCTCTTACTAGCTTGGGGCTAAGGAGACTGAAGCCAAGCTCTCTGAGGAGATTCCAGAGGTATGCAGGGAGTATTGCAGCATCTCATGGGCTCATGCCCTTGATGCTGCAGGATTCCTGCAGACTCGGCGCTGAGGTTGCCCTGGAAGGTCTTCTTTCCGTCGGAGATCTGAGAGAATCTTGATGGCGCTCCTGAAGCTTCTGAGCAGGCCATGGCTATTCCTGATGCCATCCTTGTGCTTGATAAAGCCAAGGATCTTGCCAAGGAGTCCATCTCTGAGGTTCCTCCTCCTCAACCAGAGCAGAAAGAGAATCCTCCTGCTGAGGCTTAGATTTTAGGTTTTTAATTATTGTACCCTTTTTTTTTGAATGAGAGTTGTCTTATTTTTGTTCTTTTGTAAAGACCTCTCTTTGTAGTGACCCCTGCTTATTAATATAAAATGTTCTTTTTTCCTTTCTCTTCTAATGTTTACTAATACTGTTCCTCTTGGAATCGCACGAGAGTTGTAAGTCATTAGTTTCCGTCTAAAACTTGTAGAAGTGCCTCAAGTTAATAATTTCTCCTAAGTCTGTGGTCCGAGGATCCATGCAGGGCTTAGGTTCTGTTTAAAACTTGTATACATGCCATAAGTTATTAATTTCCCCTAAGCCTGTGGTCCGAGGAGCCATGCAAAGCTTAGGTTCTGTTTAAAACTTGGATAGATGCCATAAGTTGTTAATTTCCCCTAAGCTTGTGGTCCGAGGAGCCATGCAGGGCTTAGGTTCTGTTTAAAACTTGGATAGATGCCATAAGTTATTAATTTCCCCTAAGCCTGTGGTTCGAGGAGCCATGCAGAGCTTAGGTTCTGTTTAAAACTTGGATAGATGCCATAAGTTGTTAATTTCCCCTAAGCCTGTGGTCCGAGGAGCCATGCAGGGCTTAGGTTCTGTTTAAAACTTGGATAGATGTCATAAGTTATTAATTTCCCCTAAGTTCTATTTAAAACTTGGATAGACGGAAATGGACCAATGCGATGATCATGGAACAAAACATAGGCTGAGCTGCTTTCATTAATAATAATATCTTCTTAGATTATTTACATTCCATGGGCGAGGTACAATTTTTTCATCTAAGTCTTCTAGGTAATAGGCACCTATTCCGGCCACAGATGTGATGCGATACGGTCCCTCCCAGTTGGGTCCCAGCTTGCCCCAGGAAGGGTTCTTAGCACTGCCGAGAATTTTCCTCATTACGAGGTCGCCTGGACTTAGAGGTCGCAACTTTACATTGGCGTCATATCCCCGTTTTAGCTTCTAATGATAGTAGGCCATATGGATCATCGCTTTTTCCCTTCTTTCCTCAGCTAAGTCTAGACTTCTCCCTAGTAACTCTTCATTGTTTTTTGGGGTAAAAGTGCTAGACCTCAATGTAGGGAAGCTGTTCTCGATTGGGAGTACAGCTTCGGCCCCATAAGTCATTGAAAAGGGAGTCTCGCCCGTCGACCGTTGCGGCGTCGTTCGATAGGTCCATAAAACATGCGGGAGCTCTTCCACCCATCTCCCCTTTGCATCATCCAATCTCTTTTTCAGACCGCTTACTATGACTTTATTCACGGCCTCGGCTTGCCCATTTCCTTGGGGGTAGGCAAGAGTGGAATATCTATTGGTGATGCCAAACTCGTTGCAGTATTCCCTGAAGTTCTTATTATCAAATTGAAGACCGTTGTTAGAGATGAGGGTGTGAGGAGTTCCGAAGCGCATAATAATGTTTTTCCAAATGAATTTCTTGGCATCCACGTCCTTGATGTTGGCCAAAGATTCAGCCTCTACCCACTTGGTGAAATAGTCGGTGCCGACTATTATGTATCACTTATTCCCTACTGCTTTAGGGAAAGGACCGACAATATCAAGACTCCATTGAGCAAACAGCCAAGGGCTGGAGAGGGGGTTAAGGATTCCTCCAGGTTGGTGGATATTTGGGGCGAATCTCTAGCATTGATCACACTTCTTCGTATATTCTTGGGCATCTCTCTGCATATTTGGCCACCAGTATCCCTGGGTGAGTGCCCTGTGCGCCAGCGATCTTCCTCCTGTGTGACTCCCACAAATTCCCTCATGTAGCTCCTCAAGTAGGGACTCGAACCCTTCTGGGTGTATACACAATAGGTACGGCCCAGAATAGGAATGCCGGTATAGCTTGTGGTCTTCCGATAACCAAAACCGAGGAGCATTCCTTCGTATCTTCTCGGCTTCCAGTTTTCCCTCTGGTAGTGTATCGTCTTTGAGGAAGTTCATTATAGGATCCATCCAGGAGGGACTCATTCTAACCTGATGGACCTGAGCTGGGTCTCTTCTAATTGAACTCGCTTGGACTAGATCCTCGACAAGGATTATTCGCGGCAGATCATGCGTCGAGGATGTGGCAAGAGTGGCCAGCGAATCTGCATGGGTGTTCCCACTTTTGGAAACGTGTGTCAGATTGAAGGATTCAAAACTCGACTGCAGGCGTTGACTCATCCGAGATACTCTTGCATTCTTGCATCTCTAGCTTCTAGCTCACCCATCACTTGGCCAACAACCAATTTGGAGTCCGAGAACGCTTCCATTACCTTTCTGCCCAATTTTTGAACCATCGTTATCCCTTGAAGTAAGGCTTCGTACTCGGCCTCGTTGTTCATAGCCGAGAACCTGAGTCTTAGTGATTTCTCAATGGCAATACCTTCGGGCGATATTAAAACTAGCCCAATTCCAGATCCTCTTTGGTTGGCCGTGCCATCCACGTAGACCCTCCAACGCAAGGTCTCCCGTGCTGAGATTGTGCCAACCGATTTTTCATCCATGTCTTTCTTCTCGGTTATTGTTTCTACAAGAGGTTCAGCGAATTCTGCGACTAAGTCCGCGAGGACTTGACCCTTGACAGAGGACCTAGGCATATATTTAATATCAAAGGCTCCCAAAAGTGCACTCCACATGGCAATCCTTCCTGTGTAGTCGACGCTTCGAAGCACCGCTCGAAGGGGAAGCTGGGTTAGAACGATGACCATGTGTGCCTGAAAGTAATGAGGGAGCTTCCGTGTGGTGTGCACTACCGCCAGAATTGCTTTCTCCAATGGTAAGTATCACACTTCGGCCTCATGTAATAATTTACTTACGTAGTATACTGGTCGCTGTACCCCATTGTCATCCCGTATCAGTACCAGGCTTATAGCATGAGGGGTTACGGCTATGTATGCAAACAGTACCTCGTCTGCCTCAGGGCTAGACATGATAGGTGGTCGCAACAAGTATTCCTTAAGTTGCTGGAAGGCCCGGACACAATCCTCTGATCACTCAAACCCTTTCCACTTATTTATCAAGAGGTAGAAAGGTCGACATCGGTCTGCAGATCGTGATATGAACCGATTTAATGCTGCAATCATGCCAGTGAGTTTCTGCACTTCTTTCGGATTCCGAGGAGCCTGTAGGCTACTAATCGCTTTAATTTGATCTGGGCTTACCTCTACCCCTCTGTGGGTTACCATATAGCCTAGGAATTTCCCAGACCCGACCCCGAATGAGCACTTGGAGGCATTGAGCCACAACTTGTGCTCCCTTAAGATGCCAAAAATGATCTCTAGGTCTTTCATGTGCTCGGACACCACCTTGTTTTTTACCACCATATCATCTATGTAGACTTCAATAACTTTGCCTAGTTGCGGTTCAAACATTCTGGTCATCATCCTTTGGTACATTGACCCTACGTTCTTTAATCCGAAAGGCATTACCTTATAGTGGTAGTTTCCGACGGGTGTCATGAACGCCGTTTTCTCCTGATCCTCTAATGCCAGAGGTATCTGATGATAGCCCTGAAAGGCATCCAGGAAGCTCATTCGAGGGTGGCTTACAGTCGCATCTACCAGTCGGTATATTCGAGGTAACGGGAATGGGTCTTTCGGGTAGGCCTTATTCAAGTCTGTGAAGTCGACGCAGACTCGCCACTTCCCCGTTTTCTTTCTTACCACCACCGTATTTGCCAGCCATTCGGGGTAAAAGACCTCTTTAATAGCCCCTGCCTTTTTCAGTTTTGTCACTTCATCTCTAACGGCACTGGCATGTTCCTTTGAGGGACGTCGGGGTGGTTGCTTTTTTGGAATGGAAGATGGGTTAACATTCAAGTGGTGACAAATAAGGCTAGGGTCAACCCCCGGGCCGTCGTAAGCGTCCCATGCAAACACATCGACATTTCTTCTCAGAAATCCGACCAGTTCCTCTTTTTCTTAAGGAGGCAACTCGGAGCCGACCTGGAAAAATCTCTCCGAGTCATTGTCAACAATAAACTTCTCTAAACCTTCACACCTTATCTCCTAGGCTGACTCATTGACTTGCCCTACCGAGGTGGCTAGTTGCTATAAGTTCTCAGAGGCCGAGGACTCCGCATGGGACCTACGTGAGATGGCGGCCACCATACACTGCCTGGCCATGGCCTGATCTCCACGAATCTCTTCTACTTGGCCTCTGGACGGGTATTTTACCTTTTGGTGAAGTGTGGAGGATACAGCTTCTACGGCATGGATCCATGGCCTGGCTGCTATCGCTGTGTAGGGCGAGTAGGCATCGACCACGATAAAGTTCACCTCTACCACCTCTGACCCAGTCTGTATGGGTAGTCTGATCTGCCATTTTGGCGTAACAATCTTCCCTTCAAAGTTGATAAAGGGAGAGTCATAAGCCGTCAAATCCTCCGGCCTCAGGTTCAGCCCCTTGTATAGATCAGGGTACATTACCTCTACTGCGCTACCCGGGTCTACCAGCACCTTTCTCACATCGAAGCCTCCGATTCTCAGCGTAACCACTAAGGCATCGTCGTGAGGTTGGATAGTTCCCCTCTTATCCTCGTCCGAGAATCCTAATATTAACGAGCTTCCCTTTTTAGGCCTTTTAAATTCTCTTCCCCCGTCCTCGGCAGAGAGCCGAGCCACAGACAGCACCCTGGAAGGAAATGACCCGGTTCTTCCTGGAGCGGCGAGGATGACATGAATCGTTCCTGTAGAGGGTCTTAAGGATACATCTTTTCGAGGCTCTTGCATTGCCTGGCCCGGATGACCGCTCGAGGGGTGTAAAAGGTGACGTAACTTTCCTTCTCGGACCAACTGATCTAGATGATTCCATAGATTCCTGCAATCCTCAGTGGTATGTCCATGGTCCTGATGATAGTGGCAATACAGGTTCTGGTTACGTTTTGAAGGGTCTCCAGCCATCTTTCCCGACCATCTGAAGAAGGGTTCGTTCCTCACTTTCTCCAGCACTTGTTGTACTAGCTCTCTGAACACGGCATTCACCGTTTGCATGTTACTTTGTCTAGCCAGTCTCGAAAAATCTCTCCTCGGCTGGTTATGGTTATATCGTTCCGACCTGAAATCATTCGCTTTGGGGGGAATGATCTTCTCCTTTCCCTTTCCTTGTAGCTGATCTTCTTCCACCCTTTTGTACTTGTCAATCCTATCCATCAACTGATGAACGTTGGCAACTGGTTTACCAGTGAGAGATTCCCTTAAGCCATGCTCAGTGGGGAGACCGCTTTTGAATGTGCTGATAGCGACATCATCATGGTTCTCATCCAACTCGTTATACATCTCCCAATATCTATTCGAATACGCCTTCAGGGTCTCTCCCTCGTGCATGGATAAGGACAACAACGAACTTAGGGTCGAGGGACTCTACTATTTGTAATAAAGCGAGAGCAGAAAACCTGAGTGAGCTGCTTATATGAGCCTATGGAATTTGTCTTCAGGCTGTTGAACCATCCCATCGCCATTGGTCCCAAGCTGGATGGGAAGACTTTGCACATTAGGGCTTCATTTTGCGAGTAAATAGCCATTTTTTGGTTAAACTGACTCACGTGCTCCACCGGGTCTGCTCAACCGTTGTAGATGGCGAACGTTGGTTAATTAAAGCGTCGAGGCAACTTAACCCCTTCAATTCTGTACGTGAAGGGTGATCTTGAAATCTGGTCTAATGCCCTATTCATAGCATCGTTTCCCAAACCCTTGCTGGATGGGCTCTCATACTTTCGTACAGGGCGAGACTCTTTCTCGCAAGAAAAGGTTTCACTTGGGGGTGTTCTCGATCTCCGTCGATAACTCACGTCCTCCTCATTAGAGGACGCATCTGAGCTGGAGGGCGATCGCTTTCGCTGCGCACGTCGCAACTTCCTTTTCAGGTCATCTATCTCTCGCTGCATAGCCTGATGATTGTTTCGCCTTTGGGATACGTGACTACCTATCTGGGTATGACTTTGGCTCGTCTGGGTAGTACGTACGCTTCCCTCACGATTTCTTCTGCTGCCTGGGTTGGCAGGATTATTTTGCCGCTGGGACTCAATGGGTTCTGTCTGTTGAGGGTTAGCCTGGTAAGGATTCTCCTGGTGTAGACCTAGTTTTGCCATGCTCGACCGTTGTGCTTATTGATATTTTAGTTCTCCCCACAGACGGCGCCAATTGTAGGGACACGGTTTTAGTCGACCCGATCCTTGTTGGTCAGGTCTTGGCCCAAAAGGTCCCACACAATAAATTTTTTGTAGAGTATGGGCTAAAGAACTTGGTTTCAGTTGGCTTAAACGGTTTGTTGCATGGGCTCAGGGGATACAGAGACAAGAACAAAAGGAGGTAGCAGTGAAGAGAGATCATTCTCAAATGATCAGGTCTCAAACTTGACTAATGGGCATAGATTCATGCAAATGAAAGTTCTCTACAGTGTTCTCTCCTCTCTTTTTCTCCGTCTCTTGTCCTCCTCTCTTGGGGGACTTTTACATATTATATAGGCCCTCTCCTATCATCTGAGTTTTACACTTGTTGATCATCCAAACCCCCACTTAAGCATATGTCCCATCAGACACTCTTATAAATTCTTTGTGAGTTACAGTGGCCAAGGTAGCACTGTTCAGGGGTCTTCTCTTCATTAATTCGGCCAAGAGAGTAGTTGTGATACATTTAATGTGGTGGTGGCAGCCTTTGCTGAGATATTTTGGATCTCTTTCCTTTTTGCGTATTCGGGAGATGGACTACAGTGGCTGGGACGCACCTTTGATCTGGATTTTGCAGTGTCCAAGGAGGAATTCCTCCTCGAACATATTCTCTTTGCCCCAGTGGGCCTAAAATAAGGATTCTGAGCCACGATGTCTCCTCGGACGGACTGGTCCTCAGACAGGCCCAAGCCCCAGTCAACCTATTATTCTGGGCCGGTCCCCACATATATATATATATATATCCTAAAGTGAAAGACTATAGCGGCGGTTTAAAAATTGGGACCGTAATCGAAATGAAGAAGCCTATAGCAACGGTTTTAAAATCACTGAAATAGGTATTTGAAATAAAGAAGCCTACAATGGCAGTTTTAAAATCGCCAAAATAGGTATTCAAAATGAAGAAGCCTGTAACGGCATTTTAAAATTGTCGTAATAGGTATTTAATATGAAGAAACCTAAAGCGGCAATTTTAAAACCATCAGAATAGGTATTCGAAATGAAGAAGTCTATAGCGGCAGTTTTAAAACCGCCGTAATAGGTATTCGATATGAAGAAGCCTAAAGAGGCGGTTTTATAACCGCCACAATAGGTATTAGAAATGAAGAAGACTATAGCAGCGATTTTAAAACCACCATAATAGGTATTCGATATGAAGAAGTCTAAAGCGGCGGTTTTAAAACCGTCGGAATAGGTAATTTAAAAAAAAATTAAAAATAAAAATACTAATTTCAAACCTATGGCAGCGGTTTTAAAACGCTGTAATAACTCTACCTATTGTGGCAGTTTCAAAAAGTGCCATAGTAGGGAATCTATAGCAGTGGTTTAAAAAGTGCTAGCTTTAAACTGCCGTAATAGGTCAACCTATTGTGGCAGTTTCTAAAAGCATTGTAGTTGTCCTATAGTGGCAGTTTTCAAAACCGCCGAGAAAAAAACGCAACTGTAAAACCATTTTTTTGTAGTGGACATGAAAAGTCACAATCCTCCAATTTATCCAAGAAACTACCTTGAATCATCTTTGCTATCTCTTCTCTTGTAACCTATGAAACACATAATGATTGGTCAAGAGAATTGTGTTTTTGTTTGCAATGAGAGAGAGAGTGAGTGAAGAACTCAACAGAGAGTGAGATAAAGAAAAAAACAATGGAGAGAGAAGGGTGTAAAGGGGGAAAGTTAGGACTTGAGAGTCGGGAGAAGATTATAAAAGAATTGGATTTTTATTGTTTTTTAAAAATTATAAATAAATAAATAACATTAATGATGTGAAAATCTGTGGAGGCTGCAAAGCTTATGTGGTGCAACCTAAAGAAGTTAACAACTGGTCAAACATTTTCAACTTTATAGTATTTATAGATTATTAGGATTTTGTTTGGGAATCGCCTATTTTGCTGGAGCTAAAAACTTTTTACTGAAAGAACTATAGCAAAATAAGCTAAAAGCTAGCTGATTTTTTATTTTTTTTGGTTGCCAAAAGTACTCTAGAAAAAAGATAAAAAGTGCTGAAAGTACTGTAGAAAAATTTTACATATATTAACCCTATTTTAATGCTTGAATATGCAAAATAACTTCCATACATGAAAAACAAATATTTAACAACAACAACAATAATAATAACTAATTTTTTGTCTTAGCTATAATTTACTATCAAGTTTGTTATATCAAAATTAAAATACATATTTCACCAAAGCCATCAATTAGAGTTACCAAAAAAATACCATATGTTAATGGTAATTATAACAAGTTTTTAGATTTTAACAAAAAAAAAAAAAAAAAACCATAATATAAATGGTAATTATAACATTAGTAACAAAGGAAGTCCTACGATGGAAGAATCCCACATATTGATGTTGTGATATTGTTCCGAACCACTTTCATCTCAAGTTCATCTAAATAAGAGATCACATGTGCCCTTTCATCGTAATAACCTCCCTCACGACTTTCACATGAGTCCCGTCTAGAAAGCCTTTGTCCAATATCATTGTCTTCATGTGATCTAATAAAATTATGAAGAACCATTGTAGCAACAATGATGCGTACTTAAATATGTATATCATAGTTGGGCATATCTCTCAAAATTCTCCATCTATTCTTCTAAACACCAAAAGTTTGCTCTATGACAGAACGAAGTGATAAATGGAGATAATTAAATTTCTCCTCTGGATTTTGTGGTGTTCAGCCTTGTTAAAAATTGGGGAGGTGGTACCTCTCCCCCTTAAATGGTGCAAGGAACCCTTTCTTCATAAGGTACCCTGAATCAACAAGATAATATTTTCTTGCAAATGAGAATGTTTATTACATTAGCATTTTCACTACAAACAAGATTTTAATACATTAATTAAAATCCAACAATACAAACCAAGTAAAGGTTTTGGGAAGTTTTGACTTTCATTATTAAGGCAACTTAAAAATATTCTTGTATCATGTGTTGACCCTTCCCATTCAATACATGCAAATATGAATTTCATGTCAAAATCATAAGCACACATGCACGTGATTGTTGGCTCCCCTTTCCTTTCTCTATATGCATGTTACTTATGAACTAGTAAGACCACGGTGACATGAACCCCATCTGTTAGGTTCTAAAGACTTAGGATTTTATGTATTTAGAACTCTAATGTGTATTGTTGGCAAACCATGATCAAAACAAGAAGTTTTAGTCATGTTTAGACTTGCTCAAAGTTGGTTCATTTATGTAAAGTTGGAACAAGCTGATGCAGAAATTATTATTGCTTCTCGGCCTTGTTCAATCGATCGAAACTTAGGCTCGATCAATCGAAAATCAGGTCAGATGCGTTTTCTGCAGAATTCCAACTCAGCCCTAATTTGTTTTAAAACATTTAGGGTTTTGTAATTTGCCCTAGGTATATAAGGCAAACCCTAGCCACATTTTAGTGTTGCTCATATTACTGTTTGTGTAAATCTCTTGTGAGATCTGTGAGGAGCTTTCCTTTACACAAGCTTAGGATTATCAAGAAGGAGATTTCTTCAAGAGCTTGATGATCATTCAGTTGCTGCCATAAGAACTTAAAGAAACACAAGAGGGTGTGCTTGTACTTGCTGGAGAATCCAAGAAAGAAGGAGTCCGTGGTTTCGGAGCTTGCACGTGGTCATGTTAGTAAGTTTCTACTGGTGGGTAGCAATAGGATATTAGTGGTCTAAGTCCTGTTGAACAACTTCGATTCTTTCATAGTGGATTCAGGTTTACCTTGAGGATAGTTAGGTTAAATCATTCCCAGCTTTTTACCGGTTTGGTTTCATAGGTAATCATATCATTGTGTTATTTATCTTTCCGCTGTTTTGCATGATATGATTGTTTGATTGTGATAACCTAGATTTGGAATTTGGACTAAGTAACAACTTGGCTAATTACCTAGGTTAATCCAATTATGGTTTTAAGGGGTCTAAAAACTATCAAGTGGTATTAGAGCAGGTTGCTCTCTTGTTGTTGATCTTTTGATCATTGAGCTGATCCTTGACCTCTATTATCATGGAACACAAACATTCTCTTGTTATTCCTCCTCACTTTGATGGGAATAACTATACTTATTAGAAAGTAAGGATGAAAGCATTCCTGAAATCAATTGATGAGAGAGTATGGAACTTCGTTAAATACGGATGGGAGAAGCCCACTACTCTTGTTAGTGAGTGGCAAACTTCTCAAAAAGAAGCAGCTGCGTTTAATAGCAAAGTTATGAATGCTATCTTTAAAGCTGTCTCTGTGGAGGAATTTAAGAGAATCTCAAATGTTGAGGTTGCTCATACTGCTTGGAATATCCTCCAAACTGTGCATAAAGGCACAAAGGCTGTCAAAATCAACAAATTGCAGGAGCTAACTTCTAAATTTGAAAACATTAGGATGTCTGATGATGAATCTTTTGATGAATTCTATGCTAAACTTAATGATATTGTTAATTCTGCATATAACTTGGGTGAAATCTATGATCAACCTAAAATTGTTAGGAAGATTCTTAGATCTTTGACTGAAGATTTTAGACCCAAGGTGACTGCCATCACTAAGAGTAAGAATGTGGACTTCATCCCTGTTGATGAACTTGTAGGATCTCTTCAATCCTATGAGTTGGACCTACCTAAGACTAGCAAATTCAAATCAATGGCTCTTAAGTCAGTTGATGATGTTGATGTTGGTGGATTTGATGATGAGCTCTCTGCTACAGAGACTGTTTACCTTGCCAAGAACTTTAGGAATTTCCTTAGAAACAACAACAGAAGGGCAAGAGATAAGAACACTGCTGAACTTAGAAATTTTAGGAAGAATGATCCCACTAAGGTTAACAACACTGATAAACCTAGAGAAAAAGTGGGTCAATCTTCAAATAATTCTACGGGTCCTCAGTGTTTTGGATGTCAAGGGTATGGTCATATGAAATCTGAATGTCCTACCTACTTGAAGTCTAAGGGTAAGGCTATGGCTGTAACTCTTAGTGATAGTGAAGTTTCTGATGATAAGTCTGGTTGTGACGAGGATGGAAACTTCATTACTTTCACTGCTACTGCTGTAGTCAATGAAAGCATATCTGCTGAAGAGAACCCCTCTGATGGGGAACTCTCTGAAGACGCACATCTTCAAGAAGCCTACAATAGTCAATGAAAGCATATCTGCTGAAGAGAACCCCTCTGATGGGGAACTCTCTGAGAACGCACATCTTCAAGAAGCCTACAATAATCTTTGCAAAGTTGCTGCAAAAGATGCTATGAATGTTCAATTAGGCTTGAAGAAAATTGCATCTCTTGAGCTTAATAAGAAAAATTTTCTTGTTAAACTGTTTGATGCTACTGAACTTTTGAATAATGTGAAGACTGAGAACATGCTTTTACTTGATAAAGTTAAAAATTTGGAACATGAGCTTTTTGTTGCTAGAGAACAATCTAATAGATCTGCTAGTTCCAAACTTAATCATATGATGAGTGTTCAAAAGTCTCATTCTGACAAAACTGGGTTAGGTTTTGTAGAAAGCATCAATGTGTCTGCACCCAATTCCACTATCTTTGTTCCTTCATCTTCTTCTGAACCCCCTGTGAGTGAGGTTGTCAAGCCCTTAGAAGTTACACCTCTTAGGAATATTAGGGTTGATCTGAAAGAATCTAAACCTAAGCAGCCTACCCTTTCTAAGGACAAGTCACATGATAAGCTTGCATGGGTTTGTCATTTTTGTGGAAAGTCTGGACACATTCATCCAAACTGTTACAAGCTGCAAGCTGCTAAGAGAGCAAACAAACCAAAAGTACATGTGCCTCAAGCACAAGATCCTATGGTACTCATTGGTGACTTGGTAAAGGCTTTAAACCTTTATTCCAATCCTGGAGTTGGTAATCATTCCCATGTGAATAAGAACTCCAATGCTCGTGGTGCATCTAAAAAGTTTTGGATGCAAAAAGCTCAATCTAATTGAGTCCTTCTGACATGATCCTTGTGCTTCATTACTATTCTTTGTGACCATTGTACTTTGGTTTTTGTTTTATCTGTTTCTAGGATTTGCATTGCATAACATTCATACATTTCATTTTAGGTTGTTTTTGTTTATTTTTTTTCAAATAAAAAAAATTAGAAAAAAGGGACAAAAAGGAACCAAATTGTGTTTTGCACTATTTTCTTGATTTTTGAAAACAAGGTTAGTCAATTTATTTTCACATAACGTCTCTTTTGTACCTTGTTTAGCTTTGATAAGCTTACTTATTGCACTTTACTAGTTGAAGTTTTGTAGTGCATGTTATGTGGGAAAGATGTTTATGGTTTTGATCACTTTGTCTTGATCTTGAAGTCACATGTCTTTGATTGTCGGACTTGAACCTTTAGAGAAAGGCATAAATAACCATCTCACCACTGTTTACTAGCCAATCATGAACACCTTAGTGCATATCGTAAGATTTTGTACTCGAGAAAGTGTAGTACATACACAAAAAGAACATAAGGTGTAGCCTCGGTTTAAATGTTAAAATTGGTGTGTACATTATTGGACATAATGTTAAATCAATCAAATAAAATTGGTGTGTACATTATCCCGGCTATTTTAACAAGTTTCTAAATAATTAAAATTTGTGTGTACAATATGAGGCAAAATCAAGAAACTTACATAATTGCAAGCTTATGATCTAGGAGATGTGGGAGTTATATGATGTAACACTTTTGGTAATAGTCTCTTTCAAATTATATGTGATGAATTTTGTAGACTTTGTGTTTAATTGCTATACACATATCACCTCACATGTATCTCAAGCTTTTGCTAGCTGCACATACTACACGAGTTACTCTTTGCTAAACATTGTACATGTTACTGTGTGTGTCTTTGGTCTGACCAACTAGGTTTGCAAATACTTTGACTTTTTGTGCAAAACAGATTTGATGCTTGAGAATTTATGGAGAATGTTTGATAATCTTAATTTTGGGAAAACTGGGTTTAAGACTTTGTTTTTGAAATACATTTCATCACATACTCATGCATTTTGTTCATCAATTTCAATGTTTGAGGTATTTCTAAAATGTGTCTTTGTTATTTTCAAAACTGTGTTTTTTCTCAAAATTTTGTGAGCCTCTGTCTGTTTCGATTGATCCAATCTGTTTTTCGATCAATCAAAAGTGTTTTAAAATATTTAAAGAAGCCTCTGTCTGCTTCGATTGATCCAAACTGTTTTTAGATCAATCGAAATTGTTTTGAAATTGTTTGAAAATTTTTAAAAGAAGCCTCTGTCTATTTCGATCAATCAAAACTGATTTTCGATCAATCGAAACTCATGAATCAGGTTTTTTAAAAAATCAAATTTGACTTGTTCAAACCACTTTTTCTCTCTCTCGGACTCGGCAAGGCTCCACAACAAATTTTTTGTCGTTTTCCTCCTAATTTCTTGCTAGGTTTCTCTCTCCATAAGCCGGTCTGTCCATATTACCCTTTCTTTTGCATTGTTTTTCATGTTTTCATGCATTATTTCATGACTTATGGGTATATTTTCGAACTATGCATAATTTGGGGTTTTTGATTAATCAAGCCTTATTTTGTGAAATTGATCAATGGATTTTGTTGCTATTATGATATATTCATGATCTATGATGGTTAATTTGATCAATTTGGGGTTTTGTGATAAATTAAAAATTCTAGGGCTTGTATTGAACCCGAATTGGGGATTTTGTTCAAATTAGGTTTAATTGATGAAATTGGCTTGTTGTTTTAATGTAATTGATCATTTGTATCTATTTTCTCTCATGTGTAATGATCAATTCGTCAATTTATTACAAATTGAACAAGTGGTTTTTCAAATTTTGGGGTTTTTGTTAGAAACTCTATGCTCAAGCCAATTTTGTGCATTTGAACTTAACTTGGACTTAGTCTCACTGCATTAGTGCATGCATCATGACATTTAAACTGTTCATGCATCATATAGTTTTTTTTTCTATATTTTTTTTGTGCTAACTTGCAGTCTGCCCTTGGTTTTTGTTTTTTTTTGTGTCTTGGTCCTTATCCTAGCACCATGCCTAGGAAGACTATAGCCCATAGGACCCCCTCCACTTCCTTTGAGTCTCCCTCTAGAAGTGAGTTGTTTAGGAATGACAAAAGCAGAGAGGTTTATGAGAAACTGAACTGTAAGCGTAAGATTTAGGCTGAGCGTTCTGATGTATTAGATGAGGTAGATCCTGCCATTAGGGCAAACCTTAAGAGTAGAGGTTGGTTGTCCTTGTTAGAGGTAGATCATCCACCCCCAACCGCCCTGATAGAGAGTTCTTCTCGAATCTCTCTTGCCACATCTATGATTCCAACACCCTTGTTAGGAGTTTGGTACGAGATGTTGAGTTCACCATTACTCCTCAGGTAGTGGCTGATGCTCTTGGGGTTCCGATCGTTAGGGAGCCTGTCTATCCCTATGAGAAGTCTCCACCCTTAGATGACGTTATGTCATACATCACCGGGTCTTCTATCCAGTGGGGTTCTGATCCTCGGATCACGTCTGTTAAGCTTACTGAGACTGCCTATCTTTTCTTTAGGATAGTGTGTCATTCTTTGTGGCCTATTTCTCATCTTCACACCATCCCTCTTGAGCGGAGTGTGTTTTTGTACGCTGTTGTTTTTGGTGAGTCTATCAGCTTTCCACATCTGTTTCTTCGTTCTTTGAACGAAGTTTGTAAGAGTTCTGCCGTAGCGCATACTCTTATTCATCCTATTTTCATTCATAGAATTTTGTTGTTTCTTGGTCTAGCTGATTTCCCTGCTAGTGAGCCCGTTCATGTCATTGCTCCCATAGGTGCCACCTTCCTTAGGCAGAGGGCTACTCACTTGAGAGTTGGTCCTATGCGTCCTAGAGGTGCGTCATCTGGTGTTGTTCCCCCTCCTCCCTCTTCTACAGGTGCTGATATGGCTGGGGCGTCTGGTGCTGCTGCTACTGATGCTGATGTTCCTCCACCGACTACTTCGGATGATTCAGACATTCGACGTACATTGGATCATGTCTTGACCATTCAGGTAACTCATGGACAGATTTCGATGGACGTGCTCAATGAGATCCGTGCTTTGCGCGCAAAGTTGACATAGTTTTGACGATCTTCACTACCACCTCCTTTTGATGATGGATTTTGATTACCCTTTGGAATTCCATCACAAAAAGGGGGAGTACATATTTGAGCACTTGTAGAGTTTTTATTTTTAGGGGGAGAGCATTTCTTGTTGGTTGGAGTTTGTGGAGTTTAGATTGTATCTAGGTGCTTCACATTGTATTTTACCTTTTTAGCTCTTGCTATTTTTTTTGTTGGGCTATTCATGTTAGGGGGAGATACTTTTATTGCTTTATATGTTTCTTGTTTCAACTGCTTATTGATTTATATTTATGAGTTATTCATTGATATATGTCTTTATTGTGTGTTGGTTGAATTCAAGAATTTATTTTATTTACTTGTATTTTCCACACATGCGGCTATGCATTTTGTTTGAGTGTTTTCAAGAAATATACAGATTGATTCAATTGAGCTGCTGTCTATACTTGCAACTGATGGATAGTAATTAGGATTGGATTTGTTTTTATGAGCATTATTTTTGTAAAGGGCTTTTCTTTGTAAACTTTGAGCTTTTAGTTATGTTTTGTCACGGATTGCCAAAGAGGGAGTTTGTTAGGTTCTAAAAACTTAGGATTTTATGTATTTAGAACTCGAATGTGTATTGTTGGGAAACCATGATCAAAATAAGAAGTTTTAGTCGTGTTTAGACTTGCTCAAAGTTGGTTCATTTATGTAAAGTTGGAACAAGCTGATGCAAAAATTATTATTGCTTCTTGGCCTGGTTCGATCGATCGAAGCTTAGGCTTGATCAATCGAAAATCAGGTCAGATGTGTTTTCTACAGAATTCCAACTCAGCCCTAGTTTGTTTTAAAACGTTTAGGGTTTTGTAATTTGCCCCAGGTATATAAGGCAAACTCTAGCCACATTTTAGTATTGCTCATATTGCTGTTTGTGTAAATCTCTTGTGAGATCTGTGAGGAGCTTTCCTTTACACAAGCTTAGGATTATCAAGAAAGAGATTTCTTCAAGAGCTTGATGATCATTCAGTTGCTGCCATAAGAACTTTAAAAAATACAAGCGGGTGTGCTTGTACTTGCTGGAGAATCCAAGAAAGAAGGTGGTTTCGGAGCTTGCACGTAGTCGTGTCGGTAAGTTTCTACTGGTGGGTAGCAATAGGATGTTAGTGATCTAAGTCCTGTTGAACAACTTTGATTCTTTCATAGTGGATTTAGGTTTATCTTGAGGATAACTAGGTTAAATCCTCCCTCGGTTTTTACCGGTTTGGTTTCCTAGGTGATCATATCATTGTGTTATTTATCTTTCTGCTGCTTTGCATGTTATGATTATTTGATTGTGATAACCTAAATTTGGAATTTGGACTAAGTAACAACTTGGCTAATTACCTAGGTTAATCCAATTGTGTTTTTAAGGAGTCTAAAAACTATCACCGTCAATTGCTCCAATGCAATCCTAATCATTGCCATAAAAATGCCATGTGCAATTTGCAACATGTTTTGATCATAAAGATAAATTGAATAAAATTAAATCAAGATACCAAAATAACATAGTACCTTGAAATGTGGCCAATATCTATTAGAATATTGAATATGTTGTGGCACATTAGGAAATGCAAGATTAGCGGGCTTGATAATGTCTTATGACATAACATTGGTTAACAATGTAACTATAATTTTCATGTGTTTGCTTATTGTCTCACTCGAACATTGAAATCTATCTTGAAACATTTTATTACACATGCCATGACCAAGTACCACCAATATAATTGCCATAGACTCTTCAACTCTTTTGCTACCCTTATATCCATATTGAGTGCTCAATGTATTACACAATTCTCCAAAAACATGGCATGGTACTCTAAATACATTGCGACATTTCCGCTCATTCCCATGTAAAATATATTGTGCCCATTCATACCCTGTTTCTACATTTGTATGCATCGATACTTTGTTCATATACGTCTCCATGTAAGTTATGACACTTGCATACCCAGCTAAATATGTTGTGTGCACAAGCTCATCACTTATTTTAAAATCCATTTCCCTGCATGTATGTGGTAACATAAACCAAACTATACATATAAAAATTACTCAAGCAACAAAAGTTCATATTACCTCACAACCATTTCATCATTT
Source organism: Quercus robur (assembly GCF_932294415.1). NCBI lineage: Eukaryota > Viridiplantae > Streptophyta > Magnoliopsida > Fagales > Fagaceae > Quercus > Quercus robur. The sequence continues at coordinate 45,582,623 of NC_065535.1, forward strand.
CATTAATCAAATAAAATAAAAATGCTATAACAATACCATGAACAAAGAACATATAAATTAAGCAATGTAAAGGTGACATCAAGCACATAGAGAAAGAAGAAGATCTGAGTCTTTAAGCAGATTAAGCTTGTACCTAAAAAAATTGTAGGGTCAAAGATGCTAACCTGAACAAAAGAGAACAAAAGTGGATCTGTGAGTTTGAGACTCCTTGATCTAAGAAAACCCAAGAAAGAAAGTTGAGAAATGGGGGAAGGAAGTGGAATACGATAAGGGTCAAATAGGTTATATGCAGCTAACGGATGTAGTGAAGTGAAACATATAGATAAAGTAGTAAAATACTAATACACCCTTAAAGATACAGAGAAGAATAGAGAGAGACCCAATAGGGGAATTATAAATAAAGTGGGCAAAAAAATATCTTGGCTGGAAACACTTTATTACATTCACAAGCTATTCACATAAAACATCCAACATAAATAATATTAAAACATAAGTTCTTAACCTATTCCATAATTAAATAAAACATAAATTCTTAACCCCACAACATGTTTTTAAGAATACTAATAAAGCACAAATACTCCAATTACATAACACATACGCTCCTAAAAAATTAACCCCTTCAATACAACCACAATTCACCAAAGATTAGGCCTTTTATCGTACTGTTTTTCTAGCCAAAGCAACTGGAACATTTTATCATGCTTATTTGCTATAAACATGTTCATCGCACTTTGATTTTCCATGAAAAATAAGGAGCTAAACATATGGAGGCGATGACCCGATTGCACCCTGGAAGACTCAACACCATTTCCATAACTGCTTGAACCTCAATAGCTGCTGCAGAAGTAATTCTTAAGTATGATAGGTCCACAACCGTGTGAAACAAGGATTCTTACAAAATGGAGTGGGAGCTTAGTTACACAACACAAGACTGCAAGCACTAGCTCTTTAATAATTTTCAAATTAGCATACAGTTTATTTGCTTTTTCAGTTCATTTACCTTTAATCCTTCGTACGGATTGCTCACACACAAGCACGAATTTCAGCCCTGTACATCAAAAGAAAAACAAAGATAATATGAAATTATGAATAGCTAAATGACATGGGCTTTAAAAATGTGGAACTTGAATAACAAAAAATTAAAAAAATTGGTACCTTTCTTGATACAACACAAATGTATTAAAGAAGAAATGTATACCCATCATTATCATCATACAGCACAAATGTATACCCATCATAATCATCAAAGAATACCCAAAAAATTGAACTCTAATCTTTAACAAACCCTAAAAATGCACCCACCCCCAACAAAAGGGAAAACAGATTAATAAATATAAAAAAATTTTATAAAAACTCACCGACACATGGCTCATCTCCCTCACAGTGGCGGCATCATCTTTGTCTTTCTTTCAGTCTCACAGCCTCTTCGAATCACTATGGGTCTGTTAGGGGTTTGTGCAAATAAAGGAACAGGGCAGAGTGACAGATTTGAAGCAGATATATGGGTTGTTGGTAGGTAGATATGAAATTGAGGAGCATTGAAGAGGAAGGAGTTGTGGCGTTGATGATGAGAGAGAGTCAAGGTGTGGGAATTGCACAGTAACCTATCAAGTCTGATGGGCTACGTAAGAAGCAAGTATCTTAGTTTGATAGTATAAGAATAGAGAATAAATTTTGAAAAATATAAAAAGTTGAGGTCGAAGTTCTCACTCGAATGAATGATACATGTGAAATCTCATACCTGATTGTTGCTCTAGTGAAATAAAAATCTCAAGCCAATTGCTTGGTTCAATATATAAAAAGCTTGCTCAAGCTAGATTTTCTCACTCAAGTAAGAAGGGAGTGAGAGTTGTTTTCCAAATCGCAATATGAGATATGTGGGTTGTGTCATGTGTGTCACTAATACTATGTCAAGGTGTGCAATAGGATTCTGCTTGTCAAGGACTCAGTAAAGCTGGTGACAAAAGGCCCAAGCCCTGCCAAGTATAAAAGGGGCACAAAGTCTTTTCAATTAATGTCTCATACTAGGCATTGACGTCCGATATATATCACACCATTACCAATACATGCTGAAGGAACATGTGATGGTGTTGAGAGACAAATGATAGTAAGGTGCAATGGAAAACAAAAAACTTTGGACAAAAGATTGAAAAACAAAACTTTTTGTGCTAGGGTTGTGTACGCAACCTTGCTAGCTACATATGCAGGCACTCGACATGATTACGTACGTAGGCTTAGGATTGCGTACCAGGCGCTGAGGGGCGACTCAAGGCTTATATCAATTAGGCGTTGGATTAAGCTCTAATACGAAAATGTCCTAACTTGTAAGTGAATACTCAAATCCCAATAAGAAAAGACTTCATCCAAATAATTGTTTTGACAAAAATATTTTTAATTTAAATTGATAAAATCTTACTTTACACTGATTAAATTAACCATATCAAAAATTGTAAAATGAGATGTTAGCAAAATCAAAAAACCAAAACTTTATTAATAATTTTTCTCAAAAAAACAACTTTATTAATAATTTTGTATCTTGAGAAGTGGGAAGCATTTAAATATTATATATTGATATGTAAAATTACCATATAAATAAATAAATAAAAAAATGCCCTCATTTAAAATTATCGCCTTAGAGTAGTCACAATGAGTATGCGATTTATTTTGACTTTAGGAAATTAGCACAAAGAAATTTATTCATGGTTCTAGCCTTAAATAGAAGATTTATTTATCTCGATGAATTGGGGGGCAAGTTGCAATGAGAAGTGTGTAAGACAATTGATTTTTTTTTTTTTTTTTAGAATGTTAGGTTCTATAAATTTAGGAACTAATGTATTTAGAACTCTAATGTGTAATGTTGGCAAACCATGATCAAAACAATTGTTAGTCTTGTTTAGATTTGCTCAAAGTGTGTACATTGTATGTAAAGTTGGAATCGAGTGGCTGCAGAAGTATTAGTGACTTTTGGCCTGGCTCGATCGATTGAAGAATAGGCTCAATCAATCGAATCTCAGGCAGAATGTTTTTTCTGTAGATTTTTCCAACTCAACCCTAGCCTATTAAAACGTGTAGGGTTTTATGTTTTTCCCTAAGTATAAAAGACAAACCCTAGCCACGTTTTTGAGGTTGCTCTATTTTGTTGTGTGTGTGAATCTCTTGTGAGATCTAGAGGTGGTTGCCTTCACAAATGCTTAGGATTATCAAGAAGGAGATTTGATTAAGAGCTTGATGATCATGCAGTTGCTGCACTAAGAAGCTTAAAGAAACACAAGTGAGTGTGCTTGTACTTGCTAGAGAATCCAAGAAAGAAGGAGTTCGTGGTCTTGGAGCTTGCACGTGGTCGTGTTAGTAAGTTTCTACTGGTGGGTAGCAATAGGATGTTAGTGGTCTAAGTCCTATTGTAAAACTTTGATTCTTTCATAGTGGATTCAAGTTTACCTTGAGGATAGCTAGGTTAAATCCTCCCTAAGTTTTTACCGGTGTGGTTTCTTAGGTCATCATATCATTGTGTTATTTATATTTCCGTTGCTATGCATGATATGATTGTTCAATTGTGATAGCCTAGATCTAGAATTTGGACTAAGTAATAACTTGGCTAATTAACTAGGTTGATCCAATTGTGTTTTAAGGGGTTTAAAAACTAACAAGTGGTATCAGAGCGGGTAGCTCTCTTGTTGTTGATCTTTTGATCTCTGAGCTGATCCTTGATCCTGTTGTCATGGATTCTTGGAAAATCTTTTTACTTATTTGTCAACTTGCTTACTTGTTGTCTTTGTCTTTTGTTGCTTTTGTTAAATCTTTCCTTGAGCTTCTTGGTCTTATCACATGTGATAATAATTACTTGTGTTATACTGCTTTAACCGCCTTAAAGGCACGTGATTCTTGTCTTTGGTATTTGGATAGTGGTTGTTCCAGTCATATGACATGAAACAAAGGATTATTCAAGACTCGTTTTGAAGGAAAGATTGGGATAGTCACTTTTGGAGATGGAAGCAAATCAGTGATCAGAGGAATTGGAACTGTGGACATTCCAGGGTTGCCAGTCTTTGAAGATGTTTGGTATGTTGATGGACTGAAGGCAAATTTACTCAGCATCAGTCAGATTTGCGACAATGGATTGAATGTTCTCTTCACTAAGTATGAATGTGTGTTGGTGTAAGGACTGCTGACAACTGTTATGGTTTAACACCAAGTATAAGTAACAAGTATTTTAGTGCAAAGATTGATCAAGTTGATTTGTGGCATCAACGGTTAAGGCATGCGAAGGAGCCTGCCTCATGCAAGCCATAAGCAGTTAGAGAAGATTTCCAAATGTGATGCAGTTATTAGTTTACCTAAGCTTGAGAAGATAGATAAGTGCATATGTGGACCATGTCAGATAGGTAAACAAGTGAAATCCAAACATCCGTCTGTAGCTAGTGTTCAAACTTCAAGACCTCTTGAGTTTTGTACATTGATCTTATAGGTCCTGCTAGAGTTCAGAGTTTAGGTGGAAAGAAATATATTCTAGTTGCTATGGATGACTTTACTAGATATACTTGGATTGTGCTTTTGAAAGATAAAGCTGAGGCTCTTGAAAAGATGAAACATTTGTGCAAGAAATTGCAGGTTGAGAAAGATACTATGATAGCCAGAATTAAGAGTGACCATGGAAGAGAATTTGAGAATACCAAGCTAGCTACCTTCTACAATGATCAAGGCACACATCAAGAGTTCTCTTCACCTAAGACACCTCAACAAAATGGAATAGTGAAACGGAAAAATAGGGTTGTTCAGGAGATGGCACGTGTCATGTTACACAATAAAAAGTTGCCCAAATCCTTCTGGGGAGAAGCAGTTAACACTCCTTGCCATACACTCAACCGGGTGTATTTCAAACCTGATTCCAAGAAGACTCTTTATGAACTCTGGAGAGGAAAGAAGCCTGTAGTCAAATATTTCAGGACATTTGGTAGTGATTGTTACATAATACGTGATAGAGAGAACCTAGAAAAATTTGATGCAAAGAGTGACAAGGGATATTTTCTGGGATACTCCTCTACTAGTAGAGCATATAGCGTGTATAATCTAAGAACCAAAACAGTCATGGAATCTTCAAATGTTGTGATCAATGATGAAGTATGTTCAGAAGCACATTCAGAAAACACTACTCCGATACAAGATAAGCCTATGGAGGTTAATGACTCACTTCCTGTTGATTATGTGAGGAAGCATGGTGATGAAGAGTTGATGGTGCTAAATGATGCAGTCTCTGTGCCATCGAGTCCAGAACCATCCACACCGGTTCATGAGACTCAACAAGCACAACATGAGTTTAGTCCTTTATCAGAACAAAAAGGTACCTCCACATCTCTAGTTAAAGGTCCTTCCTCTAGAGTAAGGCTAAATCATCCTACCACAAATATATTGGGAAGTTTGAATGATAACATGAGATTAAGATTAAAAGCCTTAAGTGTAATTACACACTCATGCTATTTGTCCCAATTTGAATCGAAGAAGGTAGATGAAGTACTTTAAGATGCTAATTTGGTAAATTCTATGCATGAAGAACTTCATCAGTTTGTTCGAAATGATGTGTGGGAATTAGTTCCTAGACTAAAGGGAGTAAATGTGATTGGAACTAAATGGATCTTTAAGAACAAGTCAGATGAACATGGCACTATTATTAGGAATAAATCAAGACTTGTTGCTCAAGGTTACATACAAGTGGAAGGGATTGACTTTGATGAGACCTTGGTAGCAAGATTGGAATCCATTAGGATACTTTTGGCTATAGCTAGTCATCTGAATTTCAAGCTATATCAAATGGATGTCAAGAGTGATTTCTTGAATGGAATGTTGCAAGAAGAGGTATATGTTGAACAACCGAAGGGTTTTGTTGATCCTTACAGACCGGATGATGTTTATAAGTTGAAGAGAGCCCTGTATAGTTTGAAACAAGCTCCACGGGCTTGGTATGATAGATTGACTGCATATCTCACTGAGCATGGATTCAAAAGGGGATCTACAGATACTACTCTCTTCATAAGAAAGGATAAGAATAGTTTTGTTGTAACTCAAATTTATATTGATGATATTGTTTTTGGTGCTACTAATGACTCTCTTGCTCATTCTTTTGCAGATGAAATGAAGACAATGTTCGAAATGAGTACGGTTGGTGAACTAACTTATTTTTTAGGATTACAGGTGAAGCAAACGGATTTAGGAATCTACATCAACCAAGCAAAGTATGCAAGAAATCTAGTCAAGAGATTTGGACTGGATAAGGCTGCACATGCTAGAACACCAATGGCTGCAAATGCAAAATTAACAAATGATCCATCAAGTGGGTCTGTTGATGTTACATTATATAGAAGCATGATTGGATGCCTGTTGTATTTGACTACTAGTCGGCCTGATATTGCCTTTAGTGTTGGTGTCTGTTCTAGATTTCAATCTAATCCTAAAGTTTCACACTTGAATACTGTAAAAAGAATCATAAAATATGTTGTTGGAACTTGTGATTATGGATTATTTTATAGTAAAGAGTCTAATCTATCTCTTGCTGGATTTTCTGATACTGATTGGGCTGGTAATGCTAATGATAGAAAAAGCACCACCGATGGGTGTTTTTATGTAGGAGCCAATCTTGTTGCTTGGATGAGTAAAAAGCAAAATTCTGTGTCTTTGTCTATAGCAGAGGTAAAATATATTGTTGCTGGAAGTTGTTGCTCACAGCTTCTTTGGATGAAAAAGGTTTTGACTGATTATGGGATATCCCAAGATACCATGGTTGTTTATTGTGATAATTCTAGTGCTATTGATATCTCTAAGAACCCTGTTCAACATTCTAAGACTAGGCACATAGAGATTAGATATCACTTCATTTAGGATCTAGTTGAAAGGAAGATTGTGTGTCTTGAGTATATTTACTGAATGTCAGAACGCTGACATCTTCACCAAACCTCTTGATAGAAGTAAGTTTGAGACACTTCGTCAAGTAATTGGTGTGATTCTGTATCCTTGATCTTTCTTGGCTTTCTTGGTCCTTGTGCTTCATTGCTATATTCTTTGTGACCATTGTTCTTTGGTTTTTTGTTTTCTTTGTTTCTAGGATTTGCACTGCAAAACATTCATGCATTTCATTCTAAGTTGTTTTTGTTTATTTTTTCAAATAAAAAAAAAAGGAAGCAAATTGTGTTTTGCACTATTTTCTTGGTTTTGAAAACAAGGTTGGTTAATTTATTTTCACATAACATGTCTTTTGTACCTTGTTTAGCTTTGATGAGCTTACTTATTGCACTTTACTAGTTGAAGCTTTGTAGTGCATGTTGTGTGAGAAAGATGTTTATGATTTTGATCACTTTGTCTTGATCTTGAAGTCACTTGTCTTTGACTGTCGGGCTTGAACCTTTTGAGAAAGGCATAAATAACCATCTCACCACTATTCACTAGCCAATCATGAACACCTTAGTGCATATCGTAAGATTTTGTAGTCGAGAAAGTGTAGCACATGCACAAAAAGAACATAAAGTGTAGCCTCGATTTAAATGTTAAAATTGGTGTGTACATTATTGGACTTAAAGCTAAATCAAATAAATAAAATTGGTGTGTACATTATCCCGGCTATTTTAATAAGTTTATGAACAATTAAAATTTGTGTGTACAATATGAGGCAAAATCAAGAAACTTACATGATTGTAAGCTTATGATTTAGGAGATGTGGGAGTTATATGATGTAACTCTTTAGGTGATAGTCTCTTTCAAATCCTATGTGATGAATTTTGTAGACCTTGTGGTTGATTGCTATTCACATATCACCTTACATATATCTCAAGCTTTTGCTAGTTGCACACACTACACAAGTTACTCTTTGCTAAACATTGTACATGTTATTGAGTGTGTTTTTGGTCTGACCAACCAAGTTTGCAAATACTTTGAGTTTTTATGCAAAACATATTTGATGCTTGTGAATTTATGAAGAATGTTTGAAAATCTTAATTTTGGGAAAACTGGGTTTAAAACTGTTGTTTTTGAAAAACGTTTCATCACATACTCATGCATTTTGTTCATCAACTTCAATGCTTTGAGGTGTTCCTAAAATGTGTTTTTTTTTTTTTTTTTTAAACTGTGTTTTTCTCTCAAAATTTAAGTGAGCCTCTGTCTATTTCAATTGATCGAGTTTGTTTTTCAATCAATCGAAATTGTTTTTAAAAATTTTAAGGGAGCCTTTGTCTGCCTTTGTCTGTTTCGATCAATCGAAACTGATTTTCGATCAATCGAAAATGTGAATAAGGTTTTTAAAAAAATGGATTTGACGTGTTCAATTCATCTTTTTCAAAACTTTTTCAAATTTTCTTTCTCTCTCCAATTCAGACAAGCTCACTCATCATTTTTTGTCATTTTCCTCCCAAATTTTTGCAAGGTTTTCCTCTCTCTAAACTGGTAAGTCTATTTTACCCTTCCTTTTGCATTTATTTTCATGTTTTCATGCATAAACTCATGCATTTTGTTGGGATTTTCAGACCTATTCAAATTTGGGGTTTTTGCTGATTCAAGTCTTCTTTTCTGAAATTGATTATTGGGTTTTGTTCCTATAATGTTATTGATCTATGATGTTTAATTTGATCAATTTGGTGTTTTGTGAGAAATTGGAAATTCTAGGGCTTGTATTTACCCGATTTGGGGATTTTTTTCAAATTGAGTTTAATTGATGAAATTGGCTTGTTGAATTGATGTAATTGATCATTATATTCTGTATTCTATCTTGTGTGATGATCAATTGGTCAATTTTTTACAAATTGAACAAGTGGTTTTTCAAATTTTGGGGTTTTTTGTTTGAAACTCTATGCTTAAGCCAATTTTGTGTCTTTGAACTTAAATTGAACTTAGTTTCCCTGCATTAGAGCATGCATCATGACATTTAACTGTTCATGCATCATATAGATTTTTTTTTTTTTTTTTTTTTGTGCTAACTTGCAGTCTGCCCTTGGTTTTTCTTTCTGTTCTTTTTGTTTTGCTTTATGTCATTGTACTTATCCTTAGCATCATGCCTAGGAAGACTAGAGCCTATAGGACACCCACCACTTCTTCTAAGTCTCCCTCTACGAGTGAGTTGTTTCGGAGTGACAAAAGCAGAGAGTTATATGAGAAGTTGAATAGTAAAAGAAAGATATGGGCTGAGCGATCTGTTGTGTTAGATGAGTTTGATCCTGCCATTAGGGCAAACTTTGAGAGTAGCGGCTGGTTGACTTTGTTGGAGATAGATCATCCACCCCCGACTGCATTGATTAGAGAGTTCTACTTGAACCTCTCTTGCCACATCTATGATTCCAACACCCTTGTTAGGAGTTGGATATGAGGTGTTGAGTTCACCATTACCCCTAAGATAGTGGCTGAAGCTCTTGGTGTTCCAGTCATTAGGGACCCATCTATCCTTATGAGGAGTCTCCACCCCTTGATGACGTTATGTCATACATCATTGGGTCTTCTATCTAGTGGGGTTCTGATCCTCGGATCAAGTCCGCTGAGCTTACTAAGACTACCTATCTTTTCTTTAGGATAGCGTGTCATTCTTTATGGCCTATTTCTCATCTCCACATCATCCCTCTTGAGCGATGTGTTTTTTTGTACGCCTTTGTTTCTGGTGCTACTATTAGTTTTCCTCATCTGTTTCTTCGTTCTTTAAACGAAGTTAATAGGAGTTCAGCCGTTGCTCAAGCTCTTATTCATCCTATTTTCATTCATAGGATTTTGTTATTTCTCGGTTTAGTTGACTTCCCTACTGGTGAGCCCGTACATGTTGTAGCTCCCATAAGTGCCACCTTCCTTAGGCAGAGAACTGCTCATTTGAGAGTTGGCTCTGCATGTCCTAGAGTTGAGCATTCTGGTGTTGTACCCCCTCCTCCCTCTTCTACAGGTGATGCTACAGCTGAGGCGTTTGGTGCTGCTGCTGCTGATGCTGATGTTCCTCCACCGACTACTTCGGATGATTCAGACATTCGACGTACGTTGGATCATGTCTTGACCGTTCCGGCAGCTCATGGACAGATTTTGGTGGACGTGCTCGATGAGATCTGTGCCTTGCGAGCAGAGTTGGCACAATTTCGACGATCCTCACCACCACCTCCTTTTGATGATGGATTTTGATTGCCCTTTGGCATTCCGTCACAAAAAGGGGTAGTACATTTGGGACATTTGTAGAGGTTTTTGTTCTCAAGGGGAGAGTTTTTGTGTTTGTTGGACCTTGTGGAGATTAGATTGTATCTAGCTGCTTCACTTTGTATTTACCTTTTTTGGCTCTTGATGTATTTTTGTTGGGCTATTCATGTTAGGGGGAAATACATTTATTGTTTTATATGTTTCTTGTTTCACAGCTTATTGATTTATAGTTATGAGTTATTCATTGATATATGTCTTTATTTTGTGTTAAGTGAAATCAAGAATTTATTTTATTTACTTGTAGTTTCCACACATGCGTTTATGCGTTTTGTTTAGTGTTTCAGGAAATATACAGGTTGATGTTTCTTAGTTCACTGCTTATTGATTTATATTTATGAGTTATTCATTGATATATGTCTTTATTTTGTGTCGAGTGAAATCAAGAATTTATTTTGTTTACTTGTATTTTCCACACATGCGTTTATGCATTTTGTTTAGTGTTTCAGGAAATATACAGGTTGATTCAATTGATTTGCTGTCTACACTTGCAACTGATGGATAGTAGTTAGAATTGGATTTGTTATAATGGGCATTTTTTTGAAAAGGGCTTTTCTTTGTAAACTTTGAACTTTTAGTTGTGTTTTGTCATGGATTACCAAAGGGGGAGTTTGTTAGGTTCTAAAGACTTAGGAACTAATGTATTTAGAACTTTAATGTGTAATGTTGGCAAACCATGATCAAAACAGTTGTTAGTCTTGTTTAGACTTGCTCAAAGTGTGTACGTTGTATGTAAAGTTGGAATCAAGTGGCTGCAGAAGCATTAGTGACTTTCGGCCTGGCTCGATCAATCAAAGAATAGGCTCGATCAATCGAGTCTCAGGTAGAATGTTTTTTCTGCAGATTTTTCCAACTCAGCCCTAGCCTATTAAAACGTGTAGGGTTTTATGTTTTGCCCTAAGTATAAAAGGCAAACCCTAGCCACGTTTTTGAGGTTGCTCTATTTTGCTGTGTGTGTGAATCTCTTGTGAGATCTAGAGGTGGTTGTGAAAGTTCAAAAACGTGTACAAAAACACTTTTGAACGTTTAGACCCCCAAAAACCAACTTAACCAACCCAAGCAATATGTCAAACAACTAGTGTGCGGAAACTTAACATATGCTATAATATGGAATTGATTAAACAACTATCTAAGCCACAACAAAATAAACCACAGCAGATAATGTAAAGGCAGAGATAGAGAGGAAGGAAGATGCAAACACAGAGATAACACCAGATATGTTATCGAAGAGGAAACCGAAGACCTCGGCGAAAAACCTCTCCGCCGCCCTCCAAGCGGTAATCAATCCACTAGAAAATACAGTTGGGATACAAGGACAGCAATAGACCCTCCAAGCCTAATCTACCCAATGCACCTAAGCCCTCCAACCTTCTTGCTCCAACGAGGTTGCGCCGAACCTTTTTCTTTTCTAGCTTTCCGGATTCCGCTACTACACCGTAGCATCAACCAATGAAGATTGGCTCCTTCCTAACTGCTTCCCAGAACTCCAAACGTCTGTCTCACAGAGATGATAATGGTGAGAACCAGGTTTGGTATAATGCCTCTTAAGGATTTGACAATGGAGAGGAAGAGAGTGAGGGAATTTGATGAGACTCTAAGGTAGAGATTGTGGGTGAAACAATCTGGTTTTTCTTTAGGGTTTCTCTCTCAAAATTCTCTCTGGAAGCTCTCTTTCAATCGTGGGTTAAAAGGGTATTTATACAGGAGTGAAGAGGAATGCGAAACGTCAGGTTTTTCCAAAACAGGGGTGGCTCGCGGCTTGACCTCGCGGCTTGACTAAGTCGCGAGTTCCAATCGCGAGTTAACCGTATGGCCAGTTGTTCTGTTTTGTCCTGTAGTGCTCCAACTAGCATGACTGTTCATCTTCCAACATGCTTGGCACATGTGCATCTTCTGGCGGGTTGAAGCCGCGAGTCCACCCGCGAGTCCCAGCCGCGACACTTTGTTTTCTTGCACACTCTTGAGCAATCTTCACTCTATCTCACTCACTACCCTTACAATAATCCCACCTAAATACAGGGTTTCTAAATGCTGAATTACAAGCAAATTTGGCACGGAATAAAGCCAATTAGATGGTTGAATAAATTCAACCTTACAGGTTGCCTTCACACATGCTTAAGATTATCAAGAAGGAGATTTGATTGAGAGCTTGATGATCATTCAATTGCTGCACTAAGAAGTGTAAAGAAACACAAGCGGGTGTGCTTGTACTTGCTGGAGAATCCAAGAAAGAAGGAGTCCGTGGTCTCAAAGCTTACACGTGGTCGTGTCAGTAAGTTTCTACTAGTGGTTAGCAATAGGATGTTAGTGGTCTAAGTCCTATTGTAAAACTTCGATTCTTTCATAGTGGATTTAGGTTTACCTTGAGAATAGCTAGGTTAAATCCTCCCCAGGTTATATCATTGTGTTATTTATATTTCCGCTGCTATGCATGATATGATTGTTTGATTATGATAACCTAGATCTAGAATTTGGACTAAGTAATAACTTGGCTAATTAACTAGGTTAATCCAATTGTGTTTTAAAGGGTCTAAAAACTAATAGAGAAGAAAGACCTCGAACTTTTATTGAAATAAAAACTAGCCATAATTGGCTATGAGAACATCATGAAGATGGGAGGGAACATCCTCCATCCACACCGCTAAACCTCTAACATGTATAGCATGTTTTGCTAGGTTGTGAGCTACATTATTACTTTAGGCATATGATGAAAAGAAATACTAGTGAAAGTTCCTATGATAAATTGAACTGTTTTAAGAAGATGTCCGAAGGATGCCAGAGATTCCTCTTCACTTTTAAGAGTGTTGATGACAACCATAGAATCTCCCTCAAGAATAAAGGAAGAGAGACCTAGCTCATGACCAAAGAGGATGGCTCGAATTGCCATCAAAGCTTCAACATCATCGGATGGTTTGGGGGGGGGGGGGGGGGAAGAGAGACATTCTCAGAGAGGGATGCGAATGGTGAAAAGCAAGAAATGGCAATGGGGTTGATTTAGGTTGAGATATCTATTTAAGACTAGTAAGGGTTGCATGTGTTGCCCCTTGAATGAGAAAATTTAAGATAGAATTTTTTTTTGTAGTATCAAACCATGTATTTAAATTTAGAATAGTTATTTAACATATGACTATCTATTTAGTAAGATAATTTCTTAGGAGAATGTATTTTGTATCAAATGATATCATGTCAATGATATCGAAATCCAATAAGTGTGAGACATGTCAACAAAAAATAACTAATGCACTAACAATTGAAAGATGTGTTAGTGGATAGTTATTTTTTCACACATATCTCTTATTTATTAGATTTTGATATGGATGACATGATAACATTTGATATAAAATACATTTTCATTTCGTAGAACCTATTTACTAAAGACAGTATATATCTATTCACATAAAAAATTCTACTAAGAATGATAACAAATGTCGTCATCTTCCAACAATAAACAACTAAGGTGTGATAAAAAATTGTAACAATATTCAAATTTTCGCAATAAATGATGACATATGCTACAATTGAAACTCTTCATCAAATTAAATACCTACAACCATTTGCAATGAATATTTTGTTATTCATACTTCCTTCTTTATCATTTTATTTTATGAGCCTAACTACGATGTTATGCACACTTGATTTTTAATGAACACATTTTTTAGAAAGAAAACAAATAAAAAAAAAAACAAAAAACAAAAGACATATGTCATTGAAGCTTCTATTAGAAAAAATCATAAAATTATAAATCTAGAAGATTTAAACTTCTTGTGGATGACTAAATTTTGGGTTTAAAAATAAATCAAACAAGCAAAAATAGTTTCATAAATGCAAATTTGTATTGATGAATATGTGGTACAATTCTCTGTGATTACAAAAGAGTGATCCTCTGATTCAATCTCCTTGAAAGATTTGTTGATTGGAATTGTGGTAATGTGATTTTGACTTGTGCACCAAATTTCTTTCAATTTGGTTGAAGGATGGATCGAAAACCCTTGAAACAGAATTACAATGAATCTTTGGTTATGAGCTTGTTAGAAATTCTTCGTTCTTAAAAGATTTGTTGATTGGAATTATGGTAATGTGATTTTGACTTGAGCACCAAATATCCTTCAATTTGGCCGAAGGATGGATCAAAGACCCTTGAAACAAAATTACAATGAATCTCTAGCTATGAGCTTGTTAGAAATTCTTTGTTCTTTATGTGTTCTTCATCTTCGTAGGTTTGTGGTGGAAGTTCTTTGGGGCTTTAAAGGCTTGAATCTGTAGAGCTTCACTGATTTGTGGTTTGTTAAGGTTTTTGGAGGCTTTTAAGCTTAATTCCAGTGAACTTTAAGATCTAGGAAGATGATTTGGATGATTTCTCTTCGAATGTTCTTCGTATTCGAAGGTTTGTGACGGAAGTTCTTCAAAGCTTTGGAGGCTTGAATTCGTAGAGCTTCACCAATGTGTAATTCTTGAAGTTTCTGAAGGCTTTTGGGCATGATTTCAACAAACTTTAAGATCTAAGCAGGTAGTTTAGATGATTCTACCTCGAATGTTCTTTGTATTCGAAGGTTGAAGTTCTTGGAGGCTTTAGGGTTTGATTCTAGCAAAGCTTCAGTACTTTTGAATTTTCTTTGATGCTGCTTGTGGCATGGATGCCTTGGTGTCTTCCAAGATTTCTCCCAAGATGTCTTGGTCTGTAGAAATGCCTTAGGAAGGCTTCTATTAATAGGAGTTTGTGGGTGGGTGAGCGACACGTGGCGAAGTTTGATTGGTGACATGTGTCACAATTTGATTGGAGGGGCTTTAAGACTTTTTCTCCAAGATACATGGCATCTTTTGATTGGCTGAAATGTTTTGATTTTCAAGGTGACACATGTCAGCACCCGATTGGACTGCCTATGTCATCACTTACATGCGTCGAGCTGCTTATGTCATTGCTCACACGCGCTGATGTGTGATTAGTTTTTTCATGCATTTTATGCTTCTATTTCAACGACACTTGGCAAATTCCTATTGGTTTCTAAATAGTGATAGCAAAACCTAGTAGCAATACATGGCACTTTGTAATTGGCCATACGTTGTGAACTTGGTAGCATGATGTGTCAGCTAATGATAGGTTAGGAATTTTCCCTCTCTACAAATGCCCCCTCGAGACTCATTCACACACATAATTTCAGAGTGTGATGGAGGAATGAGTTTCAAAAATAGATTTTTACACTTGACTCTTCAAGTGAAGTAGTTGAAGGTGGTGAAGCTTTCAGCAGGATGAAGTAATTTCAGAAAAGTAGACCCACCCATATGAAAGGTTTTAATGAGACCACAAAATGATCAGCAAGTAGTTGAATGTACCTACATGACTGAGCCTTCTCAACAGAGGTTAAGTTGAAGTAATTTTAAAAGAGTGTTCCATGGTATTTGAAATGGGTTAGTGGGGCAAAAAGTCATTTGCAAGTAGCTGGATGCACTTGGTGATTGAATCATATCAGTAGAGAGCTGAGGTAATTTTAGAAGAGTATTTTGGATCGTTGGCAGTGATCACAAGGTGTAGAAGATGGTGATGAGGCGAGGATGTTGGCTGGGTACAACATACAAAGCTATGGGGCTAGCCTCATGTTTTTAAGAATTCCTGGTGAAGTTATCTCAGAAGAATATACTTCTGATTACAGAGAGGACATGTGGGAAAGTGGTTGAGTATGCGTGCATCATTGTATCGCTCAGGTTAAGTTAAGATAATTTCAGAAGCTTATGGATTTTAGGTCTACTAGTGGTGGTTGTGAAGAAGATGGAGATGAAGCAAAGTGAATGGGTGAAACATACGACACTGTACGTCAGGGACTTTTTGGTGTAGATGTTTCTGGGGAGTATACTTTGGAATACGAGACTGATTGCATACCGAATGAGATCCGGCAACAAGTCATCGAATGTGCTTATGTGATAGGACCATGCCAACAGACGTTAAGTTGAAGTAATTTTAGAAGAGTACTTTCTGAAATACTTCAAGAAGAATTTAAGCTGGAGTAATTCCAGAAAAAAAATGTGTTCTAAAGTACTAGTAGTGATGACCCGTGTATCCTAAGCTGATGGCGACATGAATTAAGGCTTTGATGGAAACACATCCTTGATTGACCGACACCAGAGGCTGATTTCTGATGAGCTGGGGCCTTGGAGATTGCTATGAGTATTGGATGGGTATAAATTTTTAGGATACCCCACTCTTACAACCCCTATATAATGATACAGATGAGGCAATGAGTCTACCATATGTTGGAAAAGCCCAAAAAATGAAAGATGGAGCTAACTTGTGATCCTGGTTTTAGAATCCAACCAAGTTTCTATTTTTTTCAAATCTCTACTTCTATTGGAAGACCAAGCAATTGGAGAGTGACTATGGGGTTCCCAAAGCAATTAGGAGGCTCCCTGATCTTAGAAACAGGGGATTCAATTGGCCTTAGATCTCCTGGCCAGGTAGATCTAAGGCTATGTGAGATTATGATGTGGGCTAGGTTATGAGAAATTTTATGGACAAATGTGGTCGTTAAGTGGAGAAACAAAGTTTGTTTGGATCTCAAAACTACAATGATGTTATTAAAAGGGTTTTTGTTGAACCATGAGAAGGCTGAGTTCAAATTGATTATGAAGCCATATTGGTTGCTAGGTATTGAGAATGATGAAGCTATAGCGAGAAATGGCTATGAGAAGGAGGATTTGAAAATTTGAAAGAAACAAATCTTCATTTCATGATTCAGTGTGTTTTTCTTGATGAGTTTCAATGAATCCAAACCTTCTATTTATAGTGAAGAGACGGAGAATGGTAGATGGGTATATTAGATGAGAATGATGGATGAGAATTTTTTTTTTTGGGGGAATGGTAGATAAGTATGGTAGGCACTGAATAGGAATGGTAGATGAGAATGGTAGGCACCAAATGCGAATAGTAGGTTAAAATAGTTTCCCAATGTAATTTAAAGTTCAAGACACACTTATAAGAGTTCATTTGTTCTTTGAAAGGGAAGCCTTGATGAAGTTTGGAGGATAACCTGAGGGAATCCAGACTAAATGGATGAATCTCAAACTTTGATTCTGAGAGCTTGAGTTTTGGACACTGCCAGTACTTCAGAGAAGTGGGTCAAATTGGTGGTTTCCAAGTCCTGAACAAATAAAGGGACTTCAAAATCAGAATCTTCACGAAAAACCAAGTGGTACAAGCTTTGCTCAAACATCTTGATTCTTGGTCAAAGTTCACATCAAAACCAACAATTGTAGAATCATGCTATTTGAGCAATTTTGGATTCTCAAATGAAGAAATAGACCCCTAAATCGGAATCTATGTGAAAAACTAAGCAGGACAGATCCTTCTCGAAAATTTGGACTTTTGATCAAGATTTATGCAAAAGTCAACCTTCTGGAAATTGGACTATTTGCACAATTTCTGAGTTTTGGACGAAGAAATGGATCCCAAAATCAAAATGTACTCGAAAAACTGAGTGGGACAGATCCGTTTTGAAAATTTTGACTTTTTGGCCAAAGTCAAAGATCCAACTTGATCAAAGCTTTTTCCTTTTTCTTTTTTATGCAGGCAATTCGGACCGGGTCATAGATTCGGGTCAGGTCCAAGAAACCAGGTCAAGCTGAAAGTGGAAGGTGACGTCTTCGATGACATCATCTTCCTATGCAAGCGTGTGTAACGCGTGTGAAGGTTCCTCTGGTGCGTGAAAGTTCACCGCAGCGTGTGTTGGCTTGTCTAAGCGCGTGGCTTATCACTATCGGCATGTGTGAGCGCATGAACTGACACTAATGAATACCAAACCTTCTAGTGGCGCGTGGTAGTGTTTTTGGGGCCGATTTTTCTGGGTTTTACAGATTGAGGGCCACTGGATCGAGTGGTGATGCTACTTTCGTGAAATGAAGTCTAGATTTGTGCGAATGTGAAGAAGTAGGCCACAATCTTCGAAGCTTTTGGCGGCGTGTGAAGGCGTGTGTTTAGTCCAGTTAGATTTAGTTCTTTTGGAATTTGTAAATCTTTGTTTGCTAGATTGACTGGTATGCTTAGTTTCTTGAAATGATGTCTGAATTTTCACAAATTTGAAAGAGAAAGTTGTGGGTGACAATTTGTCTATGATGGCTTTTTTTTTTTTTTTTTTTTTTTTTTTTTGCAGCAACGGCTCTAACAAGGCGATGCTTGTGCTTAGACTTAAGGGTCAGGAGGTAGGTGGTGAGCTACCGTTTTCTGTTTCTCTTCATTGAATGTCATCTTTTATCTTCAAAATTCAATGCAGGCTTCCTTGACTTTGAGTGCATTTGAGTTTGTAAAATCTCACTTTGAACTTCAATTGTTTTCACATTTTTGAAATGTGAATATAGTTTTTTACATTAGCCAGTTAGTGGAACCATTTAATGGTTTGCTAACTTTCTTCATTTTTCTTGTCTATTGTCTTAGAAGTTTTCTATATAAATGCATGCTATTGTCTTCCTTCATCACTTAGGTACATGCTCCGTACTTCACATCATTCATCTTCTTCTTCTTCTTCTTCTTCTTTTTGTACTTGTTGGCAAGAGATTAAAATTGAAGATCTCTCTCTTTGTTAATTCTTTTTTTTTTAAGACGTGCAATGAGATTTTCTTCTAACAAGTTCTTTGTTGCTTGTTTTTGTTTTGCAACACAGTTTGCTTCATCTTTGGGTTTTGACATCAAAATTTACACTAACATTCTCATAGGAGTGTTTGCCTTCATTTGGTGGCTTTGTATTTCATTGATAGCAACATTCTTGCAATGACGTATGCCTTCACGTTGTCACATTCCTTTCCTGCAACAATAATCTTTTAGTGATATTCGTCTTTCCAACAAAGTTTCCATAAGGATATTCATCTAGGCAACAACACTATCACCAGTACTTGTCTTTGAAGTCGTACTGGCTCTTGTGTTGGCAATGAAGTAATACTAACACTGGTCCTTGCAATGGAGCTATACTAGCACTTGTTTTTGCATGAAGGTGCTCCACACTCGTCTTTGTAGCATAGCCACACCAATTATTCTTATCATGAAGTTGCGCAATGTTTGCGTTTGCATTGAAGCTGTGCTAACATTCATCTTTGCCATAGAGTCATGTCAATATTTTATTTGCACTGAAGCCATGCCAATATTCGTCTTTGTCATGACACCGCATCAACACTTCATTTGCACTAAAGTCGCACCAACATTAGCTTTTAAAAATGAAGCTGCATTAGCACCAATTTTCAGAGGCAACATAGTTCAAACACTAAGGGTACATAACACTATAGCTAGACATCAAGATTTCAGAGACATGATGTGAAACGGCACCACTCAGAAGGGAGATGATATGGTTCAAATTTCAGAGTTGTGAAGTGGCACAACCTAGAAGAGACATAATGTAGCCTCGACTTGAGAGGTACAAGAAGATGCCCCCAAGAGATAAGTGATGCAAAGCATGCTTCAGAGACATGGGAGGATGTCCACAGAAGACAGGCAATGCTATGTGGACTCCATTCCTTGAAGATTTATTTTACCCCACAGTTAAGAACCAACTTATGTTTATCGTCATTTCAAGGAAAGCAGAGTAACGTCAACTCCTTACAATCTTCATTTTCTACTACAACAACCTTTGATCATCATAGTGTGAGTAATTGATTGATCTTAAGTGACGCCTTGCCAATCAAAGGGTTCTTGAAAGCATGTTGACGGCCTATGGGGAAACTCTTCAAACTAGACTGTCAACCCTTTATCCTTTTCATGTGACTAAACTTAGTGAAAAGTACTAAGTTGCGTACGTATCCCGAAGAGGAATCAAGTCATCACGTAGTTCAAAAGATTTTTTTTTTTTTATGATTTCTTTTTGGATGATTTTTTTTTTGTTTTGTTTTTGTTTTTATTTTTGTTTTTGTTCCTATTTTTGTTTTTTTTTTTCGAAAAATGAGGGCCCACGTGTGTAATCCTCGCCCTACGCCCCATGGTGTCTCATGGGTACCAATTGCGTAATAATGGGTATCACCACCAATCGAACCCGAGACCTTGGCCTCAAGGGTGACGAAGGCATCTAACCACTACGCCACACTTGGCAATGGTGACATAGAGTGGGATTAATTTCTCTTTATTCATATGCTTTCAAAGTTAATGGGAAGACATTATGTACCCTTGTAGCACTGCAGTAGGCAGTTTAAGCTCTTACTGAGGAGCAATCCTCGATTTTCAAGCGTAGAAGTATTTAACGAACTTCCCATTAACAGGGCCAATCCTTACACCATCATTGTCAATCAATTTGTAAGCCTTGTTGGTGTTTACCCCTGCCTAAGAGTTAAAAGGACATCACAAGCAACGGTCACATGGTTTAACACGACAACTTCATCAAAGTCTAGATCAATCTTGTTTTCCTTGGTGAGCTTCATGATTTGTTCTTTAAAGACAAAGCATTTTTGGATTGGGTGGCCAATGATGTGATGGTATTTGCAATAGTTAGGGTCATCAACTATCCCCATGTCTTTTGGTCGTTTGCATTCTAGCAATTCAATTAGATTCATTTGTAGTAGTTGTTTAAAGATGTTTTTCGCATCTTCATCGGGGAATGGATATACTTTTTGCTCATATTCCTTAAAAGTCAGACGACATTCTTCGTTCTTTTGCCATCCTTCAAGCTATTTTTCATTTGCCTTTGCTCCTCTTCTTGGAACCTTTACTACTACAACGTTAACAACCACGGGGTCTTTGAGATTGCCTTTTGCATTCCTATCATTTTTCCTTACTTCCTTTCTCCTTTCCTCAGGTATGGGAGGGTTTGTATTTCCATGGCTAGCAATGCTCAGCTCCATGTCATGCGCACGAGTTGCTAACTTTTCAAATGTTCGAGGCTTTATCACTTGAAGGATGTAAAGAAGTCTCCAATGCATGCCTTGGATGCACATCTCTATAGCAGATACTTTAGAAATTCTATCCTTGCAATCCAAACTCAAAGAACACCATCGATTGATATAATCGACCATCGTCTCATTTCCCCATTGCTTGGTATTAGTAAGCTCCATCATGCTCAACATGTGACGCATGCTATAGATTGGTCAAGAAACTCTTTTTCGAGTTGTTCCCAACTATCAATTGACTCAAGTTCTAAGTCTATATATCAATCAAAGGCATTCCCCTTGAGCAAAAGGAACAAATTGTTTTACAATGAGGCCTCTTTGAGTCCCTGCATTCTCACAAGTTTCTACAAAGTGAGCAATGTGTTGCTTAGGATTTCCTTTGCCATCAAACTGCAAGAACTTAGGGGGTTGATACCCATTTGGCATTCTCATGTTGTTGATGCGCTTTGTGTAGGGTTTTGAATATGTGAGAGAACTTGTAGAAGAACCTCCATATTGTGCTCGAATGGTATTTGTTATCATGTCTTGCAATTGTCGAACTGATAACAAAGCAACCGAAGTAGATTGTTCCCGTCGAGGAATGTCTTGATTTTCTTTCCCTTTTGTCATCCTTTGTAGAAGTGAAGCTTGATTCGCCAAGATCTTGCATTTCAAGTTTATTCATTAGAGTTGCAATTTGGAGGCCCTTATCTTCAAGTGCTTTTGTGAGAAGGATGACCCTTTGCTCCATTTCAGCCATCTTTTTTTCCATAGTAGAGGTGTTAGTCGTCATGACTGACACAACTTCCCAAGATGATGGAGAAGAAAGTGAATTGAAGTGAACAAGTGAAATCTCATCTTTTGAGTTCCCTACGATGGGAGAGAAATCATGCAACCAACTTCTTGTGAAGGAAGAAGGGGATTTACCCCCATACTTGAGATGTTCCAAGGTGGAGACGTCCTTGTTGATGACCTTATTTCTTGCAAAAGGGTCTAAGGAGATGATTGTCTGGACCTTGGCTTCTTTAGTTGATTGAGATTGAAGTTGATTGTGAGCTTTAAGTTGGCTAGGATTGTTTGCACCAATGCAGTTGTTGGTGGTAGCCATACAAAGTCTAATTGAAGTAGCTATTGTTGAAGCTTGGATGTTCTTACTAAAGGCCATTGGAGCAGGTAGCAAGATGATGTTGAATTTCTTTTCTTTTGAAGGAGAAAGAGATGAGAGGCAAAGACGTCCCACTGGGCATGCCAGAATTTATGGACAACTAAATTTCAGGTTTGAAATAAATCAAACAAGCAAAAATAGTTTCATAAATGCGAATTTGTATTGATTAATATGTGGTACAATTCTCTGTGATTACAAAAGAGTGGTCCTCTGATTCGATCTCCTAGAAAGATTTGAAATTGTGGTAATGTGATTTTGACTTGAGCACCAAATATCCTTCAATTTAGCTGAAGGATGGATCGAAGACCCCTGAAACAGAATTACAATGAATCTCTGGCTATGAGCTTGTTAGAAATTCTTTGTTCTTCGTGTTTTTCATGTGTTCTTCATCTTCGAAGGTTTGTGGTGGAAGTTCTTTGGGGGCTTTAAAGGATTGAATCCATAGAGCTTCATTGATTTGTGGTTTGTTGAGGTTTCTGGAGGATTTTAAGCTTAATTTCAGTGAACTTTGAGATCTAGGAAGATGATTTGGATAATTTATCTTCGAATGTTCTTCGTATTCGAAGGTTTGTGACGAAAGTTCTTCGGAACTTTGGAGGCTTGAATTCATAGAGCTTCACCAATGTGTAATTCTTGAAGTTTCTAAAGGCTTTTGGGCTTGATTTCAGTAAACTTTAAGATCTGGGCAGATAGTTTGGATGATTCTGCTTCGAATGTTCTTTGTATTTGAAGGTTGAAGTTTTTAAAGTACCTAGAGGCTTCAGGGCTTTATTCTAGCAGAGCTTCAGCACTTCTGAATCTTCTTTAATGCTGCTTGTGGCTTGGATGCCTTGGTGTCTTCCAAGATTTCTCCCAAGAATTTTGTGAGGCATTTTAGATATTACACAATGAAATATTCTAGGAATCATAAGATTTTGTTAAGGTTTAACTAAGAGAGTAACAGCAGGGACTATATACTTGTCTACAAAATATGAAAGAGAAAATTATTCAACTTTAAAGTTAGGGGATGAAACTACCTCAAACATAAAGGAGGAAAGTACTTTTTTCCATAATTCTTTTTTGTTAGTAAAACTATGTGTTTTTTACTTTAACAAATGTGTTATTAAAAATAAAATAAAAATAAGAAAAATAAAAAAGATCAACTCAAGAAAACTGTCCATAAAACTATAAATTTTGGCTCAACAAATTGGCTAAACAAAAAAAAAAAAAAAAAGTCAAAATCACAATAAATGTCTCGATATTTTCTCAATACCTTTATTTTAGTTATGGTAGGCCCTGATATGATCTTTTATAATTTTATTTTAAAGTAATGTTACATCTATAACATTTTCACAACAAATTCTAGATGGCAAATTGTTATTGGTTTTTAATTGAGACAGCCACTTTAAACTATGCACTAAAAGGAAAAATAAACAACAAACCAAAAGAAGAAAATTGTGTATAAAACAATAAATTTTTGCTCACCAAATTTGACTAAACCAAAAAAAAAAAAAAAATCTAGGAACACAACAAAATGTCACAATATTTTCACAATACCTTTATTTTTAGCCATGGTAAGTTTCAATATTATATATTATTATTTATTTTATAGAAATGTTATCTCCATAATATTTCTATAACAAATTCTAGATGGCAAGTTGTTACTGATTTTAAAATGGGCCTACGACTGATATCACTTTTTTATCCATTAATAGTAGCTTATCTATGATTTGTGTTACAACATTTTCACAAAACATTTATTTTCAGTTGTGGTTGGTCACAGTTTCATATTTTATTATTTTATTTCGACCTATAAGAAATTGACACCTCAATAATTGTGAAACTTTTTGTGTTAGTATAACAATATATATATATATATGCCAACTCATATAAATATTAAAAAAAAAGAGCACAAACCGATGACTAAAAAAATAGACCAATGAAGTGATGAACAGTACATATTGAGCAAACTAAAAAGTACTGTAGCTTTTACACATTTACACAAAAAGTGTTACAACATTTTCATAAAACATTTATTTTCAGTCGTGATTATTCACAATCTCATATTTTATTATTTTATTTCGACCTATAAGAAATTGACACCTCAATAATTGTGAAATTTGTATGTCAGTATAATAATATATATGCCAACTCATATAAATATTTAAAAGAAAGAAAAAAAAAAAAGGAACAAACCGATGATTAAAAAAAAAAAAAAAACTATAGCTACTATGTCAATTGAACAAACCAAAAGACACAAAATATTTATTTTCAGTCGTGGTTGATCACAGTCTCATATTTTATTATTTTATTTTGACCTTTAAGAAATTGACACCTCAATAATTGTGAAAATATTGTGAAATTTGTTGTGTCAATATAACAATATATATGCCAGCTCATATAAATATTTAAAAGAAAAAATAAAACACAAACCGATGACTAAAAAAAATAATAAAATAAAATAAAATAAAACTATAGCTATTATAGCTACAGTGTATATTGAACAAACCTAAAGACACTATAGCTACTGTAGCTACGGGTGTCACGACCCAAACCTATATTTCAAAATTTAGAGCATGATCACCATGTTAATATCAAGTTTACATCAATACTAACACGAACCAACTAAAGTTGAAGGTGCTTATCAAAAATTGTTTCTTGTATTCCTTTTTCTTTCCTTGCATGAAAGCCATAATATACAAGATTTGTAAAACTTTGAAACTTCATTTCATTTCAAACTTTGCAAAATTACAACTTGGTTGAAACTTAAGGTATTCGTGTAAATATTACACAGTTAAACATTTAGCAAAATTCTTATTTACAAGCCTAACCCCAAAGACATACATTTGGGGTTCAAAACAAACTAAGGTTCTGAATTACATCTATACTTAAAAGGATCAAGTACATCTTGATTCCTCCTATACAACAAAAAAACTAAACTACTATATAACAAAAAAAAACTATATATTCTGACAAACGAGAATCATAGATTCCTTGCCACCTCTAATACTCTCGTTGCTTCCAAAAAAGAACCTGTTCACTGAAATATAATAGGGTGAGCTGCGAAACTCAATAAGGTTTTAAGCTCCATGAGCATTTAATAAGAATGCATGTAAATCAAATATTTTATGGATATGCCAGCTTTGATAAATAGTCTTCAATAGTATTCATACTATTCTTAAAATAACTTATGAACTTTTAGATGAAAATACATCATTTTCCTTTCATATAATAATGAAAATGATATAATAAAGAACTTAAACATAATTCAGTAACCTTATCTTTAAATAGACTATAAAATATTTTATCATAAACATTCCATTAGACTTATAGCACATTCAACATACCTTTCTTATCATCATACTTTTCTTATAAATTCCAAATAGCTTAATAGCTCATTCATAATACATATTAGTCAATCTAATTGTAAATCTATCACAACTTTGGGAGGCTTCTAGCACATTGTGCCAAGCATCCAGCATTCCCCACAATGCTAGGAAATCCTAGGATCATATCAGAAAGTATCACACCCCTTTCGGTGTGATCATATCATCAACCATGGGGGTCGATTGGCATATCCACAAGTTGGCCATTCCCAATGAGGGCAGGTACAACAAAGTCCTCACCATTTATAATGGCTAATCAAAATTTCCTTGGAAATGCTAGTACTATAACCCTTACTAGCTAATTTCAGATCATAACAATGAAATAATCCGAAAACTATATTTTTCTGATAACTATACTTTTACATAAATATTTCCACATTCTCATTCTCATTCTCATCACCTAAATGAAGGACCAAAACTTATTACTAATACATCTTCCTAAATATATAAACTTATACATGAATCACAATCTAACTCTCGAACTCAAGAAAATTTTAATTCATATCACACAAAGGTTCCCACAGCACAAGATACATTCATCAAACACATTATATACCAAACCAAAGAGAAATTAAGGCATACAAAATTTATCTATGATCTAGACATACTGTAAGGTTGAATTTATTCAATCATTAATTGGCTTTTTTTCGTGCCAAATTTGCTTGTAATTTAGCAATTAAAAACCCGATATTTAGGTGGGAATCATGTTAGGTAGTGTGTGAGAGAGTGTGAAGAAAAGCTCAATAGTGTGCAATAAAGCTCAATAGTGTGCAATCTAGAAGAGTCTCGCCACTAGATCTCGTGATTGGCTCACAACTGGTAAGTCGCCAGAATAGCAAATATGTGAAGCATGCAAGGGGAGCTGAAGGGTTACACCAATTGTTGCATTACATGACAAAACCTCCAGTCTGGCAAGGCAGTTAGCTCACGACTCAAACTCGCAACTCATTCCAGTCGTGAGCTCGAGTCGCCAAAATACCCTATTTGGTTGTAATTGACTCTTCGCATTCCATACACACCCTACTATAAATATCCTTATACCCACGAAATGTAAAGAGCTTCCAGAGAGAATTTTGAGAGAGAAACCCTAAAGAAAAACAAGATTGACTCATCCACAATCTTCATCCTTTGATTCTCCAAATTCCTTTACTCTCACCCTTTCCATTGATACATCCTTGAGAGGTATATTTAGCCAAATCCTTATCTCACCATACCCATATCTGTGAAAAGGTATTTTGGTGTTTGGGAAGCAATTCAAAAGGGATCAATTTATTTTGGTTGATGCAATGGGCTATTGCGGGATCCAGTAAGTTAAAGAAGATAAGGTTTGGCATAACCATATTGGAGCAAGAAGCTTGGAGGGCTTAGGTGCACTAGGTAGATTAAGTTTGAAGGGTCTTCTACTATTCATGTATCCCAACTTTATTCTCTAATGGATTATTGACCGCTTGGAGGGCGGCGGAGAGATTTTACGTTGAGAACTTCGATTTCGTCTTCGATAACACATCGCTGTATTATTTTTGTGTTTGCATCTCTCTTCTCTTAATCTTTGCCTTTTAATTACTACTGTGGTTGTGATTAATTTTGGTTTAGATTATTTTACCAATTCTGTTTTAGCTTATTATCATATTTTGCATATACATTGTTTGATTATAAGCTTGTGTTGGTAATTTGTAAATTGGGGGTCTAAACGTTTATAGGTGTTTTACATACTATTTGAACATTCACATACCAAAAGATGAGCATACTAATTTATACCTTAAAACATTCACCCTAACTTTAAAATTAAATCCTTAAAATTAGGTATATTATTTACTATTCACTGCTTATTTCAGCAGCATATACCTCATTTATAAAATACAAATGGGCTATCTATTCACATCCAATTTTTATCCAATTTTACAAAGTCACTCCTCTGGATGTCTAGTAGATACTATATCAATTTCAGAGTTAAAGTATAAAATCGTGATTTACTAAAAACTATACAAGACAACATACTCAAATCTAGCCTAACAGAATTTCATTCAAATTAGAAATTAAACCATTATTTTTATATTGATCCAATTTCTTTGAGGTTACTTCCATTACAACCATGTGTGTCTTAGAATTCATAAGAACTACTCCTAGCATCCTAATTCACAGAATATGATTTAATCCAAAATTTTCATGTTGTAAACACTGAATCTATCACAGAGACAGGTTTAACATATTTTCTCACAAAATCATCAACTAATTACAAAAGGTCTTCATTTCATGTGGGTATTTTTATACCTATACTGCACATGTTAGAATACATTAATAGGCATCCAATTAACCATAATATCTTCAATCTTTCAAATTGCTAACACAAAACCACAAATTTCAACTTCTAACAATCAAATTAGAGAATATAGAAGGGAAACTAAACAAACCATTACACCATTAAAATTACCCATAGCAAAAAATAATCTTATTTACTTACCCACAATTGAAACTGAAACTTTAGTAAGAGTTTGATTTCTTCTTAGAAAGAGATATCTATGGTTTCGGTGAGAGGAGGGTTGTTGGTGTGAGATAGTGCTGCCAATTCAAGAACAACGAAAGAGGAAAAAGAAAGAACAAAAAATGAAGAACAGAGAAACACAAGAATGAATTTGGTGCAACAACAAAGAAAAGATTAGGGAGAAAGTTTTGGGTGGGGCACGTGTATTGCTAAGGGAAAGTGAGTTGATGACTCACCTTTACAACTTTTAACATTTATACTTATCACCCTACCATGGTTCTATATTCTAGAAAGGCCTAACTAATAAAATAATTATGCACATATACCTCTTACCTTTATAAACTTTTTTCTATAACATTAAAAGAGCATATATCTTTTATAATATTACAATATCAAAGCCTTATGCACTTAAGGTAATTAAAATAATAACAAATATATAAATTCATAAATTAATCATGCAATTAGGCTGGGATGTTACAACATGCATTTGCGCTTTTTATATATACGAGTGTGGGTGGCACGTGCTACCTTTACAGTAAGAAAATTAAGATAGAATTTTTATTTGAAGAAGTATGAAACTATATACATAAAAATAAATAAATAAAAATGTATGTCATATAAAGTTAATCTCATTTGTATAAGAATTTTGATACTAATTTGCAAAATGCAATATTCACTCATTAAAAACTTTTAAGAATGATAATGGAGATCATTATCTTTCAATAATAAGCAGCTGAGTTTTGCTAAAACCTTATCACAATAATTAAATTTTCGCAAAGAATGATGTCATATGCTACAATTGAAACTCTTCATCAAATACCTTCAACCATACACGATGAAAATTTTGTCATCCATACTTTCTTCTTCATCATTTTACATGAGTTGAGGTGTAATGTTTAGCTTAATTAGTTTTTATGAACACCCATTTTAGGCAAGGAAAAAAAGATAACAAAAGGCATGTGTCATCGAATTTTTCATTAGATAGATTATAAGTTTCAAAGATTTAACAAATAAAGCACCTTATATTACCATTCCAACTTTCTAAGCATTATTATCACCTAAAACTCAAAATACGTGAAGAAAATTTCTAGGATGTTAAAATTTAGTGGGAATATTTTAGCTACTACACAATGGAATATTTTAAGAACCATATGATTGCATTAGAGTTTTATTGAAAGAATAAAAATATGACATATTTGCTCTTTTCCAAAATATTAATGGGGAAATTGCTTGATTTTAAAGTTTAAGGAGGAATTGTGAACTACTCTAAACATAAAGAATGAAAAGTGTTTTAATATTAAATTTATCTGTTTTTACTTAAAATGGTGCATAAAGAAAAAAGAAATACAAAACAAAATACAAAATTCAACCCAAGAAAATTGTATGTGAAACAATGAATTTTGGCTCAACAGAAATTGACTAAAAAAATTCTAGAAAAACAAAGAATAGCACAACATATTCTTAATATCTTTACAACTTTGTTATATTTTATTTTGACTTGTAAAGAATTGACACCTCAGCAGTTGTGAAAATATTGTAATGACAACAAGATGTTTTAATATTTTCAAAAGAGAAATACTATGTTCACAACATTTTCATTATAAATCATAAATAGTAGGTTGTTATTGGTGGGGAAAAAAGTGATTTCATTGATAAGTGTTGATGCCCATTTTTGCAAATCCATATCCAAAAGCCCATGAGGAAGAAAGCCCAATGAAAAACAAGGCCCAAAGGCCCACCAAGAAGACCAAAGAGCAAGAGAGGTCCAAAGAAAGAAATGCAAGGGAAAGCAATCTATAGCAAAATGCAAATCTGCCGCAGAATACAGATCTGCCGCAGAATACAGATTTGCCGCATTATACAGTTCCTTGACAGAATGGCTTTGGCAGACAAAGACAAATTGGGCCCAAGACCCTTTTGATCCAGTCAACATTATCTAGCCCACAAAGGCCCAAATTCTTTTGTATAAAAGGATAGGCGTGAAAGCTGATATGAAGAAGCATGATGAAAAGAAACAAGGAACGATAGGAAGTGTCAGTAGCAGGAATCACGTGAAGGAAAGAAAAGCCAAACCAAAGGAAAATGACAAACGTAGCAGGAAACGCATAAAGAAATAAGACAAAATACGCAGCAGACCAAAACAAAGCTAATCTGCTACAGCAGAAACAGCATGGGATGCAAACACAGAAGATAGTAGAGTAAGCATAGAAAGGCCGGGGCACCACCAACCTATACCCAGCCAATACAAGGGAGATGGGTCCATCGGTCAAGGGGATTCAGAAGGTGTGGTTTGGTGGTGGGGGGGAAAAGGGGGTCTATATTTGGTTTCTTGCCGTGACTTCTTTTGGGAAATATATCTTGTTGGGATGGTATCTTACCCAAAAGAAGTAATAAATGGTTGAGACTATCTGATGCGTGCCATAGAGCTAGGTAGTGAGGTAGAGGTATACAACAAGAACAAACAAAAGGGAATTTTGTCATGAAATGGGTAGTGGTGCAGCAGACATGAACTGAACAATGGCAGTGGTCTAGGCAACCAATGGGTGAGTTGGTAATCTTGAAAGGATGCCCACAACAAACCAAAAACAGTTGGTGAATCCCTAGGGGTAAAAGGGAGAAATCTCATTGAATCAGTTCGCTATAAAAGGAAGGTAACTATGGCAAAAAAAAAAAGGGGACCGAATGGAGGAGGAAAAAACAGGGGAAGAGAGAAAAACACTAAAAAAGGGAGACCCAATGGAGGGAAGCACTTAAGGGGGAAAACCCATGGTAAGAGAGTAGTAAAAACCCAGAGAAAGGTACCCAGGAAAAGGAAAGATCAAAAAGGGGGAACAACCCACGACAGGAGAGTAATAAGAAACTAAGAGTAAAGAAAGAACGGAGAGAAAGAAAGAAAGTGGTAAAACAAAGAGAGAAAATACCGCAGGAATAGGGGCATGCATCAATAGACCATCTTTTCCCTCCCTCTTAGCAAACCCACTCTTTGATGTCCCCAAAAGTAATAGCTAGTAGCCATTTAGGCCTATTCTCCAAAATGCACAACTTTGATGGCAAAAGCCTATGACAAGGTTGTTCAAGTTGGGGTTTAGGTTCTTTCTTGGTTTACTTATCCTATGGGAAGATTCAATACTTGATTTTTATTGCAAATATATTTGATTTCTCTCATTATAAATTATATCTGCTATATTTAGTCATTCTGCCGTAACACGTTTTTATCACGTTTGCTGCATCAGTTGTCCTACTGTGGTATCTTTACTTTTTGTACTAGTTATTCTGCTGTAGCACCTTTTCATTATATATACCGTGTTAGCTATTATACTAGCTAAACCTTTTCTGCGAAAACTTTCTTCTTTATTTGTTATAACGTGTTTCACTGTTGACATAAACTAATCATTATCCTGCCATAAGTATATATATACATATATCTTGTTTCTCATGTTCTGCAAAATATATTTTATATATGTATATGTGAATACGTATAAGTATATATACTCATATATGTATGTATATATTTGAGAATATGCTAACCCATTTAAACTATCATTTGTTTGATGGGTATTTTCTTTGGGCTTTAGATTTGTGTATGTGCAAGAAGTAGAAAAGTATTTTGCAGTAAAAACGAAGAGTAGTCATTCACATTGCAAAAGGTTTTATTGCACGGCAGAAGGCTTTAAAGCACGGCAGACAGCTTTAAAGCACAACAGACAGCTTTAATGCACAGCAGACAACTTTATTACATAGCAGAAGACTTTACGACAGAAAACTTTAATGCACAGCAGACAACTTCAATGCACAGCAGAAAGTTTTACTGCACAATAGGAAGCTTTATTGCACAGCAGAAAGTTTTGCTACATAGCAAAAAAGTCAGTCCTGCGGCAGAAACAGGAGAAAAGTTCCTTTTGCAGCAGAAACTGGAGAAAAGTTACTTCTGCGACAGAAACAAAGGATAAGCACCACGTTCTGCCCGCCATAAGCGTGCTCTTGGCAGACGAGATATAGTTTGCGCACAAGCCGGACCAAATTGAGTTACAGTTGGACTAGTCTCAACTCCCTTACTCAGAATACTCGGGCCTAATACCGCAGGAGGCAACCCAGCCCACTTTAACCACAAAAAGGCTCACTACAATAAGTTTAAATTAAAATAACAATTTACCACTTAAAATTTGTTATGAAAATATTATTGTTGTAGCACTTTTTTTTTTCTTCACAATACCTTTATTTTTAATTGTGGTTGGTTCCACTTTCCAGTATTATATTTTATTATTTTATAAAAATTAACACTTCAACAATTGTGAAAAATATTGTAGTAATTTGTTGCATTAATATTTTATTATTATATAAGCAAGTTCAATGGGGCAAGCATAATAGTGGAAATTGAAACAACCAAAGTACTATAGTTCAAGTACCCAAAATAAATATTTATATATATTTTGAACAAACCAATGTATTGTAGCATTGCGCACTGAAGCAATAAGTCATTGGCTCTTGCAGTTAAAAAAAAAAAAAAAAAAAGTGCAAACCAATGTACTATTGCACATTGTAGCAGTAACTCATTGGTTCTTTTTTAATATATGGTAAATAAATATATAGACATATATTAATTAGATAGAAAAAGTGGGGTTTCCTAAGAACTTGTAATTGTAGCCCTACTTGGGCTTTTACTGGGAACTTGGGCCTTCCCTTGCTCATAGGGTAGTGCAACTGGGTTTTCTTTTGGGTGGACTCATGACAGCTCGAAAAAAGAATTGGGTAGGAAATTGGTAACATTATGCTCACGCGAAATTTGGTACAGAAATGCCATTGCCACCTTGAAGACGAGAAAAGTTGCTTTTTTTAACGCTATCTCATAGCTGTATTAAAATAACTAGTCGCTAACCCGTGCAATGCATGGGAAAGTTCTTAGAAATGCTAAATATTTTTTTTAATCAAATTAAATGCATTTTTTGTCGGGTTGAGAGAAATTTAGTCAACTTAAATGAACATTTTCGCTTTGGATTTTAAGGAATAACTCACACAAAAAGGAATATACAAATTTCATTAGGATTTGAGCTGGTCAACCAAGGTAGGTGTGCGTGTGTCTTTATATATATATAAATAAATATATATATATATATATATATATATATAGTGACCTTGTCAAATATTTCTTAATCTGCCAACAAAGCAAATTATTGCTCATTTGAAGCAATTTACAATGTTCATTCTAGGCAGAAGCTTACATACTTTTTGTTGTTGTGAATTACAATTTGAATAGATGAAAAATAATATGATGTTCTATCACTGGTTATTGCCTTCACAACAAAAAGGGTAAATTTTCAAATCAAAAGATTACATATCACATTTAAAACAAACACTAACAAAAAGTAAAATATATGACATGCACTAATAACAAATGATCATAATATTCAAAGAGTTTTGTAGATCAACAACAAAATCTTATTAAATTGCTGGGGGCAGGATCACTAACTATATTTTATCAATAAAAATTATTTTCTTCATAAGACTTGTTTAAGTTATCATATTAAATATGAGAAAGCAGGTGCAAGCATATTATTGTTGACTCTACACAGTATCACAAAGAGTCTCTCTTGGATTGCTTCATTCTTCTCTGTGCTCTACAACTAAAGCTCCACCATCAGAAGCTTTCTGTCTTGCAAAACTGTGCAGACAAAAGCAGAATTCCAGAATTTTCATTTCCTACTTTTGCAGCCCTCAACAAAAGTTAAGATTCATGATTTTATCAAAATCTTGCATGCCTTTATTATTAAAATTCTCAATATATACACCATTAGCATAGATACAAATTGATTCAAAAGCAGCCTTATTTTAAAAACACCATCATGCAGAAATATCACCAACAAATAATCATAATATTTGAAGAGAGATGAATGAAGCAAAATAAAAATAATTAAAATTCACAAAATGAAGAACCAAATATCAAGAACATAGAGGGAGATTGTTGGGAGCAGAATTAACAAACCTAACATAAATTGTTAAGATTTTAGACTCAATTGGAAAGGAAGTAACTCTAAAAGTTTTAGCTTGCCAAGCTTTCTTGCATTGTTTTATACCTCCTGGAGCAAGGATATCAAGGGAGTTACAGGATGAGCGAATAACAGACCAAACAAATTGGCACGTATATCAACCATGAATAACACACCCAAAATTATAAAAATCTAAATAGATTAAAATGTTAGATTGAGAAAGAACTTAACTATTTATTTATAACTGCCAAAAATGTTTAAGGATTTCCAAAACTACTAAAGTTTGTCAGGGTTAACAAATTTTATACACCTATGGGAATCTAATTCTTTTCAATCCAGTCAAAGAATTAGATAAACAAACAAAAAGAATAGAAAGATATAATACCTGTTTTCAAAGTTTTCAAGGGCTTTAACTAATTCCTCATACTTATATTCCTTTATCTCCACCTCTACTTCTACTTTCTCCACCACTCCTACACCTTTTAAAATGCCAAAATAACCCAATGACGCCGTTTAATGCAATATCTTTTAAATTAAAGCATGGACACAATAAAAATGAGTGAAAAAGATCATAAATTTATGTAAACATTCAAAAATTTGGGAATTTAGATTCAGATTCTGTAATAAGAACAAAACAATTGGGTATATTATCTTAAAGGTGCTGTCTAACACAGAACAGATTGGGTTGCCGAGCTGTTTGGTTTTTCCTTCACAAATGATGTACAGTAGCTGTTAGTTTGAGTTGAAGCCAAGAGAAGAATTTTTTTAGATACAAAATATTCAAGGGCAGGTTGTATGATTGAAAACAAATATTTTACCTTCCAACCATTTAAAAGAAATATTTTACCTTCTCACAATGAATTATTGGAAAAACAACTAAAAACAATTATAATGAGTATAACAATCACAATAAACAATATGTTCCAACCGTTTTAAAGAAATATTTCTTTTATTTTGTATAACAACTCAGTTGAGTTAAATATACTTTTTAAAATGAAAATAGTCTAAAAACAAAGGAGTTATTTTTTTTTTCTCTCTTTTTTCTTTTATTTAGCAAGTAAACAGAATAATGAACAAATATAGATTTCATAAACAAAAATATCTACATCAGACAAATAGTGCAATACATGTATTAGTAGCAAAGCAGTAAATGATCTGATTAATAGTTTTATATTGACTATTTATATATAACTTTTATGCAACAGGAACTTTTTTTAAAAATCTTTTACAAAAATTGTTAACAAACCCTGAGTCGATGCAGTTAAGTATGCAGCTCTTTATCCAAAAATGAAAGTAGAACCTGCAAAATAAGTATTTTTTTTTAGTTTTTTTAATTAAAATAATTTGTAAAAAACAGAATAACGAAGATCAATAATAGTGCAGTAAATGACCACCTAAATCAAGTTAATACATACTCACTGTTGAGGGCCATTTGTGGAAGCCCAGCAGACAGAAAAGCCCAATAATGAGGGCCACAAAGAATTGACAAGATAAATAACAAAGAACCCATTAGGCCCAAGCGGCAGGAATAATGGATCACAGGCCCAACAAATGAATAAATGGGTCTTGAGAAGGCAAGCGGGCTCAAAGAAGCCAGGAAAGAAAGAAGTAGCATCCTATGGGCAGAGTATGAGGTAGAAAAGAGAGAAAGGGCCGCCGCAGGCCCAAGGCAATTGTAAACTAAAAGAGTAAGGAGTTTATGGCAAGCCCATGAACTCCAAAGATAAGGATAAGGTTATTGGGCCGGGGAAGTCCAATGAAGTTAGTAAAAAGCCCATGGGAGTGTGGAATTAGCAAACGGGCCGAGGAAGCCCAAGGAAAGCAATCGGACCACGGATGTCCAAAGGAAAAGCCCAAAGGGACATAGGAGCTCATGAGTAAAAGCAAAACAGTGCCCACAATAGGCCACTGAGAAAAGGGATAAACAACTGGCCGGAGGTCCAGCAGGATTAAGTTATTACGGCAAGAATAACAGTTCAACGTGGCAGGCAATAAAGAAAATCAAAAATGGGCCAAGGAAATGTGAAGCCCATTATCATACGAGGCCCAGCTCCTGAATGGAGCGAAAAACCAAAGGAAAGCCCACATGAAAGGCCAGGAAAACGCAGACGGAGAGTCTCCAGGTCACAGCAGACGCATGAGCAGCAGGCAGACTCTTGGACAAATTTGAAAGGGAAGCACGTGCAAGGCCCAGGCACCACCAACCTGTACCTAGCCAATATAGGACATGGTGGGGCCATGGGCCAGAGGTAAGAGATAAAGGAGGTGTGGTTTAGTGGTGGGGAGAGGGGAAAAGATCTATTTACGGCTCCTGCCCAAGCCTCTTTCGAGAGGTACGTCCTGCTGGGATGATAGACCACCCAAAAAAGACAAGTTTGAGGGGGAACCGTTGGTGCATGCTCTGAGAGTAGAGAGGGAAAGCATTTACACTGTGGCAGGAAAGAAGTGCTACGGCAGGGGGAGAACTGAAACCCGCTTCTATCTGGCAAGGGTGAGTGGCACACACCTCTGGTGGTCGGCAAGTACGCCCAGACCAGACAGAGGCGGTTAAGGGGCAAAACGGTAAAATCATGGTCACGACAGGCACTATAAAAAGGCTCTTGCCGTGCCCTATAAAAGGAGATCGAAAACAGAGCATATTTTGGAGAGTAAAAGGAAAAAAAAAACAGAGCAAGAAGAAAAGAAAAAGATAAGAAAGAAAACAGAAAAGAAAAGAAAAGAAAACTAAGAAAAACGAGAGTTGGTTCAATAGGGCATGCACCCGTAGATCGATTTCTCTCTCTCCCCCTTCAAATCTTACCTTCTTCTAAAACGCAAACAAGGATTCTTTCTTTTGGGCAACAACCATTCAGGGCCGACTCCCTCAAAACCTTTAATCTCCACGGCAGGATCCTTTTCCTGGGGAGGTTATTTGCATTGAGAAGAGGCGTTCTCTTTTCTTTGGCTTTGCCGCAGTAGACTAAGCCTAAAACTTAATTTATGACCATTTAAATTAGCCAGTATTATTTTCTTCATTATCATTATAACTGTAATCATGCTTTATTAGCAGGAAATACATAGTCGTTTATTTAAATAAGTCAAAATACTTTGTTTAGTTATTATTATATCTGATTGCCGTAACTCGTCTGCAGCAGTTCCGCCTGCCGTAATTCGTCTGCAACAGTTCTGCTTACCGTAAACTTGCTCCTGGTAGACAAGGTATAAGTTTGTGCACAAACTAGCAGGAGGTGTCCCTCGAAACGCAGGACGGCGTTTCATCACCATGGCTGAGGTAGCAGCTCTCTTGGAGCAAGAGAAAGCCAGAACACCAAAAGAGAGATTTTACGCAAAGAGACCTCCCTATCCTCTAAAAGTACTCAGCAAGCCGTACCCCGAAAGGTATGAACCAAGGGCCTTTGCCCAGTACGATGGTAGGAAGGGAAGTGCAGTAGAGCACGTAAGCAAATTCATTGACACCCTTGGCCCTTACGCGGCAGACGAAGACTTATGTCTGCGGGAGTTTTCAAAATCACTGTGCGACCGGGCATACACCTAGTACATTGGCTTAAAACCAGGATCAATCCTAACCTGGGATGACATGGTGGACGTATTTTGAACTAAATACTTTCACGGGGAAGAAACGGTGACGCTTGCAACTCTGTAAGCAACCAAGCAAAGGAATGGAGAGGATCTGATGGAGTACATCAAACGGTTTAGGGACATAGCACTTGACTGCTATGACCACTGTGAAGAAAGGACATTGGTGGAAATGTGCATGACCAACATGATTCAGGAGTTCAGAGCTGTCCTGGAGAACCTGGAGATTTCCCAGTTTGCACAGCTATTGCAGAAGGCTAGAAAGACAGCTCAGTCTGTGAAACCCAGTTCAGACAAGAGGAACGCACCGCAGGCTATGGCGGTGTCCACTGGAAACCAGAGAAGAAAAACAGAGGGGAGGGAGTATGATACGCCCCCACCCCTACCATGCACTCCTAAGGAGCTGGATGTACTACTTGACAAATGGATAGCGGACGGGATCTTTAAACCCAACCAGGCTTCTAGAGAGCCTACGGAGGAAGAAAGGAGGGATCCTCGCTTCTGTCGCTTGCACAATTATGTACAACACCCCACCGCAAAATGCTGGGCACTCCGCAGGTTGGTGCACCAAAGGATCAAAGAAGGCACATTAGAACTGACCCAGCAAGAAGTCCAAAGAAACCCACTCCCAAACCACAAGGGAAAGGGTGTAGCAGCAGTGGTGATATGTGCAGACCCGGGAGAAGACGAGGAAGAAAACTTCGCCCTGCCTGCCGTGGTGATTACCACTCTTCAGCAGAGTGCCAAGTTCAAAATTTTATTTGACCAGTTGGGACTTACAGCAAAAGAAAGAAAAATAGCCACGGAGGCTTTGGTAAGCATTGCCTCCGGAGCAGGGGTGGAATGCCTGTCAGCAAAGATGCCAGAAGACAAGGCCCTCCTGCAGGAATCAACAGAAATCACATTTAGCAGTGAGAATATGGAAGTGGGGCTCCCAGATCATAGGAGGCCTCTCTATTTAGCAGCATTTATCAACCAAATCCCCATTAAGAGGGCCCTGGTGGATACAGGTGTTTCCTTAGATCTCATTCCATTGAGCACCTGCAAGCCGTAGGAATTTCAAAGAAAAAGATTCAAGGATGCCCGATGGAAGTAACAGGATTCGGTGGGAGAGGTGAGTACACCGCAGGCCACATTTAGTTATGGTTGAAAATAGGCCCTATAGCCTCTCTA
Source organism: Quercus robur (assembly GCF_932294415.1). Lineage (NCBI taxonomy): Eukaryota > Viridiplantae > Streptophyta > Magnoliopsida > Fagales > Fagaceae > Quercus > Quercus robur. Next base: position 45,621,392 of record NC_065535.1, read on the forward strand.
GCTCGCTTCCACGTGGTCAGAACGAAAGTATCTTACCATGTGTTTTTGGGAAGGCCTTGGTTACACAAACACCGACTAGTCCCGTCTACCTACCACCAATGTGTGAAGGGAATATTGAATGGCAGGATGATACGCATAGCGGCAAACCCTTCGCCGTTCGAGCAGGCAGAAGCCCACTTGGTGGAAACCATGTTTTATGATCAATGGGCTCCATCTGGAGAAAATGTGGTCGCAAAGCCATGAGGCACCTTTATGCCTAGGTGGGACGATGTTCAAGATGACCCAGAACCTGATTTAAGAGAGCTACTGGTGCGAAAGAAGAAAAAGAAATAAGCGCCTGCCGCAGAGCCAGATGAAGTACCTCAGTGCATCAGGGTCCGGAACCTTGATGGCAAGATTTTCTATAAACTATGAAGGTGCGTGAGGCCCACGGGTGAGATGCAAGTGGGTCCCACCCAAAAAGGGCAACACAAGAGTTTGGCGTGTTGCGTTGCTGAAGGAAGTTTGGAAAAAGAAGAAGAAAATGATGAGGAAGTTACGGCAGAAAGAGACATCCAGGTTATGGCAGAAGAAGAATTGGAAGAGGTTAACTTGGGGTCTGACTCGCAAGAACCAAGGCCCATCTCAATTAGTGCAAGCCTGACAGAAAAGGAGAAGTCAGAGCTCATACTGTTGCTAAAATAATTCAAAGATGTTTTTGCTTGGGATTATAATGAAATGCCAGGGCTCGATCCTGGGCTTGTTGCGCATATGTTGAATGTAGACCCAGAGGCTAAATCGGTGGCCCAGCCTGCCAGGATATTTCACACAGAACTAGAAGGGCAAATAGTCAAAGAAGTACAGAAGTTGCTAGCCGCAGGATTCATCAAGCCTATCCAGCATCCCCGCTGGCTATCCAACATAGTACCAGTAAAGAAGAAGAACGGGCAGATAAGATGCTGTGTAGATTTCAGGAATCTCAACAAAACTTGTCCAAAAGACGAATTCCCATTGCCAAACATGGATTTACTGATATATTCTGCGGCAGGAAACGCCATGTTCTCATTCATGGACGGTTTCAGTGGGTACAATCAGATCAAGATGGCGCCAAAGGATGCAGAGAAAACTGCCTTCAGAACACCCATGGGCAATTTCTATTATACTATGATGCCCTTCGGGTTGAAAAATGCAGGTGTAACTTACCAGCGAGCAATGACGGCCATATTTCACAACATGATGCACCAGGAGCTAGAAGACTATATGGATGACGTAGTGGTCAAGTCAAGAAAAAGGGAAGAACACTTTCGGGTGTTAAAAAGAGTATTTGAAAGATGCAGAGCTTTTAAGCTAAGAATGAATCCCCTCAAGTGCGCATTCGGAGTATCCTCTGAGAAATTTTTGGGTTTCCTGGTTCACAGCAGAGGCATAGACGTGGATCTGGCCAAAGCCACGGCCATAGCGACTATGAGACCTCCTGCCACAATAAAGGAACTAAAGAGCTTTTTAGGGAAAGTCTCATATATCCGAAGATTCATCCCTGGGTTGGCATCAATTACCTTTGCTTTCACCAAGTTGCTTAAGAAGGGGAAAAGTTTTGAATAGGGGGAAACGCAGCAAACGGCCTTCAAGAGGCTGCAGCAGATAATGATGAACCTCCCCACGATGCAAGCCCCTATTCATAAAAAACCATTGCTACTCTTTCTGGCCACCAACTCATACGCCATTGGCGCACTAATCACTCAGGAAGACGGAGGTGGTACTGAGCAGCCAATATACTATATCAGCCGCGCCTTAAAAGATGCCGAAACTCGTTACCTAAGGGCAGAGAGAGCGTGCCTAGCCATTGTGTACGCTTCGCAGAGGTTGCGTCACTATTTCTTGGCATATGAAGTGTGGCTGATGACTAAGTCACATGCCATTAAAGCTCTGTTACAACAGCCGATTCTCTCCGGCAGGATATCCCAATGGTTGCTACAATTATCACAATACGACTTGAGAATGGGGACACCTAGGGCAGTGAAAAGTCAGGCTATAGCGAATTTATTGGCGCAGTTTCCAAGAGAGGAAGAATTCCCGCCGGATGATAAAGTTTCAGGGGAAGTAGCCATGGCAGAGGAGGTCAGGGAACAGTGGGTAATGAAATTCGATGGGTCTTCTACTACCCATTCCGGAGGGGTGGGTGTAGTTCTGTATCATGAAGAAGACAAGGGAGTGGCACTGTCGTTTAAGTTGGAATTCCCCTGTTCAAACAACACGGTGGAATACGAGGCATATCTAACTGGGCTTGCCATAGCTCTCGAAATGGGAGTCAAACATTTGAAAGTACTGGGAGACTCCAACTTGGTCATTTGCCAAGCCAATGGAAGTTTTTCCTTGAAGGAGCCCAACCTAGCTCCGTACAGAGCAATGACCCAGAAGATGGAAGAGAAATTCTCAACCTTTGAGATAGAACATGCCCCGAGAAACGAAAATCGGTTTGCGGACGCTTTGGCCGCATTGGGTTCGCAAATAATCTTTGAAGGAAGTAGCGCCAACATAGAAGTCAGCAAAAGGGAAGAATCCATCATTGAAGTGTTAAAGGAAAAATTCCGGGAAGAACAAGGCTAAGGGGATTGGCGAATCCCCATAAAGGAAACCTTGGTGAAGGGAGACGACGCAGCAGAATTGAAGATATTGAAAGACTATGCTTTGGTAAAAGAAGAGCTGTACCGCAGGATGCCAGGTGGGATTTTATCCAGATGTGTGGCCCAGAAAGAAGCCCAGAGAAAATTGAAGGAAATACACGACAAGACTTGTGGGTCCTGCGGGGAAGTCAGTCTTTATCGCAGACTCCAAAGAGCAGGCTTCTATTGGCCAAGCATGGGCAAAGACGCAGATCAAGTCCAAACCCAGTGTGGGACCTGCCAGCTTGTGGCAGAAAGGGAGAAGAGTTATGCTGTGTTCATCAGCGAGGATTGGAGAAGCCCTTTCATGCAGTACCTAGCAGAAGGCGTCCTGCCACAAAGGCACAGTGAAAGGTACAAGCTTAAGAGGTTGGCAACACGTTACTTCCTGCATAACACAGTCCTTTTCAAAAAAGGATATGATGGAGACCCTTTGAGGTGTTTGGGTCCTGAAGAGGTTAAAAAAATGATAAAAGAAGTGCATTCTGGGGAATGTGGTGAACATCAGGGGAAGAAAAAGCTTTATAGGTGCCTGCTGCAGATGGGCTACTACTGGCCAACCATGAAGAAAGAGGCAGCAAAATTTGTAAAGAAGTGTCACAGTTATCAGGTACAAGCCAACTTAATTCATACCCATCCACAAGGCTTGCACAGCATGGTCATCCCATGGCCTTTCCACACTTGGGGGCTAGATTTGGTAGGGCCAGTCAATCCGCCATCACGTGGGTACATATGGATATTGGTAGCTACAGAATATTTTACCAAGTGGGCGGAGGCAGTACCACTCCGCAAGGCTACAGGAGGAGCAGTGGCAAACTTCATCAAAGAAAATATAATTGTGAGGTTTGGGGTGCCCCACAAGATCATCAGCGACAATGGCACACCGTTTGTCAACATTGAGGTGAGGAGAATGCTAGAGTTCTACCAAGTTAAGCATCATAGGTCATCACCTTATTACCCTCAAGGGAACGGGCAGGCAAAGGCAACAAACAAAATTCTTATAAAGATCATCAGCAAGATGAGCCAAGAGTATGCGGGAGGATGGGCAATGCACCTGCCAGATGCTCTCTGGGCGTACAGAAAATCACCAAAAGTCAGCCATAGGCTTTTCACCCTTTTCCTTAGTCTACGGAACTGAAGTAGTGAGTCCGGCAGAAATAATGACACCATCCCTAAGGGTTATGCAGATGCGAGAAAAAGAAAAAGAGGGAGAAGTCTTCGCGGCTGAAAGGTTTGAGGACCTGGAAGGACTTGATGAAAAGAGGGAAGAAGCCCAGGAATGAAACTGGAGATACAGGCAGAAGATGACTGAAGCCTACGGCAGGATGACCAAGGAAAGAGTGTTTGTGGAAAGACAATTAGTGTTAAAAGTGGCAGACTATGTCAGGCAAGGTCTGGCAGGACCATCCAAGTTTGCACCTAAATGGGAGGGACCCCTTGTGATAAGAGAAGTGCATCAAAGTGGGTATTATCGCCTAACTCAAATGGACGAAAAGGACTTGATGGACCCCATCAATGGAAAATGGCTGAAGCGTTATTTTGCTTAGAGAAGAAAGTTGTATGGTTGACCCCCTTTCCTTAGTTGTATGTCTATGTTTCCTTTACTAAATTTTTTCTTTTATTCCTCCAAGTGATTATGTCACAAAAGAAATTGTAACGTGCTTTCGTGAGTGTGTAATGAAAAAGTATGAAGTATTAGCATCATATCATAGCAATAGTAAAGAAAAAGTAGCAAAGTGTAGCATTATTACAAACCCAAACTGTGGCAAACATAAGCCAAGTAACTACGGCAGGAAACATAAAAGTGTTCTGTATGACATAACAAAAACAGAGAAAACAAAGAAAAGGAAAGGAAACGGTGCTATCATCAATGAAGTCCGGTGATGAGACTCTGATCTCTAAAGCGACTGGGTCCACCAACGCCGGAAAGAAGACGCTCACGGCGACCCTCCAAATCAGCCACCTCCTTCTTCAAAAGCTCAATGCGAGCGTCTATGGCCTCAACAGCTGGCTGGACTCTCCTCAAGAAAAGGGCCCAGGCAATCTCACGTAGGTGCTCAAGAATAAACTCCACAGCGAATCCCACACTGATGAGCTCCTGTATCACAGCCTTCCACTGTAGGATCTTCCCAGCAGAAATAGAGTCGATGAAGTTATGTTCGATGTCATTTAGCACACATCCCAGCATCTGCAAGAAAAGCTCCCTAGAAGAGCGACCAAGGCGAAACTCTCGCATAAAATTGCCGTGACGACTGTAGAGCATCACCAAGTGTGAGATGCAGTCCTCAGGGACTCGGAAGCCATAGAAGTCCACATAGGGAGGACCGGAGGCCCAGAAATTTGCCGGACCAAGGTCGTTAACCTCCGGCTCGTCAAAACGGACAAAGAAAGATGCAGCATCGTTCGGGACGGCAACAGAACTACTACCCGTCTCAAATTGAGAAGGGATAGTAGGAAGTGGACCTATAACAAAATAGGAGGGGAACGCAAGGCAAAATGAAAAAAAAAAAATGGCACGGGAAGAAAAGACTTGCAAAAGAAAAAGGGATGAAATAGGAAAAGAAAGAAAGAGTGCCAAAATTACCAGGAATGGGGGCTACGGGTGTAGCAGAAACGGGTACTGCAGGCACAGAAGAAACAGGGGTAGTAGGTACGGCTGAAACAAGTACTGAAGGTGCAGCAGGAATAGGCGCTACAGGTGCGGCAGGAGCAGTCATTCTCACGCCTACTGCAATTTCTAGCCCCTCAGAAGTTTCTGCAAGTGGGGAGATAAGTATGCAAATGAAACGCAAATGCAGAAAGAAGAAAAAAGGGAAAGGAAGATACATACCCATGAAGTCAAGCTCGGGCGAAGCACTACCCTTTTCATCAGAGTCAGAAATTCTCTTTTTCAACACGGGTGCATCATCAGGATCCTCAAAAATGTCATCGGATCCCTCTGAAGATAAGTCCGAATCAGGACCACGGGTAGCGGAGCTGGGTATAGAGGAAGGAGTAACAACAAGCGAAGCACTACCCTTCGCAGTTCGCAGCCTGGGAAATAACTACAAAAAGATCACTAGTCGAAATCACTAGCGGCAGAACGGGAGAAGTAGTTTTGGCTTGAACAGCGGCAGGAGGAATAGCTCCCTCTGAAGAAGTGGGTCTCTCAACAGGCAAGGGTGTAGTCTCACCAACCCCTTCAACGTGAGTACCCTCTCTAGGTACCGGCTTGGCAGAAGGAGTGGGAGTTTTTGCAAGAGTCTTGTGTGCAGCAAGAGGGGCAGGCGTCGCTAATACCGCCTCGGCCCCATCAAAAAAGCCTTCCATAGGCACACCCATGGAGGCGAAAATCTCCTCGGCAGTGGGGCGATATATGGACAGAGGCTCAGGCTCCTCCTAAAAAGAAAGTTTTGTGTTTAAAAAAAAAAAAAAAAAGAAAAAAGAAAAAAGAAGCAAAAGACCCGTGGCAGATGCGTGCGAAAAAGAAGGAAGAAAGAAGTGGAGAAAAGGGACTCACCTCAAACTCAGGATCATCAAGCAAAATGGGGCGAGTAACTGATGAGTCTTCCTTGTGCTTAGACTAAAAGGAAAGAGGCATAAGAAATTGGCAAGTTAGCTACAAGACAATCAAGAAATTTTGTCAAAAAAGGAAAAATGGGAGAAATGACTTACCCTCCGTTCAGTGGCAGATGCAGGGTGAGGAGTAGTTTTCCTTTTGCTGCCACGAGTCCTGCTAGCCAACGAAGCACCTGCAGGAGGTAGTGGTGTGGCAGGCTTGGTTTTGCTAGCAGACTTGGGTTTGGCAGGCGCTTTCTTGCTTGGTACAGAGAGATTGATTACCTTAACTTTTTTCTCCCAACCAGGGGGATAGTTGCCAGCGTGCCAAAACCATCCTTGCTTTTCTGCGTCCCATTCAAAAATGGCTGACCGACTCTGTTTTCTAGCATATGCCAAAACAGATTTAGAGGGAAGCAGCAGGCAAGGATTGACCGAGACAACCATGCTTAACCCTTCAGGAGGAATAAGGGAGAAGCCACGACTCCCCGCTAACTCAGCCACAAATGAATCCATCACTGCATGCAAGTAGCCGTGCATGGGAAAAGTGTAGACACCCTCCCTTAGCGAACCAGGGACTGTAACTGCGTTGAAACGCTTCTTCCAAAAGTCAAAGGCAGTCTGCCACAGGAAAGGACGGACTGAAGTAGGAGCTCCCATAAGGGAAGAAATTTCTTCAGGGATGTCTTGATCCAGTCCAAACTGCCTCCTCACCCGGTTGGCAGGATAGTGAACAAATATAATGCCTTCATCGGCTAGATAGGGCAGCCATCCGGCATTGGTAGCGGCAAGATAGGTAATCCCAGTTTCATCAAAGCTGACCAATGGGGTCGTAGTCCCAATGGTGTCAACAAACAAACCCATGACAGAGTCCGCACAAGTATAATCAGCACTCAAATTTCTATAGGCTCTCCAAGAGAAACCCACACCTTCATCAAAGGATTCAACCACAGAAAAGCCAATCGGCTTCAAACCAGACCAACGAAAAGCAATCGGGAAATCAGATTCAAACCTGCCACAAAAATCGGTGATCACTTTCGGATAACTCTGGTACTTCTCTCTGGCGAACCGAGCAGGTCTACATTTCGTCAAGTATTGAGCACAACGCTCAAACAACCACTACTGGAGTATAGTGCAATGAACGGAAGAAGTGACAATGTGGCAGGACCCGGCCTGATTCTCATCATTACGGAGGATATCTCACTGAACATACAAGTGCCCCAAGAACATAGGAGCTAGCGGCAGGCTCACCCCCGCAGATATTTTGATAGCCAAACGAAAATACAAAGGTTTTATGACATAGTGGGGGTGGGACCCAAAAACAAACTTGCAAAGCCAAAACGCAATAAAAGCTGCACGGCGGGCAGCAGCAAAAAACTTAGAGGAAGAACTCACCCAGTAGGACAACTTGGCGTTTCCGGTCATCCTTTTCCTCAGTTCAACCTCAATGGCCTCTTCCTCAGGAGAAAACACTAAGGCGGCAGGATCGGTATCGCCAAGAATGGGCAAAAGCAACTAGTTGGCCATATCTTCGAGAGTCACGGTGAGTTCGCCGCATGAGAAAAAGAAGGTGTGGGTGGTGGTGCACCATCACCGGACCAAATAACAGAGGTTATAGAGGTCCCGGAAGTTCGACAAGCAACGGGACAAGACTACGGCCTTCAAAACGCCGGCTCGCTGTAACAAACCCATGAAAGTCGTGTTGGAAAGCTCTCTGTCAACCCATTCCTTCCAACCCGAGGATGTGCCGGACCCAAACTCAAAATGAAGGGGTACAGGAAGCGAAACCCCTTGGCGAATGGACAGATCGGGAATTGAAGATGCCAAAGGAGCCCAAGAAACGTCGGGGTCTCGCCGGACAAGAGTAATCAATACACGACCTGGCGGCGACGGTACATAGTCACCAGGAATTTTTGGGAAGTGAGGGTTAACTTCATACCAAGGGTCGAGTAAAGGAGCGCATTCGCTGTTGGGGTCGCGCTCCGTTTCCTCCTCAGCGGACCACTCCGAATCGGAACGTTCCACCTCCTCGGGAATGGTAGGAGAATCGGAAGCAACCGTCTTTCCTTTGCGGCGGGAAGAGCTTTGACTTTTCACCGGCGACATGGTGAGAAGGCTTAGTCGGAGAAGAGGGGTATGGGTGTTTGAGAGGAAGAAGGAGAGTAAGAGACGGAGAGTGTGTGTTTTGGGAAAGGGAAGAGTTTGTGATTAAAGTGCAGAAGGATTCCTCCTTAAATACCCAGGTCATTAATATCAGCACGAAAGGAGGTGACGAGTCAGCCATCAGAAGGGAATGGAATTAATGAAGCGATGGCTCTGTTTTGAAAATAACTGCCAAACTGGGAAATTCGAAGAGACAACCCTGTTCGCGGCAAGAAGGAGAATATATGTATGAATAAGAAGGGGTCCACAGCTTAAAAAAGACCCGCGAAAAAAGAGAAGAAGAAGAAAGATGAGAGAAGGGCAGAAACGCCTTTTCATTCACATATGAATCGCAGGAACGTTTCATATGTTCAAGGGGCTAAATGTTGAAGGCCATTTGTGAAAGCCTAGTAGACAGAAAAGCCCAATAATAAGGGCCACAAAGAATTGACAAGATAAATAGTAAAGAACCCATTAGGTCCAAGCGGCAGGAATAATGGATCACAGGCCCAACAAATGAATAAATGGGTCTTGAGAAGGCAAGCGGGCTTAAAGAAGCCAGGAAAGAAAGAAGTAGCATCCCATGGGTAGAGTATGAGGTAGAAAAGTGAGAAAGGGCCGCCGCAGGCCCAAGGCAATTATAAACTAAAAGAGTAAGGAGTTTATGGTAGGCCCATGAACTCCAAAGATAAGGATAAGGTTATTGGGCCGGGGAAGTCCAATGAAGTTAGTAAAAAGCCCATGGGAGTGTGGAATTAGCAAACGGGCCGAGGAAGCCCAAGGAAAGCAATCGGACCACGGATGTCCAAAGGAAAAGCCCAAAGGGATATAGGAGCCCATGAATAAAAGCAAAACAGTGCCCACAATAGGCCACTGAGAAAAGGGATAAACGGCTGGCTGGAGATCCAGCAGGATTAAGTTATTACGGCAGGAATAACAGTTCAACGTGGCGAACAGTAAAGAAAATCAAAAGTGGGCCAAGGAAATGTGAAGCCCATTATCATACGAGGCCCAGCTCCTGAATGGAGCGAAAAACCAAAGGAAAGCCCACAAGAAAGGCCAGGTAAACACAGACGGAGAGTCTCCAGGTCACGGCAGATGCATGAGCAGCAGGCAGACTCTTGGACAAATTTGAAATGGAAGCACGCGCAAGGCCCAGGCACCACCAGCCTGTACCCAGCCAATATAGGATATGGTGGGGCCATGGGTCAGAGGTAAGAGGTAAAGGGGGTGTGGTTTGGTGGTGGGGAGAGGGGAAAAGATCTATTTACGACTCCTGCCCAAGCCTTTTTCGAGAGGTACGTCCTGCTGGGATGATAGACCACCCAAAAGAGACAAGTTTGAGGGGGAACCATTGGTGCATGCTCTGAGAGTAGAGAGGGAAAGCATTTACACCGTGGCAGGAAAGAAGTGCTACGGCAGGGGGAGAACTGAAACCTGTCTCTGTCTGGCAAAGGTGAGTGGCACACACCTCTGGTGGTCGGCAAGTACACCCAGACCAGACAGAGGCGGTTAAGGGGCAAAACGGTAAAACCATGGTCACGGCAGGCACTATAAAAAGACTCTTGTTGTGCCCTATAAAAGGGGATCGAAAACAGAGCATATTTTGAAGAGTAAAAGAAAAAAAAAACAGAGCAAGAAGAAAAGAAAAAGATAAGAAAGAAAACAGAAAAGAAAAGAAAAGAAAACTAAGAAAAACGAGAGTTGGTTCAATAGGGCATGCACCCATAGATCGATTTCTCTCTCTCCCCCTTCAAATCTTACATTTTTCTAAAATGCAAACAAGGATTCTTTCTTTTGGGCAACAACCATTTAGGGCCAACTCCCTTAAAGCCTTTAATCTCCACGGCAGGATCCTTTTCTTGGGGAGGTTATTTGCATTGAGAAGAGGCGTTCTCTCCTCTTTGGCTTTGCCGCAGCAGACTAAGCCTAAAACTTAATTTATGACCATTTAAATTAGCCAGTATTATTTTCTTCATTATCATTATGACTGTAATCATGCTTTATTAGCAGGGAATACATAGCCGTTTATTTGAATAAGTCAAAATACTCTGTTTAGTTATTATTATATTTGCCTATCGTAACTCGTCTGCAGCAGTTCCGCCTGCCGTAATTCGTCTGCAACAGTTCTGCTTGCCGTAAACTTGCTCCTGGCAGACAAGGCATAAGTTTGTGCACAAACCGGCCCAAGTTGAGTTACAATTGGATCGGCCCCAACTCCCTTACTCAGAAACACTAGGGCCAATCACCGCAGGAGGCAGCCCAGCCCATTACCGCAGGAGGCAGCCCAACATACCATATCACACAGAAAAGGCCCCTACACTCACAAAAACAACAGCGAGAGAATTAACTCCTACATCCTTTGCAACTCCAAGCACACAAAAAAGAAAGTAACATAATATATATTTCTAAACCTAGACATGGATCAATGTATGTCTGTCTGTGTGTAGAACTAAAATCTTCAATTTCTCAGAGAAAAGAGGTACTGGCTTTGCAATCTTTAATAGTCGGAAATTGATTCACATGCTCTGGTGCATTATGATTATAAAGGTACAGAACTACAGAGATTGCAATCTTTAGGAGGCAGTAAACAAATGTGCAAGATCTGGAAGACAGCATCAAAAACAGGTCATTCTAAGCTTTAGTAGTTGGAAACAGATTCACATGCTCAGTAGCTAATGTGATATTAGAACTAAAATCAAAAGTCATATCAAGCATAATTTAACATGAAATAAAAATTGCAAAGTGGAAACAACATTAGAAATTAAGATACCATAAACAAAAATGTAATCAAAAGAAATCATAATATCATCACTTAACTGGGAAGAAGCCCAAGTTTGAAAACCCCACTAAAGTATTCAATTTGTACCACAATAAGACATAGAAACAATAAATATATTAGTAAGTATATGAAAAATTGATAATCACAATCAAATTCAAAAATCAAATGGAAAGACATGTCAATCTTATTGTCCATTGGACTGTTTTTGTAAAGAGAAATGCATGTTTTAATTTACTGTGTAGTTTTAGAGAAACAAAAAAGAAAAAAACAGTTCTTGACAATATCTGAGGACCTTAAACAATCATATATTATGAACATTCTCTGTTAACAAAAATAATTTTTCTTTCAAAAAATCACATGCCCAAACATAAGCCTAAATTTTTTATAAATCCAAACATAAGCCTAAATTAAAACAAATTCAGATAAAAAACGATATTAAAAACTCCAGCAACCTGAAACTGAAACAAACCCCAGCAGCAACCCAAAATAAATTAATTAAACAAACCCCAGCAGCAGCCCATAACTATCTGCAACACACAGCCCATACATGTCACTAAAAATTCTGAAAACACAATCTATAACAATATGAATTAATTTTTCAGCCAAAATAAATTAATCATCAGGCCGACTCTTAAGCCTTTCAAAAACATAGAAAAAAATTAAATCGATACCATCTCCACCATGAAACCCATCGATATTTACAATATTTTCTTACCAAACCTGTAGAATTTGAAATCCCTAAATCGATAGAAAACCTAATTGAAGACATATAATTAAAACATAACTTAGAGGCTCTGTTCCATTTAAACCAATTTCAATTTGAATTTTAACCCATATCAATCAAATAAAATTGAAACTTGAAAAAGATCAGATTGGAATTCTTCATACCTGAAAAATCGTCCAACATCAGAAACGGAAGGATCCAAATTCGTCCAACATCAGAAATGGAAAACGATCCAAATTCTTCAAGTCAGTCCTGAAAACCAAATGCCCAGATGATAAAATCTCAAGAACAAAATAACCATGAATCAAAATTGACATTAGCTAGAGGAGTTGTGGCTGAGAAAAGGAGGGAGCTGCATTGAATGAGAGAGTTAAAGAAGAAGATGAAGGAGATGGGAGTGAGCTTGAAATAGAGAGAGTTTGATCGAGGGTTTTGTTAGGGCTGATTTTGCGTTTGAGAGATAGGTTTAAGATAGTTGCGGCTGAAACCTACGGTTTGTAATTTGTATTTTGTTAGGGCTGATTTTGCGTTTGAGAGATAGGTTTGAGATAGTTGCGACTGAAAGCTATGGTTTGTAATTTGTATTTGGTGGAAAAAAAAATATTATTATTATTTATTTAAGTATTGGCTGAAACCTACGGTTTGTAATCTGTATTTGGTGGGAAAAAAAAAGATTTATTATTATTTATTTAGATATTGCTGACGTGGAAAATTGTGGAAACTTTTTAAAGATTTATTATTATTTATTAAGATATTACTGATGTGAAAAATTGTGAAAATTTAAAAAGTTTCGATTTTATATATATATATATATATATATATATATATATATATATATATATATAGATTATACGGTATTCAACGAAACACTGATGCAAAAACCCTATCAAAAAAAAAAAAAAAAACCACTGATGCAAAAAAGAATCAAAAGATCCAAGAAACACAATAGGAATAGGTAGGACCCTCCACCTTTGTTTGTGTGTGTGAGTGTGTGAAAGTGGGACCTAAAAAAAAATTGATTGCTGTTTACAAACGTTACTTTCATCGGACCATCTTTTACGCAATCCTTCGCTCACGGACACGCTGAGGCACTTTTATTACCTAACAAAAATAGACGCGCTTTAGGATGTTTTTGGTATTCTATTTTAAACTTACATTTTCATATTTTAAACAATATTACAAATATTTTTATTTTTCATATTTTAAATAATATTACACACATTTTTTTATTTATATGTATTTTAAAAAACTACAAACAACATTATTCAAATTACTCTACCAAACACCCCCTTATTTATTTATTATTATGCCTATGGTCGTGACTTGTGGCAGTGGGTGCTCATTCACTTTGCTGATTGCTGCCCATAATAGCCCATAGGTTGGTTTAGGTTAGGGCCTTCACATTCATTAATTAATTAACCAGTCGCTAACAATGTACGAGAACCTATTTTTGTAAGGTAAACTTAAATAATTTTATAAAATCTTAAATTGATTAAGAAACTACACTATTATATGATTTGCTCTTATATGATTTTAATTTGTGTTATAATTTTTATTTTTATTTTATCAGAAATACTTCAAAACTTTTATTAAAACTAAGATAAAAACACTAATGCCTAAAACATGTTTAGCTAAAAGATGAGCTGGTATATTGCGTTGCGGACGAACATGAGAGAACTCCACTTCGCGAAAGCCATGAGAAGCAGACAAAGAACCATACACCACAGCAGCGACTGACGATGCCGGTGGAGAAATCTCATTCAAAGCATTCATCAAGGTCAATGAATCACCCTTAAGAATAAAATCTTGGATCAACATGTCTTTTGCAAACTGCAGTCTGAATTCAACGGCCTTAGCCTCCACCTCCACTGCCCTTAGTGGGGCCTGAATTTTCTTGCTGCAAGCACCCACTACCCTGCCTTCGGAATCTCTGATAAGGACCCCCACACCCACAGATTGCTAAGAAGCAAAAATTGCACTGTCGACGATGATTTTGTACCTACCCAGCGGAGGAGGACACTAGCGGACTGGCAAGCTCGGGCTAGGCTTTGAGACCTCAACAACTCCTTCCTGGTACTCAAACAAATAATCAAGCGCTCCATGCACCAGCTGTTGGCTTGATTTTTTCACCCCACCAGTTCTGACCTTATTCCGATTAGACCATATCACCCATACAATTTTACTCACATAAAGTAAATATGTATTCAGGAATACTATTCTAATGTTGATATTGCAAATTAAATTACAATTGATTGTTCATTGACAAAAAAAAAAAAAGTGCTATTCGGTTTAAGGCATAAAGAAATATCCTAAATTTTACGATGTTCTTCTCTATTATTATGTTAACAAAATTATTTGTCTTTGTAAATTTTTAATATTATATAACATTAACTTTTATCATAATGTTTGCATGGATTTTGTTATTTTCAAGGATGAAATTATAGATGTTATGTTACAAGCATCCTCAGATAACCACGTTGCTAAGGATGAAGATTTGCATGGCCACGTTCACAAGAAGATTTCCGTAGCCAGCCACGTTGCTAAAGAGATATAGATGACGTTTCCTGATATCACTTCTTGTTTACATTGGTATTAATTAGTTTGGGTTGTTTAGATTAGTTTGATTTCAAGTTCCAATAAGCTAAGCATTATCTTAGCAAGAGTTTCAAATAAAGGATGAGCTATGATAGCTATCCGATATAGGTTGGTAGTAAGTTTATCATTATCTTGTAAGGTGTATTTATATTCAGAAGTATGAAATAGAAGGGCAGATCAGATTATTCTAATTAAATTCTAAAGGAGGTTTGGTTTCCCTCGAAGAAAACCACTTAAAGCACACTCAACCACTTTCTAATATCTATTTCACCAAAATAGGTAAGAGAGGAAGAGGTAGAGGACGTGAAATCCAAGTTGAACATAACATGTTAAAACTTTTGAAAGACCAAAAAATAATAAAGAATCAAGTGATTCATAGTTTAGAAATTATTGAAATAAAACAAAATATATATGACTAAATAATAGAGAAATATAAAAAAAAGATGGATTACATTCAAGAGAATAATCCATGACTATAACTATTGAAAGGAATCAAAAAGATTCAGAACCTACAAATTATAGATAATATATATATATATATATATCTGTGTGTGTGTGTGTGCGTGTGTGCGCGCGCGCGCACGTGTGACTACACAACAGAGAAATATAAGAAAAAGATATGTTACCATCAAAAGAATAATTCAAATGTTAAAACCTTTGAAAGGTCAAAAAATATTAAAGAATCATAATATGTACTTCCTATAATTTTTTGAAACAAAAAAAAAAATGTATATAATTACACAATAGAAAAATATAAAAGAAAAATTGATTACCTTCAAAAGAATAATACATGGTATAGTCATTGAAATCTGCTAAATATGTTCATATATTGCAAAAACTAACACAAATCAAATGTTAAAACTTCAAAAATGCCAAAAAAGATATATAATTAAAGAATAAGTTATTGAAACAATTCAAAAAATATATGACTATTCAAAAGAGAAATATAAGAAAAAGAAAAAAGTACATGAACACATAAACCAATAAGTTTTAAATTTTAACAGATTTAAACTTTAAACGATGAAAAAAAATCATATACAATCACAAGCATAGGGTTTTGTAGTTCATGTACAAAAATCACTTTTAAAAAAATACATTAAAAACCAAAAAAAAAAAATATATATATATATATATATTTTTTTTTTTTTAAACAAAGTAGAGGAGACGAAAATAATAGAAGAATAACACATACCTCTACTCAGTTTAAAAATATATATATATATATATATATAGGAGTTTGCACTGCTTTTATAGTATTCATGATTAACCTCGTAAATTTGGAAATAAATTATCAATATTTGAGTTTGAGTTTAAGTTGAACTTATTAAAGAGATAGAGTTTCACTCTTTGTTAAATTTGGACTTTGGCTGTTGATGTCAAAGATTAGTCCTCCTCGAGTTGAAATTGATATTGTTAATTAATAAAAGTTAAATAATTTTGTTTTAAAAAATGATAATAATATGGTAAGTTTTGGAGAGGTCAACGAAAAGTCAAAGGTTTATATATATATATATATATGGGATGGGTTCAAATTATACTTGGTGTAACTCTAAGTAATGTTACACCACTCGATATTTTTTAATTGAATGCAAATTTTAACAAATCCACCGTTAGATTATATTATCTTCGTATATTCTTCATACTTGCAAAATTTTAAGGTGATCAAAGATTAATAGCCATGTCATCAATCAATTTTTTAAATTCAAATTTTTGTAATTTAAAATAATGTATAAAAGATAAGTTTATAGATTAAATGGTAAATAACATCCAATTGACATGAAAATTGGCATGATTGTTAAGAACATATAGAACATATAAGTCAACGGTGAGATTTTCAAAATATAAATTCTATAACAAGTTATTTGGTGGTGTAATATTACTTAAAATTACACCAAATGTAACTTGAATCCATCCATATATATATATAGATGGATTCAAGTTACACCATTTGTAGACCGTAGATTTGTAATTGATCTAATGGTTAAAAAAATAGCATTAAATGCTAATTGACTTACATCTCATTCACTTAATTTAATAGCAATTTTGTTTTTCTCTCCTTATTTATTATTTAAAACCTTTTACATATATTCCTTTTTTTGCCAATGACTATACAAATATATTTGCAATATATATATATATATATATATATTTTTGGTTGAGTTCATGCTACTTCCCTTTTTTTTTTTTTTTTTTTTTTTTTTTTTTCATTCTTTTAAGTTGGTCATGCCCTTATAGTCTTATCAATTATGAATATATATCTTGTCTCCTTAAAAATAAATAAATGACAAAGTGTTGTTTAATGATTGACCAAGTTTGTAATTTTTTGATATGAGATAGAATTTAATCTTCATGAAGACAATGTGAGACCAAGGTACTCTGTATTTCCCTCAGCAGTTTTTAATCTAATGACTGACTAAGCTTGTAATTTATCCGATGCCACTAGTGCTAATCTAATTTCTGTTAGATTTTTTGTCCCTTCAGAAGATGTGTCTATCATCTGCAATTGTAAATGGGACATGGCTGGGTTCCTTGAGCTATTTGGATACCTTTAACTAGGCTTTCCATCTAATGTCACGCAAAAGTTTGAAGAGAACCTCCATGACTGAAATTAATTCGGCTTCTAATCTGGATTTAGTTCGAGAAGTAAAATATGCTACTTGCATCCATTTTCTATTTTGTGCACTCAAGAACTCAAGGAAATATTTTGAACCATCTACTGATGTATTTGAAGATTTATGAGAGTATAAGAGACACTAGTGCAAATAGGCTACACAGCCAATCCGTGTGCTCTTTCTTACCATCAAAAAAGAAAAAAAAGAAAAAAAAAGGAAAATATGTAAAAAGTTTTAAATAATAAATAAGGAGAGATAAACAAAATTGTTATTAATTAAGTGAATGAGTCGTAAGTCAATTAACATTTAATACTTTTTTTTAACCAATAAATCAATTACAAAATTTACTGTCTATAAATGATGTTTACAAATGTTACCATTCTTGTTAAGTAATATCATCTCATATATATATATATATATATATATATATATATATATATATTTATATAAAATAGATTAATTTAGCACAACTTCTAATTGGGGTCCACACAGACCGACAATGTCTTCACTGGGTCCGCACCACCATAACCATGTCTATCACTCTGTCACGTTTGTTTGTTTTTTTAATCCGGACACGTGTCCTCACTGAAATCGAAAGCCACTTTAAATTACTAAAATACCCACCCTTGGAGAAGCCAGGAGACAGACCCTGCACCAGCCCCCGAATCATTACATAGCTCGTACAAACATTTATATCAGTTTATTGCTACTTATTATTATAATTAATTATTCTAATTACATAGTTCGTACAAACATTTATATCTAACTCTTTTTTCGAAAATACTTTAAAGTGAAAATGGGAGTGAAAAATGATTTCTGTAGTTAAAGGCTTTTTTTTTTTTTTTTGGTCAACGGATTTTAATTTCTGAAAAATAGAATTTTTCGGACCAACTAAACAACCTTATTTCCGAAAAACCATTTTCGAAAGTGATTTTCACCAAATACAAACCCAACCCAACTCACACACATAGCTGTTTTTGTTTGGTTCTTGACTTTTCTCTGTATTCGTATACGTATACATATCCGAGAGAGAAGAAAGGTGTGGGTAGCTCCCTGTTTCCTTCTCCATCCATAAATAGGAAACAGAGGCCCTTGTGACTCTCTCTCTCTCTCTCTCTCTCTCTCTAACCACCGTAAAGAGCTGGCGCACGATAGCTTAGACTTCATTTCCCCGCCAAAAATCTTCTCCGATACTCATCTAGAATTTTCGTTTCTTTTTTTCATTTCCGAGTTGGTCACAGTCGACTTGGTTGTGACTCACCGAAACATGTTCTACTGATTGAAGGAACTGGCTCATATTTCCAGATCCGTTCTCAATTATTGGATGATCGGTACGTACGTATTCAGCTTTTTTTTTTTTTTTTTGATGATTGGTTCGAATCTCATGCATTTGCTAGAAATTGGCGTTGGTTGGAACAGTAATTTATATATAAATAGAGAAATAAATTTTTTTTCTTTGACTCAGATTCTGTATCTTTTCATAGGTATTACTATTTTATTATATTTTTAATTAATTGATTGATTAAGCAATTAATTTAGCCTCTGCATCTGTTTGTTTGCTTAGAAATATGAGGGAAAGAAAGTATGGTTTAATTTCCTGCATTTTAGACGGCAAGAAAAATTTAAGGTTCAAAGTCATATTAATTTCCTACATTTTTTTGGAGATCAAACACAGTGTTTGTGGTTTCTTCCTAATATTTGTGAATCAAATGGCAGGCAAGGCGTACTTTCCAACTGTTGTTTAGTTTACCTATTGAAACCTTGAGCTGTAGTCAAATTTTGGTCATTTCATTTCAGATATGTATATCTTTTTTCAGTACTTCTTATTTATGATTAAAGCTGTTAATGGCTATACAAAGAAAAATTAAACCATACAACTATTTCACAACTTGCTAAGGTGGCAACTTGTGATTGGTGGGTACATGGACGCACCACTACCATCCCTTTTTCGCACATCAGTCATAACTTGTCATCTGAATGGGTGTGAAATTTGTTGAGCCCATAGTCCATAGATTTACCGTACAACAAAAAATCACGATGTGACATCCACCCCTTTTTAATATATAATTTCATGGTTGGGAGAGAGAGGGGCCACATCTTTCGTTGGAAATGTTAAGAGGTGTAAGTTAAGATACAAGGCTGTTAACCTTATAAATGTATGTCAATAGTCTATATATATATATATATATATATATATATATATCAAATCAATGTTGTGCATTGATGGTTAATGATAAGTTTTTTGATTTCTTTCTTTAGCCTATATTTTGCTTGCACTTAAGTGGGGCATTATTGTTTGGTTGCTAAGAAGGCATATGTAGATAAGTGGAAAATTTGTTACCTTGTGATAATGACAGTAAGAGACCCCTATAATTAATTTCTAGTGTTGCAGAAATACAAATTTGGTTTGGTTTGCAGTGGATGAAACATAATAGTGTTGCCGTGTAAAATTATTCAAATTAGGAAATCGCAGGAAAAGGCTAGTGGAAGTCTGGCATGTGGGGACGTCAACGTGAAGCTTCTTCAATGTACAAGCGCTTACCATCAAGAGATTGTACAAATACAGTTGACTTGGAAGAAAACTCAGGTGACTCACCTTAATAATTTTAAGCTCTATTTGGTAAATAATAATTTGAGTTCTAGTTATGTTGTATGCTACCTATAATTTTGCTTGAATTTGGTTGTGGGGTTAATGTACTGAACACCCTACAGCTTGGATCTTGTGCTGTGAAGCTTTGCTTCTTTCCCAATGGAATGGATCTTGTGTCATCATATTAAACACACTTGATGTAGCAACTTATGGACTGTGGGGTTTGAGGCTAAATTTCCTTTATTGTGAATTACTTTTGCTCTTTTTTTGTATTGCTAACTGAGTACATGCAATTGATAAAGTAAGATGAAAGAGAAGATTGCAAAGGTGATATAGTTGTTTGAGGAGACATTCCTCCTTTCTTGGGAAACTATTAAGAGTTCATTGAGTTTATGGTCTAGTTTAGTACACACTTCAGTTTGTATGAACATTACCAAGCAGATTGATAATTGGGCATAATTATTTTTTACAGCGGGTTTCATTATACGTAATGCTTATAAATAGTTTATTATAAGTAATTATATGTTATATGATATGAGATCATTTGAAATCACTGCTTATATACCTGGTATTGGTCACATGTTTACTTCCATTGTGGGTAATGTATTTGGATTCAAGGCCCTGCATGCTCTAAGTCTGCCTGGATGCCAAAGGTGTCCCATGGGGTGATCTCATAATGTAGTTAATATGAATATAAAATAGAATTTCAAATAAATATTAAATATTTGAATAAATATATTTGTTCCTGTATGTCTTATAGATCTCCTACAGAACGTTATGTCTCTGGAAACTTCAAGCCCTCCATGGAGGCTTTCTTTTCCTCATGTACTAGTTGCAACCATATCTTCTTTCTTATTTGGCTACCATACAGGGTTGGTGCTCTTTCTTGAACTTAGTCTTTTCTTCCTTTTCTTTTCTCTTTCTGAGTGTTATTCACATGTGAAGCAACTAGCTGAAATTTCTACTTTTGACCTTTTTTGTTTGTTACCTGATCTATTCAGAGTAGTTAATGAACCACTTGAAAGCATTTCTGTAGATCTTGGTTTCAGTGGGAATACTTTGGCAGAAGGTGACATCTTTTTCCTTAATCGCTCTAATGTGATGTCTGATTTCTGCATCTAGCTCTCTTATCTAACAGGTTGTCATTTATTTTAATGAAGGTCTGGTTGTGAGTACATGTCTGGGTGGTGCCCTTGTTGGAGCGCTACTTAGTGGTTGGATTGCTGATGGGGTTGGTCGACGTAGAGCTTTTCAGTTGTGTGCTTTGCCTATGATTGTTGGTGCTTCTATGAGGTATGCTTGCACCATAAATATCATTGCACTTGAGTGCTCACTGGGGCTTTGTGTTGCAATTGGTTTGGTCTCTTTTATTTTATATACTCTTCATTTGGATCTAATTTTAGTTCATAATAGACTAATAGTTGTCTCAGATTCCTGGTATTTTATGATATTGTAAGTGTAAAGTTATTTTCTAAAATAAAGGGGCTTGCTGTTGACACACCTGTAGTACAAATAAAATATGTTCAATGACAACAAGATTACTAATTTACTTTCTATATAGCCAATGTGCTCTCAAATGGCATCTACTTCCCCGATAAGCTTAAGGTGGAGGGTGAGACTGGTTGTGTGTAACTTACTAATAATAAAAAAAATACTTCCAATATGGAGGATTATTGCAGATTGGTGCAAGAAGCACATTAGATTTTGTTTCAGAATTTATTATTTTTCAAGAGTTCATTTTTGAATTTTGAACTCTTTTTTTTTTTTTTAATTTGAAATTTGAATTTGGTCTTTAATGTTGTTAAGGATTTTATGGGATGTAATTGTGGCTTAATGTAGTCCATGAAGCCTATTAAAAAGAGGATCCAAGAATAGTTTGAGATATTGCAATACGAATTGACATTTATGATTTCAGAATGTTTCTCTTTCTACCATAAGTTACATGGCTCTTCTTCCATTGCTTTTCCATGGAAAGGTATTTGGAAGGTTAAGGCACCCCGGCGTGTCTCTTTCTTCGTTTGGTCAGCCACATGGGATAGGATCCTCACGGGAGATATCTTGAGAATTAGGGGTTTTGATTTCGTTGATTGGTGCATTATATGTCGTTGCTGTGGTGAGACAATGGATCATCTGTTGTTACATTGTGGGAAGGCGTATCGGCTGTGGTGCTTTGTTTTTAGGATTTTTGGGATCTCTTGGGTTCCCTCTTGTACAGTGAGAGATTTTCTATTTAGTTGGTGGAATTGGCTGGGGAAGCATTCATCCTCCATTTGGAACCTAGTTCCGCTGTGTTTGATGTGGTGTATTTGGAGGGAACGCAATCGGCGGACGTTTGAGGATTTAGATAGATCTGAGGACCAATTACTTGCTCTCTTCTCTAGTTCCCTTTTTGATTGGGCTAGGGCTTGGGGACTCAGAACTAGTGACTCTATTCCTTTATTCCTTAGCTCTCTTCTTCTTTGTATTTCTTGACTTTTTATGTTTTTGCTTTTTATTCTCTTTTGTAATTCTGTTCTGCTGGTGCTTTTTTGCATCTAGTAGTTTTTTTAATATACTTTTTCTTACCTATCAAAAAAAAAAAAAAATGTTTCTCTTGCTTGGTATTGATTCCAAGGTGGTGAAGCCTAAGGTCTTAAGGAAAATTTTAAGTGGTGAAGCTTAGGATTTTTCTTTCTCTCTCTTATTTTTGGTTGTTTCTATTTTTCAAACTATTCTGCATAAACTTCGTATCAAAGTGTGTCCGATATCCGATCCCTTGCACCCATTTCAAACCAGGGAACAAAAATTCCAACATAGAGAAACACTCATCAAATTCACAAACCACACCATTTTACCCAAAATAACAACCCACATTATATCACCCACCTGACCCGGAGGTCCACGTTGCAAATGCAACCTGTAAGAACCTAGCTTGAGTCAGTCTGAGCTTGACACTGTCAGTGTAGCCTAAATCGCCGCTGGCTTGAGCAGCATTAGCACCCCACGTGCCTTTGCCACCATGCTGAAGACCCACAGCTTGCCACCACTGGCATCATGCCTCTCCTCTTTGCTGAGAATCCCTCTTCTTGACTTTATCTTTCTGTGTTGAGAAGTTTTTGTGACTTCTGTTTTCTTATTGATTTGTAATGTGGTGCCCAATTAATTAATTTTTTTTATTTTTTATTTTTCTTTTTTGAAATGGTAAAGGACAGAAGTCAGAAAGTTACTTGGTTCTGTCACTTAGCTTACCCAACTGTTAAATCATCTAAGGCCATTGAGCTTAGGTTATGTGGGCTCATAAAACCGCACTGCAGCAACCAGCGGGTCGAATTTCCAATAAAGTCCAACTTGTAAGGCTTATCTGCCCTGGTCAGACCTAGACTGACCCATATTTCTGTTACAATTATTTGTTGAAACTTTATTTAAGTGAACCATGTTTGTATTAGAAGCACCTACATTTGATGGTCGTCTAGACCCATGGACCCTCATCAATTGGTCAGGTGAGATGGATTAATTCTTTGATCATATTGGTTTGTTATGTTTTCCAAGATGGAACTGATAGGTGGACTATTGGTACAATATTGAAAACCTTTTCCTTAGAAGGGACAAAACCCACCATAACCAATTGGGAAGAAAGGAAATGAAAACTCTTGATAGAAAATCTGTTAAGTTCTGATCAAAAGAGATATTTGTCCAAATCCTAGCAAGGTGACTTTTTAGATTAAAGAAACAACCTGAGTTAGTGGCACCCGCTACTGGCTATGAGGCACAATTTGAAGAAGATGATATGATTGCTCAAACAGTTTCTACTCCTAAGTCAACCCCCAGTATAATTGGAAGCCATAATGAAAGCCATCCAAGACCTAACCCAACAAATTGCTAGGAATAATGCCTGACTAGAAAAAATAATGGTTTCCACCCAAAAACCACCCAATAATCTTGAGGGTAAAGCTTCTCAATAATGTTGAGGCACCAAAACTTTGTGCTGAAAAAGAAATACAAGTACCAATAGATGTGCACTTAATATAGCCTAAACCATATGTAGTATACCCAATTCAATTTATTGGAGAGTCACAATTTGATGAGGCGAAAATTTATAGATGCACATGATGTGAAAATTAAGTTTGATGCCTACAATACTGATCAGTGGTAAAGATTGATATGATGGTGCTTTCTACAGAGCAAGAGAAGACTGTATAATTTACTCCGCCCATTGATTTTATTATTCCAGGCCCATTATTGTGGTGGAACAGAAATCTAAATTGTTTTTAGAATAGCCAGAAGTGCTTCTAGGATTGTGCAAGTGTCTAGCACAAAAATTCTTATCCTGTAACATTTCAAAACTCAAGGTTGAGTTTTTTCCAACCATAGGAGAATGGTGCAAGAAGAACAATCAACTTTATTTCAGAATCTATTTTTCAGATTTCGTTTTTTTAATTTTGCACTTGTTTTCTTTTTGAATTTGGTCTCCAATTTTGTTGAGGATTTTATGAAATGTAATCGTATATAATCCTTGAAGCCTATTAAAAAGAGGCTCCAGGAATAGTTTGAGACATTGCAATGTGAATTAAAACTTTATGATTAGAGAATATTTTTCATGCTTGGTGATGATTCCAAGCACCCTTAGGTAGTGAAGCCTAAGTTTCAAGAATATTCTAGGTGTTGAAGCTTAGGACTTCTCCTGTTCTCTCTTATTTTCCAAACTATTCTATCCTGCATCAGAGATAGGTTTAGAAATCTATTTACATTGATAGTCCCATCTGCAACACTGATTTAGTATGTTCCCTCAGCTGTTGCGCACTTTTGTTTGGCAGATAATAACACTATATTTTCACCTATTCAAAGTTTGCATATAATAATGTATATAGTTGTTAAGTTGTAAAATACGAATATTTAGGGTTAAGTGAGAATAATGAGGAAGAAAGAATATAGAGACAGAGAAAAGAAAGAAAATGTTGAGGGCATTAACTTGATCAAGCCCACACCTTAGAATACATCTGTATTAGGATTTCATAACATGATTACAAAAATAGCCCTATTAATATGCTAAAATAACGACAACTAGAACTAACTCTAACATATATTATAGATGCTTTCCTGATAGCGTATTTTACATTGCATAATTTTCAGTTATAGATTGGATGATAATTAATTGCCTGCATTTCAGTGCAACAAGCAAAAGTCTTGCTGGTATGCTTTTGGGACGGTTATTTGTTGGGACTGGAATGGGCTTGGGTCCCCCTGTTGCTTCTCTCTATGTAACAGAGGTTGGTTACATTTGTGTCTCATTGATTCCAGCTTAAATTTTTCTTGGTTGTTGATGAAAGGGAGTTTATCATATATGATCTTGTCCCATCTATGTGTGCAGATTTCTCCAGCACTTGTGAGGGGTACTTATGGAAGCTTTATTCAAATTGCAACATGTCTTGGACTTATGGGGGCTCTGTTTATTGGAATCCCTGTTAAAGAAACTGCTGGCTGGTAAAGACACTCCTATTAGATTTCTCAGTATCTGTATTTCATGTTCGACTGTTTGATATACTTATTTTATGCTCAGGTGGCGTATCTGTTTCTGGGTATCTACAATTCCAGCTGCAGTACTTGCTGTAGCCATGGTGTTTTGTGCAGAGAGTCCCCATTGGCTATACAAGGTTTGCTTTCATATTTTTTTAATTTGTCTTGAGATGATTATCATTGTCATTATTATTATTATAAATCTCTATACTGTAATTGCTTTCTGTTACTCAGAATGAATAAAGTCCTTACTAAATTCTATATAAACCATATTTATAATTTTTTACAAGATGAGCTAAAATTCTTTAAGTTTTAGTGCTGCAATATGCCATTATTATTATTATTATTTTTAAAATTTTGTATAATTATTCTCTATTTGACATATACTAGATTATTATTATTATTATTCTGTTGATCTCTTGTGCACTCTTTATATCTTAAAGCATATTTTTTGAATTTGAATAGAAAATTTTATCCTTTCTTCAATTATTTGTGGAAAAAATCATGATTCTCTCTCTCTCTCTCTTAGCACAAAGACCTGCACAGAAAGGTGCAGTTCTGTTTTCTGTATTGGCTTCCAAAGAAGTTGCAGTACTTTCCATCTTTTCCTTCTGGTTTTTTTTTTTTTTTTTTTTTGGATTTGGGGGGGTGGGGGGGGGGGGGGGGAATGGGTGAGTATTGGCTCCTCCCCATAGAAACAGTTCCTCTCCTCTGTGCAAGTTTGGCCAAGTAGCTCTTCTACCCATAACATGAGATAAAATTCCAATTACATGTGTTTTATGTAAGTGCTTATGCTGAAGACAGACTAAAAAGTTTCTTAATGGTGTGATATAGAGAGGAAGAACTGAGGAAGCTGAAGCTGAATTTGAGAAGCTCCTAGGAGGATCACATGTCAAAGTTGCTATGGCAGAATTATCCAAGTCAGACAAGGGAGATGACACTGATACTGTGAAGCTATCTGAGTTGTTTTATGGTCGCCATTTTAGAGGTAAATATGATACATCTGGTATAATTTTATGAATTTCCAAGTATAATCACTCCCTTTTTCTCGTGTCCACAGTTGCCATTGCCATTGCTTTTTCTTCTTTGTCTTATATTGTTTTTGGGCTTTCCAAAAGTTCTTTGTTATTCACGCGTTCCTTTTGCAGTTGTTTTTATTGGGTCAACCCTATTTGCTTTACAACAGCTATCTGGTATAAATGCTGTGTTTTATTTCTCTTCAACTGTTTTTAAAAGTGCTGGAGTGCCGTCCAACCTTGCCAATGTCTTCGTAGGAATTGCAAATTTAACAGGTAGCTTCAGTTCATGGTAGCCCCTTTTGTATCTAGGATTATGCATTCTGTCTCTTGACAGCACCATTTATTATTATTATTTTTTCTTTTCCTGCAGGATCAATTATTGCGATGGTTTTGATGGATAAACTAGGAAGAAAGGCGCTCCTTCTATGGAGCTTTTCGGGCATGGTAAATTGTACTTCCAAATCACTTTCCTCCTTCTATGGTCAAAGTATTGTGATTATAAAACTAAATCTGCACTTCATCTATTTGGGAGGCTGGAAAAGGAGCTCTTAAATATTGATTCTATGTTCAAAGCAAAAGGAGAGTGATGTTATTATATTAAAAATGGACTAGTATAATCCTTTAGAATAGAGGAAATTGGTTATTTTAATATACCGATAATGGGTTGGTAATAGACATTGATGCAGATTGGTTATGGGAGAAGAAAATATTTTAATATTTTATGTTGTTTTCTCTTTCCTAGTGGAATTAGGATTTATTTGCTTTTACAAGTTCAATTAAAATCCTTCAATGATGCAAATTGGCTAAGAGAGAAGAAAATATTTTAATATTTTATGTTGTTTTCTCTTTCCTAGTGGAATTAGAATATATTTGCTTTTACAAGTTCAATTAAATCCTTTTCCTAGTTGAATTAGGATTTTAATTGTTTTTCCTTTCTCAAGTAGAAGTAGGTTTATTATTTATTTTCGTAAAAGGAGTAGGAGAAATTCTATTCCTCTAAATACTCTTTTTAGGGAGGTGGATTATTGTTATGTGTTGATTACTAAAAGTTTGTTAGAGAAAGGAAGAGAAATAAAGAACACCCAACCCACCAGACTTTAAAGGGCTACAAACCTGAGCCCACTTAACCAAACTGAATTTAGGGGACTCATCAAACTACCCCATAAAAAATCCTGCTGGAGCTTCTCAATACGATTTGCTATATCCACCAGAATAGGGAAGAGAGACAGGTAATAAGTAAGCAAGGTTGAGAGAGTACTTTTAAGTAAAGTAACCTTACCACCTTTTGATAGATATAAACGCTTCCAACTTGCTAGTCTTCGCTCAATTTTTTCAAGAATAGGGTTCCAAATTGCCCTATCCTTAAATTTAGCTCCTAACGGAAGCCCCAAATAAGTCATTAGCAGCGAGGACTGCCTACACCCTAAAAGGCCCACAAGCTCTCCCATATTTAACAGCTTTCCAACTAGAACCAATTTAGATTTAGCCAGATTAATATGCAAACCTGACACGGCCTCAAAGGAAGATAAGATCTCTCTCAATTTACCTATCTAACTAGGTAAAACATCACAGAAAATTAAAGTATCGTCTGGAAAAAGGTGAGACACCGTTAAGGGAGCATGAGTTCTGGAGCCAACAGTGAATCCTGAGATGTGACTAGCCAGAACAACTCCATCCAATAAGAGGCTTAAAGCTTCCATAACAATTGCAAATAAAGCAGGGAGAGTGGGTCACCTTAACATAGTCCCCTAGAACTCCCAAAGAAATCTTTAGGGCTACCATTGATCAGAATGGAAAATTTCACCGTGGAAATGTAAAACATAATCCACTTCCTACACTGCTCAAAGAACCCACATCGTTGCAACATATACAAAAGAAAGTCCCAATTGACATGATCAAATGCTTTCTCCACATCCAATTTACATAAAACACTTGGAACTCTCGCCTTGAGTCTACTATCCAAGCATTCATTAGCAATTAAAACAGAATCCAAGATTTGTCTGTCGAACACAAAGGCATTTTGGGTCTCATAAATAATCCTAGAAAATTTACCCTTTTTAGCCTATTAGCCAGTACCTTGGAAAGGATTTTATAAATACCACCCACAAGACTAATAGGTCTAATGTCCCTCACATTGAAAGCATCAACCTTCTTTGGAATAAGAGAAAGGAAAGTGGCATTAAGGCTTTTCTCAAAAACAGCTTGGGAATGGAAATTTCCAAGAAGCTCCATAATTTCCCGCTTTAAAAAAACCCAACAAGACTGAAAGAAGGCCATTGAGAAACCATCGAGTCCTAGAGATTTGTCGCCATTGCAATCTTTGATGAGACCATAAACTTCCTCTTCTTCAAAGGGTCTGTCCAACCAAGCAGCTTCCTCCTCGAAAATCCTAGAAAATTCCACTTCATCAAGGACAGGTCTTTGACCTTCAATCTAAGAGTATAACTGTTTGTAGAAGAGGGATATGCAAGCAGCTATGGAACTCGGATTCGATGTTAGCTCACCATCCACCTCCAAATTGTCAATGGTATTAAATCTTCTATGAGAATTTGTTGTTTTATGGAAGACCTTAGTATTTCTATTTCCCTCTCGAATCCAAAGTGCCCTAGATTTCTATCTCCTGGAGGTTTCTTCCATAAGGGTTACCTTTTCAAGCTTAGTGCGAAGCTGATCCTTCTCCAATATCTCCTCATTGGTTAGAGGTTGGCTATCAACAATCAACTCTAAATCATTAAGGTCTTTCCATAGCTTGCACAGCCTATTCTCTACATTCCCAAATTCTTCTTCATTCCATTTTTTCAAATCTAACTTCAAAGCTTTTAGTTTGCTGGCAATCTGAAAGCTAGGGGAGCCTTGAAAAAGATAGGATTCCCACCAGGTTCTCACTCTGTCCACAAAACCATTTGCCTTTAGCCACATGTTCTCGAAATGGAATGGTCGATTGTCCCTCTGAAAATTTCCCCCTTCTAAAAGAATAAAGGCATTAAGGTTAGTGAGTACTATTTATCCCTCTTCTTGACCCCTGACTCTCTTTTTCCTTGGAGACTTGTGTGGTGCTCTAAGATCCCTCCTAGAGGTGTTTTCTTTTCTTGGATTGTCACTTTAGGTAAGATTTTGACTCTTGATAGATTATTTGGAATAAGGGTGTCCCTATTTTGGATTGGTGTTATACGTGTAAAGGAAGCAAGGCATCGGTAAACTATCTTCTTCTCTATTGTCCCATTGCTTTCGAACTATGGTCTATGGTGTGGGTCCTTTTTGGTGTGATCTGGGTTATGCCTAAGTGTTGCGGATTTATTTGCAGATTGGCAAGGCCTGTTTGGTAGACATCGCAACATAGACTTGTGGAGGGCTGTCCCACATTGTTGTTTTATGGTGTCTTTGGCGATAAAGGAACTATGTTGCATGGACACACCAAAATTGGCCACATGGACACACCAAAATTGGCCAAGTACCCGTGTTGGACATGGGTACTAGTAAGACATGCCCAGAAAACGTACCCATCGCGTACTAGAGAGAGAAAATCTTTTTTTATTCTGTATACGGCCCGAACACGGTCATGACACGCCGGGTTCATCTCGGACATGGGAGAGGGGAAAAAAGAAGAAGATATTCAGCCTCTCTTGCTCTGTTCTTTGAGTTCTCCCTCTTGCGAAGCCATTCTGCTGTAGATCGTTGTATATCGGCGACTAAACAAAGCCATTCCACCCTTGCCAAAGTTCTACGGGTAAGCTTTAAAATTTGAATTGATCAAGAGCGCAGAGCTTTTTGCCATGGCCTTTGGCAAGAGAGAGAGAGAGAGAGAGAGAGAGAGAGAGAGAGAATGTTCTAGTCTTCTAGATCAAAAAAGATTGGGTAGAGGAAACTCCATGTATCATTGAGCAATTAGTGTCTCAAGATGTATTGTTTTTATCCTTGTCTCAATAAAATGAAGTATTTTTCATCAAAAAAAAAGAAAAGATTGGTCTGGTTCCATTTTACCTTTAAACCCAAACATTTAAGCTCGAATAGACATGAGCCAGCAAGCCAACCTATTCACACTAAAGCCCCGATTGAAATTTAACCCAACTCAAGCCAAGCCCACAACAAAAGTATACCAACAGCCTAACCCAAAAATAATTCTACTACATAAAATTCCCAAACCCAAAATCAGAATTTCCTAACTAATAATAATAATAAAAAACCCCATGAGCACATAAATAATTACAAAATTACTCCAAACCTCCTTGACATCACAGAAATAATTAATTTTAGATATGTTTTCAAGCATTTTTTTTGTTGTAACATAATTTTTAAACCTAAAATAAACAAATTATGTCTAAAAATATTTAAATTATACATAAAAATAAATATTAAGTAATTAATTAATAGCTGTATCCCAAACGTGTTATACCCTTGTACCTGTACCCGAGTCCGTGCAACTTAGAAAGGAACACTAGATGCTTTGAGGGAAAGGAATGGTCGATTCTCGAGATTAAATCTCTCCTCCATTCTTTGTTTGATTGGAGTTCTGTTTTTACTTCTTTTTCTTGTTCCAATCTCTTTGTTATGCTTGATCATTGTAATTTACAAACTTGATGTACTCCTATCCATGTACACTCTCGGTGTACCTGGGTATTTTGTTTAATGAAATTTCGTTATTAAAAAAAAAAAAGTGTTTGTTAGAGAGGTTTTCTCTATTATTTTGCTTACTAGCCTAGTGTTCTTGTAGAACTTAGGTTTTGTGGAAGAGTTGTAGTAATTGTGTGTTATAGATTCTACTTCTACATGTCTACGCTGCATCAGTTGGTATTAGAGCAACACTAGGTTCCTACCACGACACAAAGAGGAGCACGTGGAGGAAGACTTGTTGCCATAGATGACATGTATGAATGCGATGGGGTTGCACGTGATGCACACAATTAGAGACGTTCTTTCAACGAATGGAGGAGTGGTTTGATGCGTTGTCAAAGCAGTTCAATGCCTTAGCTGTGGGAACTTGACCTCAAAACTTCCATCCAAATCCACGTTATGTGGAGGAGGAGGATTTCGATATCAAGAAGGATGACTGCGATATCATAGAGTTTGTGTAGTAAATTGGGAATCTCCACCAATTTATGATGACTATCCTGATGAAGTCAAGGAGACAAGATTGAGCTTGATAAAAATAAAGTTATATACATACAAGGTGAGCCCAAAACTCACATTGTTGGTGAGACTTTCGACATTAAAGCACAAGAGGTTATTGATTTTTTTTTATTACAATCATAAGTCGATACAATTGGTTTGTTCATCAATAGATGAGTTCTCTATTGATGAATGATGTTTCGATCTACTAAAGCTTGAACTTGAACACATTAAACACTATGATTTTATTGGGGGTGATGAGCTTCAGAGAAACACTTTCCTCATAGTATAGTTAATATTAATTTGGAGAGATTAATGGAAAACTTTATTGATCCTTGGGAGGATTTTATTGAACAAGAATTAATAGAGGACAATAAGAGGCATGAGTGAGTGATTTTAAGTAATCC
This sequence comes from Quercus robur, assembly GCF_932294415.1. Taxonomy (NCBI): domain Eukaryota; kingdom Viridiplantae; phylum Streptophyta; class Magnoliopsida; order Fagales; family Fagaceae; genus Quercus; species Quercus robur. The sequence goes on from NC_065535.1 coordinate 45,653,041, forward strand.
TTGTGGAGGAGGCAATATGAAGTTTATGGATGTGTGCATGGATTCTTTTTTGGTACCTGCTTCATGTATATCCCATCGTGGCAAAAGAAGTCAAGAATAAAAATTCATATATCAAGATTTATTATGAGTGAGAAAAGATTGATAAGTAGCATATTGATTCATCTTGTCTTGCATAGAAGAATAGGATGGAGAGGATTATTCGGGGTTCCAATTGATTATGGAAGATTATCACAAAGACTCGAGGACGAGTTTTCCCTAACCCTGGGAGAATGATGCAGATTGGTTAAGGGAGAAGAAAATATTTTAGTATTTTATGTTGTTTTCTCTTTCCTAGTGGAATTAGGATTTATTTGCTTTTAAAAGTTCAATTAAATCCTTTTCCTAGTTGAATTACTATTTTAATTGTTTTTCTTTTTCTAGTTAAATAGTTTTTCCTTTTTTAATTAGAAGTAGGTTTTTTATTTCTTTTTCTAAAAAGAGTAGGAGAAATTCTATTCTTATAAATACTTTTTATAGGGAGGTGGATTATTGTAATGTGTTGATTAATAAAAGTTTGTTAGAGAGATTTTCTCTATTATTTTGCTTACTAGCTTAGCGTTCTTGTAGAACTTAGGTTTCGTGGAAGAGTTGTAATAGTGTGTTACAGATTTTGTTTCTACATGCCTACTCTGCATTAGACATTCATTTATTGCGCATTATGCATTACTCTAAAAATAACGTTCTAACATGTCTTGAAGTTAATGAACTTGGAGCCCGGTTCTGACATTTTGCGTTATATTCACCCAGGTGATGTCTATGATTCTTCAAGTCACTGCAGCAAGTTCTTATTTTGCAAACTCTGGGGCTATGTACCTATCTGTTGGTGGCATGCTGATGTGAGTAATCTCTTAACGCATGCATCTTGAAGATGAATTTATGATAGATGCATTTTTTTTTTTTTTTAAATTATAAATTTAGTCAAATGGAAAATGTGACTCATTACTATGGGCTACTTTTATTCTTGGACTTGTAGAAGTGCTGTGCTAATATAATTAACTCTAACACTCATCCTCAACCCAGAGCATCATATCAAATTTGCCTAACTTGATAGACAATTGTTGAAAGGAGGCATGAACAAACAGTTTCATGAGAATATCACCACGTGATCATCTGAGCGAACAAAGGGAGTGACAATCTATTTCCTCACCAATAAATCTGAATAAAGTGACAGTAACCTAACCTTGATAAGTTTGGTATTTATATGGAACTCAGGATTGTTAACTATAAAGATAGTAGCCTGATTGTCATAATATATCTGCATAGGTGTAGGAATATCAATACCCAAGTTGTGAAGGAGAGATTGAACCCATAAAAATGGTTCCAAAAAATTCTGGAAAAGTCACTATAATTACAGGGGAGATCGGTGACTCAAATCATGTGGTTGCCGGAATCTGGTGACCATGTTGGTGTTGACATCATCTGTTAGCTTTTTGCTTTTTGTCTCAGCTTCTTTCTTTCTTTTTTTTTTTTTTTTTAATATTATAAATAAGCTAACTTTTATCTTTTTGTCACACATTTAGTATAAAAGCTATTAAAAACTGTATCTTTAGTCTCATATTTAGCAAATAAGCTACTGGAAACTACAAGAATTAATAAATGGACACCAGTGATGATCTCAGCATATGAATGTTGAAGTCAGCACACCTTGGTTCTAATAACAATCTTCAGATTGTTCAAACACGTTCTAGGGTAGATTGGTACACTTTGATACCAAGTTGAGTTGTAAAATATGAGATATTAGGGTTAAAAGAGAGGAGGAAAGAAGAATGGAAAGATAGAGATTTGAGAAAAAGGTCTAGGGCTTTGTTAATCAGTCCCTCACCTTAATATTAGGGTTTATGGCATGATTACAAGAATTCCCTTATACTATTGTAAAATAACATGCTAATATAAAAAATAACAATAGGTAACTCCGCCTAAAATAATTCTGGCCATGGTTGGGAACCTTAGTAGTCATTTGGACTCTATTTGGGTTTCTGACTTTGAGTGACCCCAACGGGCAATATAAGCAGCCCTATCTGGATCATCTGGAACTACATATATATCTCTGACTATGGCAACTGGGACTCTTTGGATCAGGAAAACAATTCCTCCCCACTACAAAGATTGATTGAGAGGGATTTTAGGCTCAATAGTGTAACGAAGTTATTAGAAATTGATCTGATAAATGAGTTGGATATCTTTGAAAATGATGAATGAACAAATAAAATCATTTTGTCTAGTATTTAATTAGTTATCGTATTGGAAATTGCTCTGAAAAATGAGTTGGATATCTTAGAATTGATGATTGAATAAATAAAAATTTTCTAGTTTTAATTAACTACTTGGGATTGTCTGACAGCTATCTAGGGATAAGTACGCATCACGGTTGTTTGAAATTCAAGCCATGGGAGAAATTCAAGGATCAAGGACTAACAATGGATTTCTTTGTACAGGTTTGTCTTTACATTTGCTCTGGGAGCTGGTCCAGTTCCCGGTCTCCTTCTACCTGAAATTTTCCCCAGTCGAATTAGGGCAAAAGCTATGGCAATCTGCATGTCAGTTCATTGGGTAATTCTCTTCCTTTTATTTATTTATTTATTTATATATATATATATATATATTTTTTTTTTTAAATTTTATGTCTGCTCTTGCTGGCTTCTGGATCAAGCAGCAGAATGGCATTCCCCTTGTACTAGAGCTCCTAGGTTCAAATCCTTACTCATGCATGAGTTGGGGGGAATAGAATTTGGTGAATTTTAGTGGATCTATGGTTACCAGTCAACTAAGTTAATGCTTGTAGATGCTACATCTTGGCAATTTGAAATTATATGAATTAATTTTTAATTCAATGGTAATTCAGAATGAAGTGGACTTCCATCATCTCCTGATTTCCTTTGCTTAATTGGTTAAACTGGTTCTTCAGGTGATCAATTTCTTTGTGGGGTTGCTGTTCTTGCGATTGCTGGAGCAACTTGGGCCACAGCTCTTGTACTCAATATTTAGTTCTTTTTGTTTAATAGCCGTGGTGTTTGTAAAAAGAAATGTGGTGGAAACGAAAGGGAAATCCCTTCAAGAAATTGAGATAGCACTTCTTCCGCAAGAATAGTATGTACTTACTATGGTTAAGTGAAGTTGCAGTTTCAAGTTTCGACCAAAGTTGTGGCAATACCTTACGAGGGAGTTTGTACTTAGAGAGATGATATATGTTTAGCCAATGGATACTTTGAGGTCAGATTTTGTTGATCGTCATATGTGCTTTATGTGAAGTTTCTGGTAGATAGCAATATATCCATCAAGTGTAATCCCCTTCAATGGAAACTTAGAAATGCCTGCCATGGAAACTTTTTAGGACTGGATTTGTCTTAGAATTATGTAATCCCCTTCAAACACATCAATGTACTTTGAAAATATAATATATATATATATATATGATTAAATTCGTCGTCTCCTTGTCATGATGTTTAATTAAATTGTACCCATGGTGGTTTATTTATTGGGATCAAATCCACGAGGCTATTTAGAGTTACAGAAGTTCCTGGAGATGGCTTCAAATCCTTTTCGTAGGGAAGGAGAGAAGCTGAGGTTACATCTACATGTGTAAGTTGTGTAGGTCCCCTTATGCCAGATGGTCACTGCGTGACTGTGCCGCCGTCTATCTAACTACCATTCCCGGTGGAAATGTACTAAGATTCTACTAAACATTGTCAGGCCCTAAAAAATTTCCTTATAGTTCATCATCCTTTCAATTTCAAAACCACCTTTGTACCTGAACAATTACGATTTGTCGTCATCAAAATTAAAAATAAAATTACGACTTCTCCATGTGTGTGTGTCTATATATATATATATATATATATATATATATTGGGAGTGTTCTCATGCTACATCTCAAAAACTCACTTTATCTATTTTAATAGTTAACACATCACTTTATAACACACCAAACATCAACAGTTTTATTTTTTTTAACATTTCATTTAAATATTTTTTCTTTATTATTATTTTTAACTTTTACTATATTCTTCGTTTCTTTATCTCTTGCTCTCTGTCTCTCTCTTTTCTATTAGGCAAGAACAACCACCCACAACCCACTGACAGCACAACCAACCACCACAACCTATGACCATAACCTCACCAACCCACAAAAAAAAAAAAAAAAAAAAAACACCCACACCCATCACCACAAACTCACCTCAACAACCACCACATACCCACCTTAACAATCACCACAAACAGCCACAAAATTGCCGCAACCCACCATCCACTACCACAAACACCCACAACCAGCCACCATAAACACCCATAGCCCACTGCAAATCTGATTTTAAAATAAAAGAAAAAAAATCACAATCTGCCACAACAGATCATCTCTACCGCCATCCCAATAAAATCTACACCCAAAGAAATCAATGGATCTTCGATGGTTTGGATTTGGTGGTTTAACCATCTCCATCGCAAATCTGATTCAAGCTTTGGGTTTGGTGGTTTCACCGATTCAGTTAAGAGGGAGGGAGAAGAGGGCTGGGTGAGAGAAAAAAGAGAGAGAGAATGAAGGAGAAGAGGGAGGGAGAAGAGGGTTGGGTGAGAGAACAAAGAGAGAGAGTGAGGGAGAAAAGGGCTGGGCGAAAGGAAAAAGAGAGAGAGAGTAGAAAATGGAGAAGACTTGAGAGAGAGAGAGAGAGAGAGAGAGAGAATGATAGGGGGAGAGAGAGAGACAAAGAAAATGGGAGAGGGAGAGGGAGATTACTGATAAGATTGGCCTTCACTATCTCCAACAATGCTTTATGTTCATGTTGCAATGCTGTAATTCATAGCAATATCTTTCCAGGTTCATCTAGAGCATTTGTGCGACCTCAAGAGGGGGCTTTATGAGGGTTTGGATTTGCTCTCTAGCAACATTGCAAACAAGATAAGTATTGACATTGATTGTCAAATTTACTATGTTCAGAACTTATTTTGGCCATAATTTTCTCTATCTTGTTGCCTCCTCCCTGTTTTCTCCTCTCTTTTTTTGTGAGAAATATATTCTTTTTGTTGTGTATTATTGTATAGACTTATAATGTAATTCATTTTTTGATGGTTGATTCTTTTTTTTTTCCCCTCCTGAAATTGCAGGCATAAAGCTCCTAGGAAGTTGTTTTGTGCACTGGCAAATTCTAGATGCAGGGGTGAATATTATCTAGTTCTTTTTAAAGATAGTTGGATTGTGGTTATGCCTTTTCATTGCGAGATTAGTTGTTTTTTAATGGATAGGGGAACCACGTCGTTCCCTGAGCCCTTAGTAGTAGTTTTTTTTTTTTTTTTTTTTAAAAATTAAGAAATTAAAAAAAAAAATCATCCAAAATGGCGTTGTTTTGGTTAATAAATGGCAGCAGTTAACTAAAGGGTAAATGAGGACTGAATTGACAAAGTTTGAAATTTAGAAGACTAAAATGACAAAACTAAAACTTAAAGGATTGAAATGACAAAAATTGAAACTTTAAGGTTTAATTTTGTATTTTAATCTTTTTTTTTTAATAAAGACAATAAAAGTACATTAATATAGGAGAAAGATTACATGTCGTTACCTAGGTGGTCAAAGAAACAGCCAAACGCAGTAGCTAGCAATCCTTGGTAGACAAAAAAAAAAAGTGTTTTTATTTTATATATATAATTTTTTTTTTGAGAATCTAATTTATAAGTGGATAAAAAATTTTGAAAATCAATAAGAGAGTGACCCTATTTTTTAGGCAATGTTTTGGTGAGAGTTAGAGTTGAATTTTTACCAAATTATCTTTTAGTTTTGTGTCTATTTAAACATAGGAATATAAGAGCATTTTTGAACTTGAAGGGGTAAAAAATAGTATGACGTTGGGCCTGACGGATCCGAGCCTATGGGCCGACAATAAGGGAGAGCCCAAGGCCTGACACAACTTAAAATACTTGTAGCGCACGTTTGAAATCCGAAAGAATCCTAAAGGAAATCAGAATACTAGTGCAAGGGTAATTCTAGAAGATACGCATTTAATGAAAAACTCATTCTACAAGGAAATGTTTGCCCATCACGTTTGAGATTGTTCAAGTAGAGTCCTACAAGGAAAAGACTTCTAGGTCAAGGAAGAGAGTCCAACCTCCTACTAGTATAAAAGCCCCAATACCCTTACAAATCAAGGTACGCATAATTTACCTTCTCTAGCACTCTAGAATTGAGAACAATTCTAACTTGACCGTTGGAGGGTATTTGGCCGACACCACACCGATGCCCTCGGCGAGATTACTTCTTTCTTCTTACAGGTTGTTAGTTTAAGCGAGCGTAGATCGTGTAGCTCACTGGTGATTTTACGGTATCATCAGTTGGCGCCGTCTGTGGGAACGCGGAGAGTTTAGCCAGACTATCGCCTCCCGGACATAATAGTCGCATGGTACTCACTCGCTCGATGGCTACCACCAACAACGTTCAAGAAGACGAGCTGCCAAGATCCACTGCATTAGAAAGACAGGTCCAGACTCTTATGGCAGCAGTAGAACGACTCATAAAGTAGAACCATGATCTGGAGGAGCAGCTACGCCAAAGGGATGCAGGACCTAACGTTCTGGAGGAAAACCAAGAAGGTAACAGTGCCGAACGAAGGGACCAGGAGAAGCCAGAGGGCAGCAACGCCCCAAGCCGACCAGAGCGGCAAAACATAAGCCTTCCATCTCTCATGGATTTTGCACCTCCGCCTATTATCGCAGAGATGCAGGCAATGAAGGAGCAGATGGAGGTCATGATGAATGCCCTCAAGGGACGAGCATCCACTGATCTCGATGACCTAGTGAACAGAACCGACTCACCATTCACTACCTCCGTCAACTCATTCCCCCTGCCACCGAAATTCCGGATGCCCTAGATCGAAAGCTACGACGGGGTTAAGGACCCCCTCGATCATCTAGAGACTTTCAAGACCCTAATGCACCTTCAAGGGGTACCAGACGAGATCATGTGTAGGGCATTCCTGACGACGCTGAAGGGCCCTGCGAGGGTTTGGTTCAGTAGATTGACACCAAGCTCCATTAATACTTTCAAGGAGTTGAGCGCCCAGTTCACCTTGCACTTTATAGGCGGACATCGGTACAAAAGGTCCACCGCGTGCTTAATGAGCATCAAGTAGCGAGAAGATGAGACGTTGCGGGCCTACATAACTCGTTTCAACAAGGAAGCCCTTTCAATTGACGAAACTGACGATAAGATACTCGTAGCTGCATTTACTAGCGGGCTACGGAAGGGTAAGTTCTTGTTTTCTTTATACAAGAATGACTCGAAGACCATGACAGACGTGCTCTATAGGGCTACGAAATACATGAATGCAAAAGATGCATTGCTAGCCCGTGAGGAAAAGCCTAGGAAGAGGGAGAGGCAGGAGGACACGCGGCAAGATAGAGGGCGAAAGGTTGCTAGAACCGGAGATCAACGAGATGAAAAGCGCCCTAGACCCCCTATTGGAAGGTTCACCAATTTCACCCCATTAACCGCCCCGATCAATCAAGTCTTGATGCAAATCAAAGATGAAGGAGCACTGACGTTCCCTGGTAAGTTAAAAGGAGATCCCAACAAAAGGCCAAGGGACAAGTATTGTCGCTTTCACTGAGACCACGGGCACGACATAGCCAACTGCTACGACCTGAAGCAGCAGATTGAGACCCTTATCAGACAAGGGAAGCTACAGAGGTTCGTCAGTAGGGAAAGAACCGATTCACCGGAGGAACAGGCCCCAGACGGGAGAACGAGCGCCCCAGACCACCTATAGGGGACATAAGGATGATCGTAGGGGGCACAACTGCGGCCGGATCTTCCACAAAAGCCAGCAAAACCTACCTCAGAATGGTCCATAGCGTCTAACTCATAGGATCCGTACCCAAGATGCTGTGAATAGATAACATCGTCATAGGATTTTCAGAGGATGACGCTCGGAGACTTCACCATCCTCATGACGACGCACTTGTGGTCAGCTTGCAAATAGGGGATTATAACATGCATCGGGTCCTCGTCGACAACAGCAACTCAGCAGACATCCTGTACTATCCAGCATTCCAACAAATGAGAATTGACAAAGAACGGTTAAACCCAACGAATGCCCCACTCGTGGGATTTGGGGGAACGAAGGTGTTCCCCTTGGGCGTAATAACACTAGTTGTGACGGCGGGTGACTATCCTCAGCAGATCACTAAGGAGGTAACGTTTCTTGTAGTTGACTGCTCATTCACCTACAATGCCATCCTCAGGCGACCCACTCTTAATTCCTGGAAGGCGGTAACTTTAATATACCACTTGATGATCAAATTCCCGACGAAATATGGGGTGGGAGAACTACGGGGAAATCAAATAGCAGCCCGGGAATGCTATATTGCCATGTTAGAAATGAAGGATCAGCAGCAAACGATGTGTATCGGAAAGCAGCGAGCATTAGCAGAGCTAGTAGAAGAGCTAGAAGAAGTAAGACTTGATGACACGCGGCCTAAATGGACGACTAAAATTGGCACGCTAGCCAGTTGGCCAGTGCGCCAAACGATCACGACTTTCCTCAGAAATAACCAAGACGTCTTCGCCTGGAGTCATGAAGACATGCCAGGAATCGACCCCTCAGTCATGGTCCACAAGTTAATTGTGTCGCCTTCATTCCCTCCAATCCGGCAAAAGAAACGAGTCTTCGCCTAGGAGCAGGATAAGGCCATAGCCGAGGAGGTTCGAAAATTACTGGAGGCAATTTTCATCCGGGAAGTATACTACCTTGACTGGTTGGCAAACGTCGTTTGGTTAAAAAGGCCAACGGAAACTGGAGGATGTGCATAGATTTCACGGACCTCAACAATGCTTGCCCCAAAGACAGCTACCCGCTCCCACGGATAGATACCCTGATGGATTCAACTGCAAGACACCAGCTCCTAAGCTTTATGGACGCTTTCTCCGGCTACAACCAGATTAGGATGAATGAATCTAATCAAGAAAAGACCTCTTTGTCACAAGCCAGGGATTATTCTGCTACAAGGTGATGCCTTTCGAACTCAGAAATGCTGGGGCAACATACCAAAGGCTAATGAACAAGATGTACATCAGATCGGCAGGAACGTATAAGTTTATGTTGACGACATGTTGGTAAAAAGCCTGCATGAAGTTGATCACCTAGACAACCTCAAGGAAACATTCGATACGCTCCGATCGTTCAACATGAAGCTGAATCCAAACAAGTGCACATTCGGAGTGACAACTGGAAAATTCTTGGATTTCATGGTGTCCCAAAGAGGAATAAAGGTCAATCCGAAGAAGGTGTGGGCCGTAATGGAGTTGGAACCATCAAGGATGGTTAAGGAGATCCAAAGTTTAAACAGAAAGATTGCAGCTCTAAATAGGTTCGTCTCAAGGGTGACGGACATGTGTTTACCATTCTTCCGCACTCTAAGGAAATCATTTGAGTGGACGGATGAATGCCAGACGGCATTTAACGACTTGAAGGCGTATCTCTTGTCTCCATCACTACTCAGTTCGTCCATGCCAAGTGAAGAACTCTACCTATATTTAACCGTTTCACAAGCTGCAGTAAGCGTAGCTTTGGTGAGAGAAGAGGACGGATCCCAGAAACCCGTCTACTTTACCAGCCGAGCACTCCGAGGAGCAGAAGAGAGGTACCCTTAGATGGAGAAGTTGGCTTTCATGTTGGTCATCATCGCGCGAAGACTTAAGCCATACTTCCAAGCGCATACAATCGTTGTCTTAACGGACAAGCCACTGAGAAAAGCCATGAGTAGCCCAAAAGCAGCAGGAAGAATGGCTTTGTGGGCAATAGAGTTGAGCGAGTTTGACATCCAATACCGCCCGCAGACGGCCATAAAAGGGAAGGCAGTAGCTGACTTCATCGCTGAGTTCACTCTCGGGGAAGGCCAAGTGGAGGATGAGAAAGAACAATGGAATATCTATACAAACGGATCCTTAAATCGACGAGCCGGAGGAGCCGGGGTAGTGATCCAAACTCCACAGGGGGACAAGATACAATGTGTGATCCAACTGGATTTCCCCACAACCAACAACGAGGTAGAGTATGAAGCCTTGGTGGCAGGGCTAGACCTTGCAAAGGCCACAGGAGCAGAAAACATAGTTGTCCACTACGATTTACAAGTAGTAACGAGTCAGATCAATGGCGACTATGAGTGCAAGAACGATAGAATGAAGAGGTATTTAGAAGAAGTGAAATACCAAATCAGTGACCTCAAAGTTGAATTCATTCAGATCCCAAGGGAAGAAAACGAATGGGCCGACCATCTAGCAAAAGTTGCGTCAACTGAATTCATGCTGGTTCCCGAACAGGTATTATCATTCGTTCAAATCTCCTCACTTATCGATGACGGAACAAATATGCAGGTGGTAAACTCTGAATGCAACTGGACTACGCCATTGATCTCCTACCTAAAAACTGGGGTGTTACCGGACGAGAAGGGCGCCGCAAGAAAGCTGAAGGTCCAGGCATCACGATTCGTGCTGATAAAGGACGTCTTATATAAAAGAGGTTTCTCTCGACCGTACCTGAGGTGTTTATGCCAAGAGGAAGCAGATTACGTGATGAGAGAAGTACACGAGGGTATCTGCGGAAACCACTCGGGCGCACGATCACTTGTACACAAGTTGATCCGAGCAGGATACTACTGGCCTACAATGATGAAGGATGCGCAAGCCTATGTCCAGTCCTGCGACAAATGCCAGAGGTTCAGCAATTTCATCAGGCAGCCGTTCGAAGAACTGACACCTATGATGGCACCCTGGCCGTTCGCACAATGAGGACTTGATATCATGGGCCCATTCTAGACGGCGATCCGATAGCTGAAATTCTTGGTAGTAGGCATAGACTACTTCACTAAGTGGGTCGAGGCGGAAGCCTTAGCCACCATCACGGAGAAAAACATCCAAAGTTTTGTTTGGAGAAATATCATATGCAGGTATGGGATACCTAGAGTACTGGTTTCTGACAATGGTAAGCAATTTGACAACAGCGCATTCAGAGACTTCTGCTCGGAGCTAGGGATCAAGAATCACTACTCGTCACCCGCACACCCACAGGCAAACGGGCAAGTTGAAGTCACGAACCGGTCCTTGCTCAAGATAATCAAGACCCGTCTCGAGGGGGCAAAGGGTATATGGCTGGACGAACTACCAAGCGTCCTATGGGCATACCGGACCATAACGAGAACACCCACTGGAGAAACACCATTTCGACTTGCATATGGAGCCGAAGCTGTCATTCTCATAGAAGTGGGGCTCACGAGCTACCGGGTGGAGAGCTACGACGAAGATAAGAACAAAGAGGCCATACGCCATCAGCTTAACCTAGTGGACGAAGTTAGAGCGGCAGCAGAGCAAAGGTTGGCGCGTTATCAGAATCTCATGGCAAAACACTACAACAACAAAGTGAGGCATAGGGACTTCCAGGTCGGTGATCTTGTACTACGAAAAGTAATGGGTGCCGCTAGAGATCCTTCACAAGGAAAACTCGGCCCCAACTGGGAAGGACCCTACAGGATCGCATCATTGCAAAGGAAGGGGACCTACCACCTCGAGACAATGGATGGACAAAAGCTACAGCACCCTTGGAACACAGAGCATCTACGGAAATACTACCAGTAGAGAGAATATGAAAAACCAGCGATTTCCCAGTTTATTTTATTTTTAGCTACAATTTACTAGTTTTTCTTTAACTATTCTTGCTACAATCTTTTTGTGCCTTTTTAAGCCCAAGGGGGTAGGTACTTTTTCTACAAATGCATTTTCTTTAAAGAAGAATATTCAGACACAGCTTTGATTTTCCACATGGATTTTTACTATGAATGGATAGGCTACACAAAGCGGACAGATCACCCAAAGGGTGAAATAATTTACAAAGTCCATAAAGTGGACGGATCACCCAAAAAGGTGAAATAATTTACAAAGTCCACAAAGTGGACGGATCACCCAAATGATGAAATAATTTATAAGGTCCATAAAGTGGACGGATTAACCAAAGGGTGAAATAATTTACAAAGTCCACAAAGTGGACGGATCACCCAAAGGGTGAAGTAATTTACAAAGTCCACAAAGTGGATGGATCACCCAAAGGGTGAAATAATTTACAAAGCCCACAAAGTGGACGGATCACCCAGAGGGTGAAGACTATTTACAAAGTCCACAAAGTGGATGGATCATCCAAAGGGTGAAATAATTTACAAAGTCCACAAAGTGGATGGATCATCCAAAGGGTGAAGACTATTTACAAAGTCCACAAAGTGGACAGATCATCCAAAGGGTGAAAATAATTTAAGTCCACAAAGTGGACGGATCACGCATAGGTTGGAAATACTCGTATTCCGCAATATAGACGAATAAAAAAGAATACATGGGTACAACTAGTTCGAAATAGACGAATACCTGACCGTCAACACCGTTATACAAAAATTACAAAGACGGATATTTACTCAATCTCTCCTTTCTAAAGAGGACAGATATTTATGCAAGTTTCAAACAAAAAGAATTAGCAAGCATAAAATTGTAAAATAATGCATTAGTGACTGATAAGACTCTCAGAGGGCAATCATTTAATACAAAAAATGAAGGATGGATCATTCTCAAAATAAATACAAAAAAAAAGAAGAAGAAATGTAATAATAATCTACATTTTTGGGTCGGCATCTTGGACATGCTTCGCTAGAACCGATTCTTCGTCACCCTGAACTGCATCCTCACCAAAGAGGTCGTCTGTGTTCTTTGAAGCGACGGGCAAAGCAGACGTTTGATCTTGGTCATTGACATTTATCATTGACACGTCCAGTTCAGGGTAGGTTTTCTTAACTTGACGGAGTGCATCATCAAAGCCTTGAAGGAATGATCCCCCCAGCTCGCCCAATAAGGCGTCGGAATCACGGTATTCACGGACCGCAACCTCCTTAGCTTGATAGAGCTTTTCCTTCAAGTCTTGGACTTCCTTTTCTTTGACTTCCAGGGCCTTCCCAGCTTCCTCCGTCTTCTGCTCAAGCTCTTTTTTCGCCTGCTCTGAAAGGTCAAACTTCTTCTCCATTGTGGACTTCCACTTGTGAAGTTGACCAAGCTCATCCTCCGTTTGCTCTGCCTTTGCTCGCACACGTTCCAGAACCGCCTTACGGTTAAGACACCGGTCCATTAGGCCCTTCATCATAACCAAGGACTGGAACAAACAAGTTAAACGGTGTTAGACAAAAAGCTAAGCAGAGTAAACGGGCTTAAATCGACGAATAAAAGTTTCATGTGCAACAGCAAAGAGACCCGTCTACCCCATTGCTTCCATCGAGTGATTACCCAAGTCCTCGTAGTCCTCCGACGAGATGATTGATGAAAACTTCTCCAAGGCAAATTTGGAGTCGTCACGGAGGAAAGGAGGAGGCTTCTCTTGGCTAGTGGACGGGGCCTTCATTAAACCCTTGCCAGACCCATGTTTTACTGGGGTGACGATCTTCGTACCCTCAGCCATCAACCCTACGACGGGTTCCAGAGAGACCTTTTGCTGCTTATGTGGACGGTCAGATTTGGACGATGGTTTCCTCTTTATCGACGGAGCCGTCCCCTTTGGAACCACAACCTCGCCAGACTCCTTTTGCTTGGCGGCCTGTGATTTTATCAGTGCCCTCCTCTTAGCGTCGTCCATCTCTGTAAAACAGGATGGATGAAGTTATTTACATGTAGATGAAACCATTTATGCGAAGTAAAGGATGACGAACTTACGTCTGTGAATTCTTTCGTCGTATCTGATGGCTTCATGGGTGGGTTCAGGACCGTCACAATACCAATGGATGGTGTTCGGATTTACCAACTTCGCCCAAGTCCTTTCTTCCGACTTGGTCTTCTGAAAAATCTTCTCGAGGAAACTAAACTCCTCAATACTAACTTGTGGGCACCGTCTACCTGCAGAGAGAATAGACGGTTAAAGGAAAGAACCATAGCTGACGAATGTAAGAAATATTTGCAAATTTGATTGAATGCATATGAGTTGAATGTAATACTCCCCAAGTTGTGTCGATGGGCATATACTCCGTCTCTCCTAGACGGCTCATCCATCCGTCACCTTCTAGGAAGAAGTAACGACTCTTCCAGTCTCTATTTGAGTCAAGTGTTTCAAAAATGACCTTCAACAACAGGCTCCTATTGGCAAAACTATAAATTCCCTTTGACATGTCAATCTCGTCTGGACGGTAGCAATGAAGGAATTCACACACCGTCAGTCTCCGAGCACCGTCTGTCATTGCACCATAGAGAATCTCCATGGCTATGAAGACCCTCCAGGCGTTTGGGGATATCTAGTTGACGGACAGACCCAGATATTTTAAAAGCTCTCTATGTAGTGTACTTAGCGGAAACCTAAGTCCCGCCTTCAGCATTTGCACATACACTCCGACACCTTCTACCCCGTCGTAATAGCGTTTCTTTGATACGTAGGGTAGACGGATTGGAATGTAGTCCGGAATTTGAAAGTTAGCCCTAAAGGTGCTGAAATGTTTCTCTTTAATGACGGAAGTGAATTTATGCATCGTCCACTCTGGTAGCATGATGAACTCCCTAAGTCCATCAGCACCGATGACGGGTCCCAACGGTAGATCCTCGCCGTCATCAGACGTTTCTTCTACTTCAACCATCTCCATATCCTCATTTGTTGAGGACAAGGAAGAGGCGGACGGACTCCTCTCTTTGTCGGGACTCTCTGGGTATTTATGACCGGACGGGTATACTTCCTCGTATTCCGCCCCGTCATGAACTACTGACTGATTACTCGACGCACTAGACATTGCCTACAATTGACGACAAAACCTAAGACTGACGAATCTAATAGTGACTGACAGGTGTGTAGGTCTAACAAAATGTAGGACTTGAAAAAATAATAATAATAAATACTCACCGCTCTGAGTAACGGAAAGTCGACGGACGTATAGTTGACGGGTATGGATGTTCGACGGATTGCTCTGACAAGGTTGACGACGGCGCTTTGACAATATGTTTTGGCTGAAAATTGTAGAAATGAGGGGAGAAAGGTGTATTATATATATGAGAGATGCATGGAAGACGAAGCAACGCTTCGATTTGGTACAAAATCCAATCAAAAAATGACACGTGGTATGCCTCATAAATGCTTGACAACCTGTCAGCATATTTTCGCAGTTCATGTCCCCTTGAAGAACCGTCAACTTCAAGAGTCTTCAACCGTCAACTTCAAGGATCTTCAACCGTCAACTTCAAGAATCTTCAACCGTCAACATAAATAATCTTGGACCGTAATCCCCAATTAAAATTTAATCGTCACCCTACTGGTCCGACCACCTAAGTCATAACGGACCATAGGGTGAAGGGGGCAACTGAAGGGGTAAAAAATAGTATGACGTTGGGCCTGACGGATCCGAGCCCATGGGCCGACAATAAGGGAGAGCCCAGAGCCTGGCATAACTTAAAATACTTGTGGCGCACGTTTGAAATCCGAAAGAATCCTAAAGGAAATCAAAATACTAGTGCAAGGGTAATTCTAGAAGATACGCATTTAATGAAAAACCCACTCTACAAGGAAATGTTTGCCCATCACGTTTGGGATTGCTCAAGTAGAGTCCTATAAGGAAAAGACTTCTAGGTCAAGGAAGAGAGACCAACCTCCTACTAGTATAAAAGCCCCAATACCCTCACAAATCAAGGTACGCATAATTTACCATCTCTAGCACTCTAGAATTGAGAACAATTCTAACTTGACCGTCAGAGGGTATTTGGCCGACACCACATCGGTGCCCTCGGCGAGATCACTTTTTTCTTCTTGCAGGTTGTTAGTTTAAGCAAGCGTGGATCGTGTAGCTCACTGGTGATTTTACGGTATCATCAGAACTAAAAAAATGAGAATCCTAAATAGAAGAAGTGGCTTAAACAGTAGTATAGCAGAACAAACCTAGAGAAAAAGTATAGTGAAAATTGAGGAATAAACACGCATGGTGTTTATTTCTGGGGGAAGATATGGGTACTTCTCTATTTGAGGAATTTTGATGAGGATATTTATATCATATTGGAGAGATTAGGATTTGTGAATTTTCTTTGATTAGTATATAAGTTTGATGGGTTAACTGAATTCTGAAGTGGGTAATAACGAAAATAAAGAGATTGCATTGTTTTGGGGAGATCGAGCTTTTTAAACAAATGGGTTCTTGTAATTTTTTCTTTTTGGAGCAGTTTTGAATGTTATTCATTTCTTTGTTGGAACCTTTTCCCATCCAAAAATCATCTAGATCTTGGCTTTCTAGGGACAAGGAGACTTCACTGGCTTATTCCCAGCAATTCTTTTGTAAGTCACGAAGAAATTTGTGTTTTGGGTATAAAGAGTAGTGATTTTGATAGTAGGTTTTTGTTAAATCTATGTTCAGATTGTTAAAGCAAAGACTTGGGGCTTTGACCGTGGTTTTTGCTTTGGGTCAAGTCACTTGTTCTGTTCCACTAACCTGCAAAAATCTATAACCAAGACCAAATTGGGGGTTTGAGCGAAGAAAGAGAGAGGGAGAGATCTAGGTCTGAGAAAGAGCAGAGAGATTTTTTTTTCCAGGTTATATTTGTAATTTTTGGGTTCTTGAAGTTCTTTAGCAAGTTTCTACCATTTTTACAAATGACATTTTAAAAAAAAAAGAAAAAAAATATCTTGTTTTCCTTGTTTTTGTATGTTTTGTTTTGTTTTAGGGGGAGAGACATAAAAGTATATCAAAAATACATATTTGCCCTCATTTTTCATAGAGGTGGGTTACGAGAGACAAACAAAGTGAATATCCGGTGGGTAAAGTGACATTTTTTAAACCACGGGTAAGCAAAGTGATTTCGAACCAAACCATAGGTAGAGTGTGTCTTGGTTGCCATCATGTCATTTGACGGCCATGTAAACGAGTCACTAATGGAAGCTACTTTTGCTAATAGAGGGAAACTTCAGGGTGTAAAATCTAATTTTTCAAATTTGATGTAAAATTTAAACAACCCAAAATTTTATGATATACTTTGCAATTTCCCTATAATTTAAAAGGCAATTTTTTTTTTTTTTTCATCTATACTACTATTTAAGGAGCTTCCCCTGTTTGAACTCCTTATTTTTTATGCCTAAAATATTCTCATCATACCCACTTACAAGTTTTCAACTAATTGGGATAAATATATAAATTAAAACTCTTACACTTTAAGACCCACAAACTCACGTATGCTTTGCAGTTTCTATCTCACTTTCAATCTCTCACTCTTCTTCAAATTTAAGACATTTAGTTTAGCTCTACATCCTCCTTTCTTTTTCTTTAGATTAAAGACATTTACTGTTAGAAGCTCCAACAAATTTTCAAGTTCTATCTTTTACAAGTTCCTCTTTGTTTTCTTTTCTTTTGTTTATGATTGACTTTCTTTGAGTTCTACCTCTCTCTCTTTTTTTTTTTTTTTTTTTTTTTTTTTTTTTTAATGTGTATCACATTAACTCTTTTTTTTTTAAAATGTAATTTTGAAATGAATGGTTCCTTCATATACTCTACCACTGTACTTCTTAATGAATTGTCATTTCATGTTGTAGGTATTGTGATCTAAAGACAAGGCTGCTTTATGCTACAAAAGAATCATTCAAAATCATTCGCAAACAGTTCCCTTACCTCCTTTAGTAGCCTTTGTTTACATTTTATTTAAAAATTTGAAATTGAAATAAAAATAGTTACCACAATACTCCCTGATTAATGATCAAAATATAAATGATCAAATACTATTTCCTTCTCTTTCCTCACTTTTTTTTTTCCTTCTTCGTATTTTTTTTTTCTTTTTAAGGAAGTTTTTTTTTACCATCATTGTATATGTTTTTGGCATTAATTTTTATTTTTTTTTATTTAGGTATGTAGCAACCTTGAGTTCTACTTTTTTTTTTTTTTTTTTTAATGTATCACGTTAACTCCTTTTTTTTTTCTTTTTCTTTTAAAAAAAAAATGTAATTTTGAAATGTTAACTCTTTTTTTTTTTTTTAAATGTAATTTTGACACGTAACCTCCTTTTTTTTTTTTTTTTTAAAGATCTCCATTAGTTATTTATTTAAATAGTTGATGATGTAGTGATAAGATTTTAAAGAGTCCATGATAGAGTTAAGTTCTAAAAAATCTTTATCTTTATTCTAAACAATTTTAATAGGATTTTCAGGAAAAATGATCTCATCAAAATTTAAATCAAACACAAACTCTAACAAACTTATACTATTATCTTTAATAACACGCACGTTAACTTTGGTTTGTTGATTAAATTTTTTTATTTAGGTATGTAGCAACCTTGAGTTCTTTTTTTTTTTTTTTTTTTTTTTTTTTTTTTTTTTTTTTACATGTATCACGTTAACTCCTTTTTTTATTTATTTATTTTAAATGTAATTTTGAAATGTTAACTCCCTTTTTTTTTAATGTAATTTTCAAATATTAACTCCCTTTTTTTTTCTTTTTCTTTTTTTTTTAAATGTAATTTTGACACTTTAACTCCTTTTTTTTTTTAGATCTCCATTAGTTATTTATTTAAATAGTTGATGATGTGTTGATAAGATTTTAAAGAGTCCATGATAGAGTTAAATTCTAAAAAATCTTTATCTTTATTCTGAACAATTTTAATAGGATTTTCAGGAAAAATGATCTCATCAAAATTTAAATCAAACACAAACTCTAACAAACTTATGCTATTATCTTTGATAACACGCACGCTAACTTTGGTTTGTTGATTAAAGTTTTTTTTTTAAAAAAAAAATACTTGGTTTAACCCTAATTCTTTTATCTCTCTCAGGTTCACGTACGCACAAATTTTTTGGATTGCATTGAGGATTCATTGGAAATTTGGAATGAAATATTAGATAAGTTCGGGTGAGAGATTTTATAAGAATTACTATATGTATTAAACCTCGCATAAAGTGGTTGTTATCTAAGAAATTGTTGTAAAAAAATTTCTTTTGTAATAGAAACTATATTTATCATTTGTATAATTTTATGTCAAATTCAATTTAAATTTTTTATATTTTAAATTTCCCTAAAATTTAGCCTTTTATTTTCTTTCAAAATCAGATATGTTAGTGCCTAAATATAAGGATATGGATGGAGAAGTTATAGTAGTAGTTTTATAGTAGGAGTCCTACTTCTTTTTTTTCCCAAAAATATGGAAGAGATTTAAAAGAAAAAAGAAAAAAAAATAGGAAAACATGAATTTGGGTTTAAAAAAAAGGGTGGTCGGGTAGTTTTTAAATGTGGGATAGAAAGTGGGATTTTTTTTAAATAGTTCATGGATAGAACATGAGATTTTTTTTAAACATGTAGTTTTTATTTTTCTTTTTTTGATAAACTTTTAAATAAGGATAGGGTCACACCAATTCCCCACCATAATCTTTTAAATTTCCCTAAAATTTAGCCTTTTATTTTCTTTCAAAATTAGATATGTTAGTGCCTAAATATAAGGATATGGATGGAGAAGTTATAGTAGTGGTTTTATAGTAGAAGTCTTTTTTTTTTTCTTTTTCTTTTTTCCCAAAATATGGAAGAGATTTAAAAAAAAATAATAAAAAAAAATAAATAAAAAAGAGAGAGGAAAACGTGAATTTGAACTTAAACGTGAATTTGGATGCTGTTCCTACTACTATGAACTTAAACTACGTTTAGTGTACTTTTGTTCAATAAAAAGTTTAGAAGAACAGCATTGACGAATTAAAATAAAAGTTCATTATTATTCCTATTGGGTTTTTGTTAAACCACTTTTAATAATACTTTATAGTATTATTTTTTTTTCTTCTCAACAAACAATAATGAAGTTTTTATACAATTTTTTTTTTCTAGATCTTCTTGATGGGATAGTGAAAAATTAGTCCAACTCCAGTTCGTCCATAAGGATCGTCCAGAGCCAATAGAGCAAGCAAGGTCAAGAATCACCCAAGAAGAAGAAAAGATGTTCATGGACGATAACATCGCTCTTGAACAATGATGTCTCCCATGGACGATAAACTCGTCCATAAAGGTCGTCCATGGACGATTATCAGATGTCCAGGGATGACCAAATCGTCATACAATGGACGGACGAACACGCAACACTTAGGAAACTTTCTACTCTTTGGAATGGTTACTAAACCCGTAGCTATTGCCATGAATTCCTTGAATGAGTTAACTTCCGTTAGCGGTTACAATTTTAGTAGCCGTTGAGGAAGTTATCTCCGAACTCATTGGCTTCCACAAATCTTGGGGCAGTTATTGGACAAATAACCGTCCCCAGGGTCTCTATATAAAGGACCGAACTGAACCGAATGAAGGTAAGAACATTCTGAGACTTGACTTCCAAAAAAGTTGGAATTCCATTCCTGTGAGAGACTAACTTTGCCATCGGAGGGTGTTTGGCCGGTCTTCTCCGGTCCCTTTTTGATAGCGTGTTTACTTTTGTAGGCCTTCCACAGTTCAGTAGCCCACCAAAGCCAGAGCATTCAACCTACTAACTCTAAGCGATATCAGTTGGCGCCGTCTGTGGGAAGAGAGATTGTTTTGCAGTTTTCTTTTCCGTGACAAAAGGTTGGATGGTTAGGACTAGATCGAGGGCTACTAGCCCAAGCCATCAGGGAAGCAGAGGCGCTTCAAGTGATCCCCAACGCGATCGCCAATCTGCACCAGTCATGCAGACATCGTCTATCCAACATATGCAATCTATGGTGGCTGCAATGGTAGAGTTGACTTGCCAAAACCAAGAGTTAGGAATGTAGATTAATCAGAGAAGGCAGACACGTGAGGAACGTGAAGGAGGAGGACAAACACAAGGTCATGGTGATAGAGAAAATACTAAAATGTGAAGTCAGTTAAGAGGCACCATTTCACGAATGGTACCACACTTGAAAGAAGAGTTTGACCAAATGAAGAAAGTCATGGAGGAAATGAAAGAGAACATGAGGAAGACGAATCCTATAGAAGATTTGGTCCACAGAACTGATTCCCCCTTTACGGCTTCCATCAACGGTCATCCTCTACCATCAAAGTTCAAGCTGCCTTCTCTGGATTCGTATGATGGAACGCGTGACCCATTTGATCACATTGCTACTTTCAAGAAAACGATGCACCTTCAAGGTGTCCCTGATAAAATCATGTGTTGAGCCTTCCCTACCACCCTTAAAGGTTCGCCACAAGTCTGGTTCAGCAAAATACCCCCAAATTCTGTAAGTTCTTTCGAAGAGTTGAGCAAGTTGTTTGTTAACAATTTCATTGGGAGGCAGAGACACAAGTGATCCTTGTCCAACTTGTTGACCATAGAGCAAGGGGAGAATGAGAGCCTGCGGTCATTCATAACTTGCTTCAACAGAGAAGCCCTGAGTGTGGACGAGGTAGACGACAAGCTTCTATTGGCGGCCTTCCATAATGGGATTAATTCTGATCTATTTATCCACAAGCTATATGAGAAGGAGACTCATTCCATGGCTGAGCTCGTCCATTCGGCTCAGAACTTTATGAACAGAAGATGCGATCATAGCCAAGAAGAGGAAAAGAGTTGAAAGGATGGAAGCGCACCCAGCACGCCACTTAGAACAAGGTCCTCGTCCAAAGAAGGGAGGACGGAAGATAAGAAGGAACGAGATAATAGGAAGACGGGTCCATTAGGAAGAAGTCAGAACTACACGCCCCTAAACGCTCCACTGGATCAGGTGCTCATGCAAATCAAAGATAACCCTTCTCTAAAATGGCCAGAAAAGATGAAAGGAGATCCCAATAAGCACAATAAGAATAAATATTGTCGCTTCCATAGGGACCATGGGCATGACACGGATGAATGTTATGACCTGAAGTAGCAAATCGAGAATCTTATTAGACAAGGAAAGCTGAGGCACTTCGTTGGAAGGGATCATAAAGATGAGAAGTTGAAGGGAAAAATAGAGGAATCATCCCGGCCCCCACTAGGAGAGATAAGGATTATCATAGGAGGAACCTTGACGGGGCAATCTTCTAAGTCAAAGAAGACGTATCTCAAAGTGGTGCAAAACGTCCAACTCTCTGAATGATCACCAAGGATGAGATCAATGGGTGAGACGGCTATTTCATTCACCGACGAAGATGCTAAAAGGATTCATCACCCGCATGACGATGCAATTGTCATTACTTTGCTTATTGCAGATTATACAACCAGGAGAGTGTTAGTTGATAATGGAAGCTCAGCAGATATATTGTACTACCCTGCCTTCCAATAGATGAGGCTTGGGCGGGATCAACTTCGTCCAGTGTGCTCACCATTGATAGGGTTCAGAGGAATGAAGGTGCAACCTGTAGGCACCATTACATTACCTATAGTGGTGGGATCATACCCGCAGCAGATAACTAGGAAAGTCAATTTTCTCGTGGTGGATTGTTCGTCCTTATACAATGCCATTATTGGAAGACCAACTCTGAATAGTTGGAAGGCGATAACATCTACCTACCATCTATCAGTCAAATTCCCTATGGAGTACGAGATAGGACAAGCTTGTGATATCAGTTGGCAGCTAGAGAATGTTATTTAGCCATGATGGCTTTGGACGAGCAGGTGCAGACAATGAGTATTGAGGAAAGAAGGGTTGTTGCAGAGCCCACGGAAGTGCTAGAAAATGTTCTTTTGCAAGAAGATGATCCCGAGAAATTCACTAGAATTGGAATAGGTATGAAGGAGAAGGCAAGAAAAGACCTCATCCAGTTCCTAAGAAAGAGTATCGATGTTTTTGCATGGAGTCATGATGACATGCCGGGAATCGATCCAAGTGTAATAACTCATCGATTGAATGTGTACCCCTTTTTCTAAGCCTGTTCGTCAGAAGAAGAGGGTGTTCGCTCCTGAGCGGGATAAGACAATCAAGGAAGAGGTTTAGAAACTGACCACAGCACAGTTTATTAAGGAAGTCTATTACCCGGATTGGTTAGCCAATGTGGTGATGGTGAAGAAAGCAAATGGCAAGTGGAGAATGTGCGTAGATTTCACTGATTTGAACAAGGCTTGCCCTAAGGATAGTTATCCTTTGCCACGCATTGATCAATTGGTGGACTCTACAGCTAGCCATCAGTTGTTGAGCTTCATGGACGCCTTCTCAAGATATAATCAGATAAAGATGGACGAAGTTGATCAGGAAAAGACCTCCTTCATTACTAGTCAAGGTTTGTTTTGCTATAAGGTGATGTCCTTTGGTCTAAAAAACGCAGGGGCAACTTATCAAAGGTTGGTTAATCACATGTTCTGTCCACAGATAGGGCGGAATGTGGAGGTCTATGTTGACAACATGCTTGTGAAGAGCATAGACGAGGGAAGCGATTTGACGATCTACAGGAAACCTTTGAAACACTTAGGCGATATAAGATGAAAATGAACCCAAGTAAGTGTGCATTTGGAGTATCGTTGGGAAAGTTTTTGGGGTTCATGGTTTCGTAAAGAGGAATTGAAGCGAATCCAAACAAGATCCAAGCCATATTGGACATGGAACCACCGAAGAATATCAAGGAAGTCCAATCCCTCATTGGGCGAGTTGCAGCTTTGAACAGGTTTGTTTCGAAAGTCACAGAAAAATGTTTACCCTTCTTCAAAGTCCTCAGGAAGGCATTCGAATGGACGGACGAATGTCAAAAGGCCTTCCAAGATCTGGAGGACTATCTCACTACAGCTCCATTATTAAGTCCGTCCGTGCAAGGAGAGGAACTGTATCTGTACATAGCGGTGTCTCCACATGCCGTAAGTTCAGCTCTAATCAGGGAGGAAGGAAAAGTGCAAAAACCCGTGTACTACACTAGCCGAGCACTCAGAGGAGCAAAAGGAAGGTACCCACTGATAGAGAAGTTGGCTTTTGCACTAATAACAACTTCTAGAAAGTTAAAACATTACTTCCAAGTTCATGTCATCAATATCATGACGGACCATCCACTCAAGAAGGCAATGAACAAGCTGGAAGCTGTAGGATGGCTGATTCAATGGGTGGTGGAACTTAGTGAATTTAAAATTCGGTACAAACCGAGAAATGCAATAAAGGCCCAAGCCCTAGCAGATTTCATTGCAGAGTTCACTCCAAGTTACGAGGATTTAGGTGAAAGAGAGTGCAATAAAAAATGGGTCGTCCATGTAGATGGATCGTCTACACTACATGCTGGAGGTATAGGATTTGTTTTGCAATCACCAAAAGGAGACAAATTAAAGTACAAGGTTTGTTTGCAATACCAAACCACTAATAATGAAGTGGAGTATGAAGCCCTTTTAAAGGGGTTGAAGTTGGCTAAATCTGTAGAAGCAGACTCAATACTTGTCTTGGGAGACTCTTAGTTGGTCATAGGCCAAGTAAATGGGACATGTGAAGCCAAGAAAGACAGAATGAAGAGATATTTAAAGAAGGTAGTACGCCTTGTGAAGAAATTCAAAGAAGCTGATTTCATTCAAATCCAAAGGGAAGAGAATGTGGAAGCAAATACTCTGACAAAGGAAGCCTCCGCGAATGAAGCAATGGACGAGTTGGATGCAGTACAATACATGCTGAGTATAGACCTTCCAAAGATGCTGCAGATAGAGGGTGATGAAAATTGGATGACCCCAATAGTGTCATACTTGAAGGACGGAAGGCTTCCAGAAGAGAAGGACGAAGCCAGGAAGCTCAGGGTCAAATTAGCCAGGTACATACTTATGGACGAAGTGTTATACAAAAGAGGTTTTTCCCAGCCTCTCCTAAGGTGTTTGGCTCCGGATGAGGCAAATTACATATTGAGGGAGGTTCATGAAGGAGCATGTGGTAACCATTCAGGAGCCAGATCACTCGTCCATAAAGTCATCCGAAGCAGATTCTATTGGCCAACCATCCAAGCTGATGCTAAGGCATATGTTAAGGTATATGATCAATGTCAACGCTTTTGTAACATTCCTAGATAGCCAGCAGAGTATCTCCAATGATGGCCCCTTGGCCTTTCGCGTAATGGGGACTGGATATTTTGGGGCCCTTTCCAACTGGAACTCGACAAATGAATTTTTTGGTTGTAGGAATAGATTACTTCACAAAATGGGTGGAAGCCGAACCCTTGGCAAAAATTAGACAACAGAATGTCAAGAACTTCGTCTGGAAGAACGTTGTATGCAGATTCGGGGTACCTAGGGTACTAGTGTCTGACAATGGACGACAGTTCGACAACACACCTTTCAGGGAATTTTGTGAACAGCTTGGAATCAGGAACCATTACTCCTCACCCTCCCACCCATAGGCTAATGGCCAGGTAGAAGTAGCAAACCAATCCTTGTTGAAGATCATCAAGACTTGGCTTGAAGGGGCAAAGGGAGTATGGCCGAATGAGTTACCAGGTGTTTTGAGGGCTTACAGAACGACAGTGAGAACTCCCACATGGGAAACTCCTTTTAAACTAGCCTATGGAAGTGTGGCAGTTATACCAGCAGAAGTACATATGGCCAGCCACAGGGTGAGGAAGTATCAGGCTGAAGAAAATGAAGAACAGCTCCGTCTTAACCTTGACCTTATGGACGAGGTCAAGATGGATGCAGAATAGAGAACAGCAAGGTAAAAAAATCTTATGGCAAGACAATATGATGCCATGATAAAGCCCAGGCGCTTCAACATTGGGGATCTCGTCCTGAAGGGGGTTACCTTGGCAACAAGAAACCCGGCCTACGGGAAACTGGGGCCAAATTGGGAAGGACCTTATAGGGTTATCAACTGCAAGAGGCAAGGATTCTACTATTTGGAAGCTTTGGATGGACGGAGGCTAGAACACCCTTGGAATGTTGAGCACCTAAGGAAATATTATCAATAAATGCTGACTCGGGACGAAAATGGCCATGGACAAGATACCTGGACGAGTGGAAGTATTCTCGTATTTGTTTGTTTACTACTACTATGTGTTTTAAGTATTTCAATAATCCCCTAGAAAGTACATTAGTGTTTTCACTTTTGTGCTATTTATGGACCAGTTGGTGTGTATTTTTAATTCCCTAAGGCACTAGCTCTCGAGCATGTGCCATGCCTGTGGACGAATGTTTGCATAAGTTTGGATTTTCAGATATATATATGATGTATTTTCAATTATATTGTATGGGAATCCTTTATTTTTGTATATTCATTCAGAATGATCCACAAAGAAGCAAACAAGCATGGATGAATGAAATCCTTGGACGCAAGGATGTATCGTCCATAAGCTTTCCTTAAAGGAAAAATAAAACAAGGTATATCCGTCTAAAACTTAAGACGAAATGAAACCTAAGAAATGATCGTCCAAAACATGGACGAACAAAGATTGTGCAAAAGCACAAGCCCATAAACGAATCTAACCAGCATAACAATCCAATGCATGGACGAGAAATCACTGGGAACAGTTTTATCAAGGACGGAAATATGATCATCCCTAAATTTGAATAACGAATAAAAGCTAGCCAAGAAGAACGTCATTCATAGACGAACTGTACTTGATAGCTAAAGGATTCAATTTGCTCTATTTTGGTGATGTAATAAGAAATTCACCCTTATACTCAAGACGAGGCAAACTGATTTCCTGAGTGGAAGTACCACACAGCCATAAAAATGATATGAATAATGAAAATAAATTTCATATATAAAGCTGGAAATGTATGTATTCAAACACAATGGAAGGTGAAAATAGAAAATATTCATTTGTTCATGGAATTTAAAGAAGGGTGGACGACCCACGTCCAAAAAACCCTTAAAAGTTATGAAAGTATAATTGATTGTATATAAGACTCGTCCATAACCTTAGACGAGATAATTGTACTGGGATAAACTTGAATAAAAGGAGTAAGAACAAAGCCCAAAACAACATGCACTTCCAAATAAATTTTCTAAGGAAAATGTAATCACTTGGGCAAGCTAGTTCTGGGGTCGTCTTGGGTCACTTCAGTGTTAGCATCGTCCATTATGTTAACGTCCTCAGAACTCGTCTGCAACAAGGAACTTTCATTAGCAAGGGGAAGTTTGAAAGAATCGAAGTCCAAGTCAGGATATGCTTCCTTAGCATCAGCATGAAAGTCCTCATAGCGAGTTGCATAGTGGCTGTCTAGATGATTCTTGTACTCGTAAGACTTCTTGAAGGTTGCTATGGCTTCTTCACGTGCTTTCTCTAAGGACAAGACAAACTCAGAGACTTGTCCTTCAAGATAGACGATACGAGTATCTTTTTCTATGTTATCAGCTTTAAGCTCTTCCACCTCGTTCTTTAGCTTCATCTCACTTCCTTATAGACGATTAAAATCTTCAGTCAACCTAAGGACCTCCTCCTTTTTTAGCAGAATTTCATTGTTTAGCTCCTTAGCTTTGTCCTTAGCCATCTTAGCCTCTGTAGTAAGCTCCTTAGCCTGGCAGGTTGCTATATAAAATTTTGACATAGCCTACATATGGACGAAGGGGAGTTAGACATCCTATTCAAAAAAAAAAAAAAAAAAAACAAAAAAATTTATACGCAAGGACGAGGGAAAGACTTACCTTAAAAAGGTCATGGATGCCAGAACGTTCAAATTCTTTCACTGACATGTTGTAGCATTCATTGACTTCATGCTCAATGACGATTCCTTTGTACGTCCTCCATGCATAGCCCTCGTCCAGAACCAGGTTGGAAGGACGATCAGATGGCTCTAACGAATTAGGCTTGCGAGAAGCTTTGACTGGAGGGGGAGGAGGATCACTTTGGACAGGATGGACTGTTTGGACAGGCTCCACATCCACCGAAGGGTCGCCCAGGTTCACCGTCGGAGGTGTAAACTTGGGAACCTTGGGAAGAGAAGTCTTACCAGGCTTTTGCTTCTTGGGGCCTCGACAACTTGGAAGGTCATCCAGGTCCACAGCATTGGATATCGACTTAGACTTTCTCTTCCCTGCCTGGACGAAAGTCACTTGGACGACTGGTGGTGCAGTTGGGGGTGCAGTAACATCCTCGTCCCCACTAGTTATTGTTTTTTCTTTGTTTTCCCTCATTGTAGTTATCCCTGTGGCAAGGAAAATCAAATTTTAAAAAAAGAAAAGAAAAAGGAAGGAAATAAAATAAAGTGGATGATACTTACTTCGACGGGTAGTCTCTTCATGACTGAGATTTTCAGCAGTAGGTACTGGGCCAAGCCCCCAAGCTGCTAGACGATTGAGAGTAACCAAATCATGAAGAGTTCTCCCAGGGAAGGTACGAATCTCGTCTACCCGATCCAAGTAAAATTTGTCCAAATGTGGACGAACAACAACTGCATCACCAAGAGAAAGAGTTAGATGATTGAAAGATAGAAAACATGTAAGGAAAAACAAAATAAAATGGAAAGGAAACATACCCTCAGGATGAAGACGACCTAGAAGGCTGGTAAAAAGTGGGAAGGGGGGATTACCCACATCAGCTGGGTCCCCAGCCCAATTTCCAGAAATAATAAAAAATTCTTTTTTCCAGAGCTGGTCAGACGAGCTACGACCCTTTATTAAACTGTAATAAGAGCCCCTGGACGAGAACTGGTAAAAACCAGCAGATTTCTTTATCTCCGAGGGCTTATAACAGTAAAGGAACTCGTCCACCATAATTGGACAGTTCCTTTCCAGTGCCTCACGCCATAGCACTTGCATGGCGACTATTGTCCTCCAGCTATTGGGGTTGAGCTGGTTAGGTCCAATACCCAACCTTTGAAAGAGGTCTCTGCAAAAGGAATTTAGAGGAAACCTAAGGCTAGCTAAAAGGTAGGAAGTGTACACCCCTAAACCAGAGGAAGGAGAACAACACCATTCTCCAGCCTTGGGTAGACGAGGGTTAAGCTCTCTAGGAATTTCCTATCTATCTACAAGAGTTTTTAACTTGGCAGCTTCTGAGGTGGACGCTACCTCTGGGGCACAACTATAAATGACATCCTCCTCGTCATCTTCCTTGTCTTGAGGAGGGCTAGGTGGCTATCTGGACAAGCTAGCCCCAGATCCAGAAGCCATCCTACGTTGTAGTTCCTGAAATTCCTCCAAGGGAATGCCAGAAACCCCAGACGAATAATACTCATCTGAGGAATCGCTACAGGACGAGCTACCTACACTACTCTCATCACTACCCTCACTCCCAGAAGAATCGTCCTGGTACTCGTCTATCTCCTTCTCTAAACTACTAGACGAAGACATGGTTGAAATGTAGAAAGATTTAAAATGAAGGCCTAAAAAGAAAGAGGAAATACCTGATAGAACTAGGAGGAGAGCTAAAATGAGGCTCTTGGACGAGATGGCAGAAAGGAAAATGAGAGAAAAGTGAGGGGCATGAAAGAGAATGCACTATTTATAGGCCCCAGAAACAGGGTCAGTGAAATAACGCGCGCCACTCAAAAATTGACACGTGGCGGTTCTTTTGGGAAATGAGACCGACACGACTGGCCAACCAACAGCTTCGTGACACGTGGCTCACAAAAAAGTAAAATTTTGTTAAAATCACATAAACACACGTTAAATCATGACAATATCCTGGGCGACCCTTTGAACAAAGGGGCAACTGATGGGATAGTGAAAAATTAGTCCAACTCCAGTTTGTCCATAAGGATCGTCCAGAGCCAATAGAGCAAGCAAGGTCAAGAATCACCCAAGAAGAAGAAAAGATGTTCATGGACGATAACATCGCTCTTGAACAATGAAGTATCCCATGGACGATAAACTCGTCCATAAAGGTCGTCCATGGACGATTATCAAATGTCCAGGGACGACCAAATCGTCATACAATGGACGAATGAACACGCAACACTTAGGAAACTTTCGACTCTTTAGGACTGTTACTAAACCCGTAGCTATCGCCTTGAATTCCTCGAATGAGTTGACTTCCGTTAGCGATTACAACTTTAGTAGCCGTTGAGGAAGTTATCTCTGGACTCATTGGCTTCCACAAATCTTGGGGAAGTTATTAGACAAATAACCGTCCCTAAGGTCTCTTTATAAAGGACCGGTTTGAACCGAATGAAGGTAAGAACATTCTGAGACTTGACTCCCAAAAAAGTTGGAATTCCATTCCTGTGAGAGGCTAACTTTGCCATCAGAGCGTGTTTGGCCGGTCTTCTCCGGTCCCCTTTTGATAGAGTGTTTACTTTTGTAGGCCTTTCATAGTTCAATAGCCCACCGAAGCCAGAGCGTTCAACCTACTGATTCTATGCGATATCACTTCTAATCATTAATTCCCAATTGTATTAGCCTTTTGTTAAGGTTAAAGCACCATTTAATACTTTATTAAAAAAATATCTCAGAATACAATTGTGGTTTTATGCAATTAACGTGTATCTCTTGCCATAAAATTTTCAATTTAAGCTTTTATTTACTTATGTTATGGATGTGTAGTAAATAGCTAAATTTTAGGATTAAAAAAACTACATTTTAGGATTAGACAAAAAATGACAACGGTCATACTTAAAATTTGAAAAAAAGAACAACATCAACAACACCAAAAACGAAAAAACACAAAAAAGAAAAAAAGAAAAAAACGTGGATGGGTAGTTACTAAATTTTAGGATCTTTTTAGGAGCATTTCCTTTAACAAAAATCTTATTAATTTACTACTCCATAGAAAATATTACGTATCTTATAAAATACAATATAAGGGAAAATTATTAGGTACTCCCGGAGTATCATAAATACGTACTCCTTCCTTCTTACATAAATGGTGGGTCCCACAATGAATTTAATTAGTGGGACTCACCATTCATGTGAGAGGAGGGAGTATGCATTTATGGTACTCCCGGGAGTACACAATAATTTTCCCAATATAAGTATTGACTAGCCTCTGATCACGTGCTTATGCGCGTGAGGCTCTTCTATTTTTTGAGTAATGGTTAATTTAGAAAATTTATTATAATTTGAGATTACTATATTTTCCAATCACAAAAAAAATCTAGGGGTGTGATGAAAAATTATTTCTCCACACATGATACTCATTACACTCCTAGGTTTTTTTTTTTTTTTTTTTTTTTTTTTTTTTTTTTTTTTTTGTGATTGGAAAATGTAGTAATCCCAAATTATAATAAATTTTCTAAATTAACCCTTACCCAAAAAATAAAAGAACCTTTGAGCACGCGCGTAAGCACGTGCTCAGAGGCTAGTATACATTAATGCGAATCCAAATCTTTTATACCACTTTCACTATATCACTTTATGTACCACAAATCAAAATTGGCTATGTGTCTACTAATTTAATAACCTATTTTATACTTTTTCTTATTTCACTTACCTAAAATAATAAAAATAAAAATTGTTACATATCTTAGCACCACTACTAGGGGTGTCAAATGGGTGGGTTTGGGGTGGGCATAATTGGGTTGGGTATATAAAACTCATTTACCCATTAAAATCCATTTAACTAATTGCTTCTAACCTAAATCCAACCCAACCCAATTATTATGGGTAAACCCTAACTTATCCAATTACCCAATTATCAAAATTACCAAAATGCCATTAAAGTGAAAACCCCAACACTTTCTTGAATTCTCTTTTCCACTCTCTCTAGTCTCCATTTTTGGGATTAAAAAATTTCCACATAAGCACATCCACGTCAACAATTATATTAAAAATCCAAATAATTTTTTTTTCTATTTTCTCTCACTTTCTTGGCAACCAAACAATGCAACAAATACAAATAAATGTCATTTCAAACTCAAAATTTTCCTGAAATTTTGAAAGCAACTGTCCTTGAAACAAATAGAAATTCTTCTGAACCAAAAAAAGAAAAGAAAAATGAATGCATCCTTATCAATTGCTTCATTCTTAAATTACCCAAATATAAAATAAAATAAATTCAAACCCAGTAATGGTGTTTGAGATATAATGTGAAAACTATCAAGTCAAAAAATACCCCAACTCAAGCTTTTGTCTTTCACGATCAATGAGCTTGGCAGCAAACCCATTGAAACTCCTTTTGTAACTTCTAACCAAGCAATTTTCTATAGAACTAGAGAGAGAGGGAGCGAGCATAAAAAGTAATAATTGCTTGCTAGTGATACAATAAAAAGTTCGAGTGGTGCTCCGGTGGAGATGATGGCGAGCCGAGTCTGAACTTGGCAATGAGCCTTCACGTTTTGGCGGCAATCTACTCGAGTTTAGGGTAGTTCAAGGAGGCAATTCTGGCTTTGGAGCAGGCCATTCAGATTCTAGATCCTCCTAGAGGTGCCGATCACGTGCTTGTGGCGTTTTTCGGTCACATGCAACTAGGCAACACGTTTTCGATGCTTGGACAGGTGGATCGCTCAATCGCTTGCTATGAAGAAGGGATTAATATCTAGATCGAAGCCTTAGGCGACACCGATCCATGCGTCGATGAAACTTGTAGGTTTGAATTTTCATGCTTTTGATTTGCTAAATGTAGATCAGATTGCCATAGAGAAATGTGTTTGTTGTGCCTCATTGTTCTCTGTGAGAGCTAGAGAGAGAAAGAGAGAGAGCAAGCGAGAGGAGAGAGAGAAGTGTTTGGAGGCCGAGAAAATGAAGGAAAATGAAAAGACTAAAGCGTGGGTTTTTTTTTTTTATTATTTTTTTATGGGAAAGGCTTGGTTGAATTTGGGTATATTGTTTTTGGGTTAAATGGGTCTCAATGGGTTTTTAGTTAAAACCCAATAATTACTGGGTCTAATTGGGTTGATGCCCATTTAAGCCAACTAATAATTGGGTGGGTTTGGGTTCAACTAGAGTGGGTGGGCAAATGGGTTTGGGCTTACTTTGCCACCCCTAACCACTACCCACCATAGTAAAAATGCATATAATACGCGTATATTATAAGTATGTCAATCAAATTAAAAAAAAAAAAAAAAACCTCGAGTCTTTCGTTCTCTTTGCAACTATACGGAAATGTAAACCTCGATTTTTTTTTTTTTTAGTGGATTTTTGCTGGCTATAATTGTTATTGTTGTTGCTTGGTGGGTGAGCTTAAAGAGAGATAACGG
The DNA here is from genome assembly GCF_932294415.1 of Quercus robur. Classification (NCBI taxonomy): domain Eukaryota; kingdom Viridiplantae; phylum Streptophyta; class Magnoliopsida; order Fagales; family Fagaceae; genus Quercus; species Quercus robur. The sequence continues at coordinate 45,685,949 of NC_065535.1, forward strand.
TAGTGATGTCTTGTGGTTGTAGTGGTGTTGGAGGTTGGCGGTGGTGCTTCAAATCAGTGTGGTTGTGCCAACAAAGGCATCAGGCATATTCGCTACTAGCTTTAGTGGCATTGACGATATCTTTATAGTGGTGGTACCGGAGGTTGTTGGTGGTGGTGGTGCTAAAACCACACTACTCACAAATTAACAAGAAAGATAGAGAGTTCTAGATTTTATGGGTTTTTATTTTTATTTTTATGGAGTGATGATAGTTGGTGAGTACTACTTCCATATAAACATTAGGTTGGTCCAATATATTTCAAGATAACTTTCAATACTAAATTAAATTATGAACTTACAATATATTTATTTTATAATTCAATTGTTGGGTGGAAAGATTTGATCTCTAGATGTCTCTATTGAAAACATTAAGAAGTTGCAATTAAGCTACAAGGCTCTAGGGATGAACTCTCAATATCCTCTCTTTCTTTTTTTTCCTTTTTTGAGAAGAAAGGTAAGATGACCTTTCCAATATCTAATCACACAAAATTGCAACGAATAATTTAACAAATCAGAGTGCCTTAATGCCCTTTAAGCTCAAGGGAACCGTATGGAAAACCCAGTATCAGTCCTGGTATAATTCACAAAGTCCTCAAAATCGGAATCTGAACCCATTCCATCATGGCCAGACCACCCTCTAGGAGAATTCTCATCTTGCCCACTTCTGGTCAGAGGAACCCATAACTCAGACATTGGAACCGGAGGAGGCTCTTCACTGAAATACTTGTCATGGAGCAGTTCCATTGCTGTAGCTCTGCTAGCTGGGTCATAACAGACAAGTTTTTTTACCAAAGAGATTTCATCAGGGGTGCAGTTGGGCAGGCAGGCTTCTAAACCAATTGGATTTTCTACCTTATTAAATGAAATTGTTCTATAATCAGGAAGTTTAGAACAACCTGGCCAGACTTCCTCAGTTAAGTTTCCCAAAACACTAAAAATCCTGCTGAGTTGATCAATATCTGCAGTTCCAGGAAAAATGGGCTCCAGAGTAAAAAGCTCAGCAAATATGCAACCCAATGACCACAGATCAATCTCTAAACCATAGTCAGTGGATCCAAAGAGTAGTTCAGGGGCTCTGAACCAACGAGTTCCAACACAGGATGTAAGACAACCTTGTCCATCATCTCCACCACCCTCAGCCTCGTATGAATATGAATTCTTGAAAGGATCATCCTCTATGTCACTTGTTGTGCATGTTGCAAGACAAGATGTATCTCCATCATGAACATTCGTTTCCTCATCAGTTTCATCTATATTTTTAGCCTTGAACTCATCTAACTGTCTAAAATATTCTTCTTTACTTATAGTGTCCTGGTCTTGAATTTCATAAGCTTCTTGGCATAAATTGTCTGTTTGAGGAAAAACTTCAGGAGGCTGAAAGGCATTTTCCTGATTTACAGCGTTTTGTTCATATGGTTGTAGGTTGTTGTAGGCAGCAACATATCCAGGCTCCAGGAGTATCCTTGCCTAAAATCAGAGTCAAATAAAAACATTTCACAAACCACCTTGACAAAATAACAGGAATAGCAATTTCATTCAAAAGATTTATATGCTTGAAGAGAGTGCCTATCAAATCCAAATGTGAAAATGTGTCACGTTGGAACTTAAGAATGGTCAAATCCTCAAACTAGCAGCTGATAGATAAGGAGCATACTCAACATTTCAGCTGACTACTATGGATGACCTCCCCCCACCCCCTCTCAAGCTAATACTCTATCTCCCTATGTGTATATTATCTCTTAAAAATTAGAAATGATTCCTATTTGTGTGTGTGTGTATATACTTTCTGAAGAATTCTGGTGTATATTTACCTAAATTACCTTGTCTTATGATTTGCTATTTTGTCCACAACATGATACATGAATAACATTTACAAATGCTGTTTGGGAGTTTAATTTGCAAGATTACAAGCAACACATCCTAATTTCTAACAATCAATGACTACTACATCAACGGAAATCCTTTTCACCCATTGCTTGTACAAAAAGAAATTCCATTTACCATATAATGCAGAAAGTCACAAACCCTTCCTTAAAATGCAAACTAGCAATGTGCTAAGCTTTCCTAGGCTTCCTTCCCACATCATACCAATACAACAAGAACAACCAAGCCTTGTCTTAAAATGTTGGGCTCAGCTATTCCCACATCATACCAATCAAATCCAAAAAGAGAAAACCAATCTCAGAGTACCACACACTCTAAAGCATTCCCTATCATTAAAGTAAACACTAAACATAAACGAATTGCTTGTAAATGTAATCAAGCTGCAAAATCAACACCACCCCAAACCCATCAAGCAAATCTTCTTTTCATCAATTCGTGACAAAATTAACAGGCCAAAATCCGGTAGCTTTAAATCAAAAGAAACCAGCCTCATTGCCTAAAAAGTAAACTTACTTTAAATTAAACAAAAACCCATCAATGTTAAAAGAAAAAGAGTGAAAAAGACCTGGCCAAAATCGGCGAGCTTGAGCAGGCCATCATCGGAGACGAGAAGATTAGTGGGTTTCAAATCCCGATGCACGATCATATTCCTGTGACAGGCGTCAAGGCCAGAGAGAATCTGGAGCATCCATCTCTTGAGCTGGGCGACTCCAATCGAACGGCCCTCCTTCTTGGCCTCATTGATCACAGATGCCAGGTCAGTCCTCAGGTACTCCAAGACAAGCACAGCGTCCTCGTCTTCCCGCCAAAAGAACTCGTGGAGAACGACGACGTTTGGGGAGTTGAGGATCTGTAAGGCCTCTATTTCTCTGAACGCCGACTGGTAATCGTGAACCTCTTTCAGCGCCACCACCACGTTGTCCGACAGCCGACGCGCCTTGTACACGTCCGAGTACGCTCCCGACCCCACGCGCTCCTGTATTTCGTACTTCGCTATTATCTCGCCTCGACTGTGGATGCTCCAGCTCTTCGCTGCTTCGGGCTCCATTCTTTTTCTTTTTGTTTACGCTCAGACTCAGAAGTCAGAGCTAAGCCTAAGCTAATAAGGAAGTGGTTTTCGTTTTGGTAATTAGTCATGGACTCTCTATATTAGTCTCCAAAATCCAAAAAGGATGGGTTTTATTTTTTATTTTTTATGTTATTTTATTTTTATAATTTATATATATATATATATATATATATATATATAAAAATATTTACAAACATTATAGAATTGGTTCGTACAAAAAGAATTTAGTCCTTTTTTCTTTTTTTTCGTCTTTTTTTTGGGTTAAAAGAGCTAATATATTAGATTAAACAAAAATAAAAATAAGTCTATTTTACAAACATTAGCTACCTTATTAAGGAATAGAAAATTTTCCACCATAGAAAGTGGGTTGCCAAAAAGAACAAAAGAAGACTCTAAGTTAGATTTAATTAAAATACTGGTGTATAGATTCTCAAAAAAAAAAAAAAAATACTGGTGTATATAATAATGCATTGAGAAAGTTCAAAATTATATATTGATATCGCTTAGAATCAGTAGGTTGAACACCCTGGCTTCGGTGGGCTACTGAATTGTGACAAAAGTAAACACGCTATCAAAAAGGAACCGGAGAAGACCGGCCAAACACCTTCCGATGGCAAAGTTAGTCTCTCACAGGAATGGAATTCCAACTTTTTTGGGAGTCAAGTCTCAGAATGTTCTTACCTTCATTCAGTTCAGATCGGTCCTTTATATAGAGACCCTGGGGACGGTTATTTGTCCAATAACTTCCCCAAGATTTGTGGAAGCCAATGAGTTCGGAGATAACTTCCTCAACGGCTACTAAAGTTGTAACCGCTAATGGAAGTTAACTCATTTGAGGAATTCATGGCGATAGCTACAAGTTTAGTAACCGTTCTAAAGAGTCGAAAGTTTCCTAAGTGCTACGTGTTCGTCCGTCCATTGTATGACGATTTGGTCGTCCCTGGATATCTGATAATCGTCCATGGACGACCTTTATGGACGAGTTTATCGTCCATGGGAGACTTCATTGTTCAAGAGCGATGTTATCGTCCATGAACATCTTTTCTTCTTCTTGGGTGATTCTTGGCCTTGCTTGCTCTATTGGCTCTAGACGATCCTTATGGACGAACTGGAGTTGGACTAATTTTTCACTATCCCATCAGTTGCCCCTTTGTTCAAAGGGTCGTCTAGGATATTGTCGTGATTTAACGTGCGTTTATGTGATTTTAACAAAATTTTACTTTTTTGTGAGCCACGTGTCGCGAAGTTGTTGGTTGGCCAGTTGTGTTAATCTCGTTTCCCAAAAGAACCGCCACATGTCAATTTTTGAGTGGCGCACGTCGTTTCACTGACCCTGTTTTTGGGGCCTATAAATACTGCATTCTCTTTCATGCCCCTCACTTTCCTCTCATTTTCCTTTCTGCCATCTCGTCCAAGAGCCTCGTCTAGCTCTCCTCCTAGTTCTATCAGGTATTTCCTCTTTCTTTTTAGGCTTTCATCTTAAATCTTTCTACATTTCAACCATGTCTTCGTCTAGTAATTTAGAAAAGGAGATAGACGAGTACCAGGACGATTCTTCTGGGAGTGAGAGTAGTGATGAGAGTAGTGTAGGTAGCTCGTCCTGTAGCGATTCCTCAGACGAGCATTATTCGTCTCGGGTTCCTGGCATTCCCTTGGAGGAATTTCAGGAACTACAACGTAGGATGGCTTCTGGATCTGGGGCTAGCTCATCCAGACAGCCACCTAGCCCTCCTCAAGACAAGGAAGAGGATGAGGAGGATGTCATTTATAGTTGTGCCCCAGACGAAGCATCCACCTTAGACGCTGCCAAGTTAAAAACTCTTGTAGATAGATACCAAATTCCTAGAGAGCTTAACCTTCGTCTACCCAAGGCTGGAGAATGGTGTTGTTCTCCTTCCTCTGGTTTAGGGGTATACACTTCCTACCTTTTAGCTGGCCTTAGGTTTCTTCTAAATTCCTTTTGCAGAGACCTCTTCCAAAGGTTGGGTACTGGACCTAACTAGCTCAACCCCAATGGCTGGAGGACGATAGTCGCCATGCAAGTGCTATGGCGTGAGGCACTAGATGGGAACTGTTCCAATTACGGTGGATGAGTTCCTTTACTATTATAAGTCCTCGGAGGTAAAGAAATCTGCTGGTTTTTACCAGTTCTCATCCAGGGGCTCTTATTACAGTTCAATAAAGGGCCATAGCTCGCCTGACCAGCTCTAGAAAAAAGAATTTTTTATTATTTCTAGAAATTGGGCTGGGAACCCAGCTGATGTGGGTAATCCCCCCTTCCCACTTTTTACCAGCCCTCTAGGTCGTCTTCGTCCTGAGGGTGTGTTTCCTTTCCATTTTATTTTGTTTTTCCTTACATGTTTTCTATCTTTCAATCGTCTAACTCTTTCTCTTGGTGATGTAGCTGTTGTTCGTCCACGTTTGAACAAATTTTACTTGGATCGGATAGACGAGGTTCGTACCTTCCCTGGGAGAACTTTTCACAATTTGGTTACTCTTAGTCGTCTAGCAGCTTGGGGGCTTGGCCCAGTACCTACTGCTGAAAATCTCAGTCACGAAGAAAGTACCCATCAAAGTAAGTATCGTCCACTTTATTTCATTTCTTTCCTTTTTCTTTTCTTCTCTTAAAATTTGATTTTCCTCGTCGCAGGGATAACTACAATGAGGGAAAACAAAGAAAAAACAATAACTAGTGGGGATGAGGATGTTACTACACCCCCAACTGCACCAACAGTCGTCTAAGTGACTTCCGTCCAGGCAGGGAAGAGAAAGTCAAACTCGATATCCAGTGCTGTGGACCTGGACAACCTTCCAAGTCGTCGAGGCCCCAAGAAGCAAAAGCCTGGTAAGACTTCTCTTCCCAAGGTTCCCAAGTTTACACCTCCGACGGTGAACCTGGATGACCCTCCGGTGGATGTGGAGCCTGTCCAAATAGTCCATCTCGTCCAGATTGATCCTCCTCCCCCTCCAGTCAAAGTTTCTCGCAAGCCTAATTCGTCAGAGCCATCTGATCGTCCTTCCAACCTGGTTCTGGACGAGGGCTATACATGGAGGACGTTCAAAGGAATCGTCACTGAGCATGACGTCAATGAATGCTACAACATGTCAGTGAAAGAATTTAAACGTTGTGGCATCCATGACCTTTTTAAGGTAAGTCTTTCCCTCGTCCTTGCGTATAATTTTTTTTTTTTTTTTAATAAGATTTCTAACTCCCTTTCGTCCATATGCAGACTATGTCAAAATTTTATACAGCAACCTACCAGGCTAAGGAGCTCGCTACAAAGGCTAAGACGGCTAAGGAAAAAGCTAAGGAGCTGAACAATGAAATTCTGCTAAAAAAGGGGGAGGTCCTTAGGTTGACTGAAGATTTTAATAGTCTACAAGGATGTGAGATGAAGTTGAAGAACAAGGTGGAAGAGCTTAAAGCTGATAACATAGAAAAAGATACTCGTATCGTCTATCTTGAAGGACAAGTCTCTGAGTTTGTCTTGTCCTTAGAGAAAGCATGTGAAGAAGCCATAACAGCATTCAAGAAGTTTGACGAGTACAAGAATCGTCTAGATAGCCACTATGAAGCTCGCTATGAGGACTTTCGTGCTGATGCTAAGGAAGCATATCCTGACTTGGACTTCGATTCTTTCAAGCTTCCCCTCACTAATGAAAGTTCCTTGTTACAGACAAGTTCTGAGGACGTCAAAATAATGGACGATGCTAACACTGAAGTGACCCAAGACGACCCCAGAACTAGCTTGCCCAAGTGATTACATTTTCCTTAGAAAATTTTATTTTACTTTTATTTGGAAGTGCCCGTTGTGTTGGGCTTTGTTCTTACTCCTTTTATTCAAGTTTATCCCAGTAAAATTATCTCGTCTAAAGTTATGGACGAGTCTTATATACAATCAGTTATACTTTCATAACTTTTAAGGGTTTTTTGGACGTGGGTCGTCCACCCTTCTTTAAATTCCATGAACAAATAAAAGGAAAAAGAAAAGTTTAGACTAATACCTCAAGCAAAAAGCTCTTCAAACTTGATTTTAACCGTTCCCCTCAGTCAAATCTATTCACAAACCAATAAGAAAATGATTAGTAAATATTAAACTCAAAGATCAAGGCCAGAAAAGGCCCTAATCAAAAGAAAATTTATTTGAGGATGTTTTGTGAAAACACTCCCTCTTTGATTCACTATTTCTAGTGAATCTTAGTGTTTTTCCGTGGGATTTTTGTGTGTTTTTGAAAATATACCATGTAAGGCTTTTTATAGTGTGAAAAAGGGGTTTGGAATGATCCCCAGACGATGTGGGATTCGTTCCAAACCTCAATATTAATGCAGAAAACTTGTCTTGTATAGTTTATGGAAATCACTATGCATGCGGAAGATCGAGCCTGCGTACGCATGCAGAAAGCTGCGTGCGTAGGCTGATTCATGTGTGTGCATAGTGAGGGTTTCCTTTGGTCTTATTTTTCAAAAATTGATTTATTTGCTCATTAAAAATTATATTTTTTATTTTAACACTTCTCAAGTCAATTTAACTTTTGATTGGGCCCTAAACCAACATTGGATCCTAGAATTCAGCATCATTGGGGAATGGGGGCCCGAGTTGTAAGGGGTACAAAATGTAGTCTACAATGGGTCCTTAGAAAAAAGTTAAAGCTGGATGGATTAATAGATAACTTTAAAGCTAGACTTGTTGCATAGATAACAAAAAGCTAATCTTGATTTCTTTGATACTTTTTCTCCGGTAACAAGAATTACATCTATTAGATTGTTAATTGCTATTGCTGCAATTTTTTATTTGAAAATTTATCAAATGGATGTAAAAACTGCTTTTCTAAATGGGGACCTAAAGGAAGAGATTTATATGGATCAACCCAAAGGTTTTGTAGATCCTGGACAGGAAAGCAAGGTATGTAAGCTAACTCAATTCTTATATGGCTTAAAACAAGCACCTAAATGCATGAAAAGTTTGATTCCTACATGGTTGAGAATGGTTATAAATCAAATGAATGTGATAAATATATATATTCTAAATCATAGAATAATTTACATGTTATTATTAGCCTCTATGTGGATGATATGTTGATTTTTGGCTCAAATATGCATCTTACAAATGAGACGAAAAATATGTTTAAAAATCATTTTGATATGAAAGATATAGGTGAGGCTAATTTTATTTTGGGCATGAAAATTACAAAAATATGTGATGAAATATTTATTGATCAATCGCATTATGTTGAGAAAATTTTGAGAAAATATAATTTTCATGATCACAAAAGTGTAGCTACTCCTTTTGATTCTAGTGTTCATTTATTTCTTATGAATAGTGATGATGAGATTTTTAATCAAAAGGATTATGCTAGCATCATTGGTAGTTTGCATTATGCTATTGATTGTACTAGACTTGATCCACTACAACAAAATGTACTTTCAGTGACGAAAAAATTTGTCACTAAAAGTCCAATTTTTCATTACTAAGAACCTTTAGCGACGAAATCTATTAATTAGCGACAAAATTCATTTCGTCGCTGTAGCTCCGTCGCTAAAAGTCCTGGCGACGAAAAATTTCGTCACTAAAAGTCCGAATAGTTTAAAAAAGAAAAAAACTTTTAGTGACGAAAACGTTTCGTCGCTAAATGTTTTCCTCACTAAAAACAGTATTTAGTGACGAAAACATTTCGTCACTAAAACCATTTCAGTTTATTAAATCATATTTAGTGACAAACATTTTTGTCACTACAACTATTTTCGGGTACATATAATGACGAAAAAATTCGTCACTAAAACTATTCTTAAGAAAATCCAAGCACATAGAGCGACAAAAATTTTCGTTACTAAAACCATTTCTTACAAAATTCTACTACATTTAGTGACGAAATATTTTGTCACTAAAACAATTTTTTGTTGCTATATTTGTGACGAAAAAATTTTGTCGTTAAAACTTATTTTCTCTTTTTATTATTTTCATGGCTTTGATATTAACCTGTAACCTGTCATTACATTATTAAAACCTCACATTTGATTAGCACATTTATTTCAACAACACATTTATAAAAAATCGATCCATACATTCTACAAGTTAAAATTAAAACAAGTATCCAATTCAAATTCCTTCCATACAATAATTGTTTGCAACACATACAATAACTTAAGATGTTTTATAACAATACAAAAAATGTAGCATAATATAATTAGAACCAACGGAAGATGTCCTCATATGTCTTCAAATAATGCCAAAAGTAAATCACCTAAAGCCACCAATAAGAAATCTGCACAAATAAAAAAACACTATTACATTAAAATCGTAAAGTAAAAACATTAAATATGTTATAAGAAACATTTCTAACAATGCATTAAGAGTAGCCACACCAATAAATTAAAATCACAACTCCTAATGTATAAGTTGTAGAAAGCAAATATAAATTTTCAAGTGTAATATAATACAATTAGTTTCAAATGATGCATAAAAAATGAAGTATTTTAACTTGAAGATAAAGTACTAACCAATAAGTGATTTAACTTGAAGATGAACCACCCCCATAGGTAAAAACGTCATCATAACCCTTACTCCTCAAAAAATTAAGAATATTCTTTTGGATCTCTTCTTGCTGAGCTTGTGCCTCTTACTCCCTAGCTCACTCCTTTTCGTCCCTAGCTCTTGCCTCTTTGAGCTCAATTATCTCATTTTCTAATCAATGATTATACTCCACCGAGGAACTAGATGAGGTAGTGGTTACTAGAGAAGATGAAGGTCTCATGCCAAATCCTTTTACAATACCAGATTTCTTCTTAAAAACCAAGTTTGAGATCTCCTCTTGTGTAAGGGGAATTGCATTAGGATCTTGACAATGATCCTCTTGCACTTTGAGAATAGTTTCCTACCATTTGAAAGAGAAAATAACAAGCAATCACAACATTAATACTACATATGTTATACCTTTACAAACATGATAAGGATAGAATGATAGGGATGGAATGATACACATACATATGTCGCTTCATCCTCAGGGTGTATCCATCTATTTATATTTGGATTGAAATGAACATCTTTGTAGATTTTTGCCAATTCAAGAACTTGACCGCCATTATTATTTGTCTGATTAATTAACATTCGAGTGTTAGATAGTTATAGTTAATTAATCACAACATGTAATATACTAAGGTTTAAGAAAATGAAAAAACACGCACCTCCTTATCAACCCTAACAGCAAGTGCCTTTGTCCCGCATCTATGTTTGCCTGAAGTTTTTCTCCTATTTTCAAAGTTCTTTCTTGATTTTTCCTAATAAAGAACATTCAAGATATTTATTAGATAATGAATAAAACAATATACATTTACTTCATCTAAGTATTAATCTAATCATTTGACAACATAATATAGTAAATATTGGATAATAATAATATACGCATAAATAATTTACCAGCCAGTCTTTATTGGTCCATTTCCCTTCAATGAGTCCAGTCCACTGCTCAAGTGTGGCATTCTTTGGCGGGTGGATTTTTGCATAGTTAGCACCATGAGATTGTAAGAGCTTTTTATAAGTCTGATATAACTTGTTAGAGCCGCTACTTAATAATCTTCCACATTTTGTATTTATTGTTTTCATTACCAGGTTGGAAATCTCCTTGTAGCTCAAATTGATCCTGTAAAATGAAGTGTATATGTATTATAAAAGTATTATTATATGAATTTAATATGCTTAGTGACAACAAAGATGAGTTAGATGTTATCAATGTAAATTTACTGCGATATTTTGAAGCACCACATCTCTAGTAGTAGTATCAACACTTTTCCAATTTTTATTTTAAATTACTTAAAACTTTTGGTAATAAAATTTTAAATTTGCTAAAGCCTAAGTAATAGAGTCTTTAGTTTAAGTAAACTATCTCGACAATTGATAAATCACTTGATATATTGGTAATAATTTCTAATCTAAAGAAAGCTAATTTAAAAAAGAAAAAAAAGAAAAGAAAAAAGAACTAAGGTAAAGTGTTTTAATAAGGACAAGATTTTTCTCCAAACTAATTTGGAGAGAAACCATTCAAACCCCTCCTATATCCTTTTATTGGATGTGAATTTTAAAAATCTAACTGTTGAATTGCATGTTATATAAATAATAGAGTGACATCACCCAAGCTTAGATAGTAAAAAGTTCGGGGCTCTTATAATTTTCCAAGATCCACATGACCAGACCTTTAAAATTTGAAAAGTTTTCTCTTGAGTGAAATCCCTATAATTCCACATCTCCCCATACTTTATCCAACCCAGTACAACTCCAAAGAGCATAGAGTGGATCCTTCATATTAGCTATACAACGATCACAGATTGGGTCTGTGATGATGGTTCTTCGGACTAAATTTCTTTTTGTAGGAAGGGAGTTTTTGCAAGCCATCCAAATCAAGTTTTTATACTTATTTGGAACATATGCTTGTCAAAAATTGGTGGTGCCTCCACAACGTTGTCTGCTTCCTTTTCTTTTAAAAATTGATAACCTGACTTGCAGTTGTATTGTCCATTTGCAAAGAGCGGCCAAAACAACTTATTCTAAGTTCAGAAGTTTGGTTATGTGTGGGGAAGGTGTTAGGCACCCCACAACACCTGTCCAAGGATAGTCCTTTGTTTTGATAAAACCTTAATTTTCAGAGATTGGCAATAAAAAACATGATTTTGGCATTGGTTTTTGGGGCTTTGCATGCATGGGGCCTTTGAGGTTTGGCTTTTGGATGGGTTTGATCCCAATCTATGCTTTCCTAAGGCATTCAGGCAAAGTACCAGATTTCCATTGCGAAAATTCGGCGACATGTCAGCTTACTTTCACGGCAGAAATTAGGCATCACTTTGCCTTAGGTGACACGGACTGTGATAGTCACGCTGAAAGGGGGCGAGCAGGTATATATATACATACATCATGCACAATGCAAGCACACAAAGCAGAAAAGTAAATGCCTACATCCCTAGAGCATAGCCCAAAATATAGGTGCAGGAAAGTAAACCAGGGTTGTCATACTCTAGAGATGAGGACAAATTGTACACGACATGATATACCTAATACAACCCATCTAAGAGAGAAATGAGGGAGGAAGGAAGGTGGTTTAAAAGAGTACATAAGCAAATGGGAGAGGCTAGACCCCTAAAACTACTAAATAGTGCCACTTGGCTTATATCTACATGCTTGTGTCTTTGCCCTTTTTGCTTGCGCCTAGGAGACTGTGCCCTTACTCCATGCATTCTTGCAACATGTGTATACATGCAAAGGCAAAGACAAGAAGCTAGCATGCAAAGAGCATATGAAAGAGGCATAAAGAAGATAAGCATGATAGACATGGCAAGCAAGGAAACAGGAAAGCAAGCAAACAAGCAAGAAAGCAAAGAAGCAAGAAAGCAAATAAAAGGTGGTGTTCGCGAGGGACAAATGTAGGTTTGGATCAAATGCCATAGCTCCATTGTTTTGAACCGTGGACGACACACCAGCAAACAAGACTCATGCATGGACACGTAAGTAAGCATGTAAAGATGCACAGAAAGCCAATGGGTGGCACAAAGAAGCATGGTAAGCATAGCATTGCACGGAGCGGAAAAAGGGAAAGGTATGCACGAAGCAACCGACATCATGGTGATGCATCCCAAGTGGTTACATCCAAACAAGGCCTCATGGGTGTCGAATGTAACCACACAACCACAACCTGCCAAGGGCGTCAAGCATGGCAAAGCCTAGAACTAGAAAGGCTAACATAAGCATAAAACATAGAAGCAAGCAAGCATAGACATGCAAATAGGGATGATCCAAAAACTTTTGATGTGGGCCTTTGTGTCTGGACAATGATAGAGACCACAGGGTCTAGATCGGGTTCAAACCAATAGGCCAAAACACAAGAAAATACGATAAAAGGAACAAAAGGGCTACAATAGCACATGGCATGGCAAACATAGCCTCGGTCTAAGCACACAAACATGGCATGGAGCACACAAACACATGGAAGATAGAATAAAGCATATAGAGAACATAGATCCAAGCACATAGACATGTGAGAACACAGATCTAGACATATAGGCATAGAAACGTACACGTAAACATGTAGAAACTTAGCACATAAACATGGAAGAACATGAATCCAAGCATATAAGCATGTGAAGACAAGGATCTAACCATATAGCATGGAAATAAACACGTAAAACACATAGATCCAAGCAAGGCATAGCCAACAACACCATACAAGCATGTGAGCATGTAACCCTAACGTTAACCTAGAATTGAAAGAGGCATAAAACATAGGAAAACATGGCATAAAACCATAAGCATGTAGATCTAAACATACAAGCATGTAAAGATGTAGATCTAAGCATGAAACATGGTATAAAGCATAAAAGCAAAGAGATTTAAGCTAGAAACACAAAGAAAGCAAGAAATATGCTAAAGAAAAAGATAAATCATGTTATTAAGGCATAAAAGCAAAATAAATGCTAGAAAAAGATTTTGAAGGTTAGGGGTGTGGATGGTAGCTAAAAAGCTACATCCACACCTTTTAGCTACCATCCACACCCCTAAACCCCAAATCCGAAGTGTAGAACCAAGGAAAAGAAGATTGGGTATGAGAACAATACCTTGTGTTTTTTTTGGTGAAGAGAGAAGAATCAAGAAGCTTTGATGTGTTTTTTTTGGATTTTTATTGTGTTTGGAAGAGGGAAAAAAGTGTGGAAAAATACCAAGAAAAGAGCAAAAGTTCAGAAAAAAGTCCTCCTCCCAGGTCTAAGGGGTGCCTGGGGCTATTTATAACCTTAGCACGAACTTCGAGGCGACGACCCTTGTAGGGCCGCCAGCCTCCAACTTCCTCTGATCAGGTTGATATTGACACCCTTGGAAAGGTTTTGACTTCCTGTTTTTGAAAAGATATGGAACTTGAAAATCCAACTGTTGAATCAAAAGTTATGGCTCTCGGAAGTTAGCGATACATCAATCAGTGCGTCATCCCAGTTTTTGTGATATCCTGGCTGTTCTAACTTCGATTTTGACCCATGAATAGTCATTGGAATGAGAATTTGATAATCTTCACAATGGCGTTGGTTTCAACCCGTTGTAACAGCCGATCAAAATTAGGGTTTTTGGGCCCACCTAAGATTGACTTCAGGCAAACTTGTTAAAAATCTTCGAGAAGCTCGGGTTTGATGTAAAACCATGAAAAATGTTGTTTTGTAAGGTTTTTGACCTCGTTTGACCTTCGGTTAAACCCAAGGTTGACTAGGGGCATTTTGGTCCTTTTGGCTTAAAAAAGGCACTTCGGGTTCTTCGGTGCCCGAATGGGTTGCGCCACGTCATTCTGGATGTTCTCGTGGCCCCATGTGAAGAAAATAATATTTTTTGATTTTTCAGGGTCTGGCATGCAAATCAAGGGCAAACAAAATACGGTATCAATAGCTGCCACTTCTTTATCTGACATCTCGAGTGCAATGAGAGGTGTCAGATAAATAATGTGATTTCAAATTTTGTTGCCCCCAAATTTGCATGTGGCTACTCTTGGATCGAGACCGGACTTTACTTAACTGGACTGGTCTGCTGTAGCTACTATTAAAATATTTTCTAGGCATGTCTCTGAACTCTAGGAGAGGAGAAAGTAGATTTTTTTTTTTGTTTTTTTGGTGTTTGACTAAGTCAACATTGACCTGGTCAACGCTATCCGGTGGCCCTAAAAGTTGCGCTGGGCAGCCCAAGGCCTATAAATGCCCTGTTTTGGCTCATTTCATCCTAATTTCTCACTTTTCTTTCATTTCTCACTTCTGAAAAATTCTTTAGAGCGGTCTTGAGCTTAGCAGGTCTAGCTTTTCAGCTTCAGTCTGCTGTTTCAATCTTTTCTACACTTGAGGTCAATGTCTATTGTTCTTCTTCTCTTCTTTTTTCTGCAAAATGTTAGTAGCAATACTACTGGGGATGCATGCTAGTGCTTATTTTATTTTTGGGATTTTCATAAGCATATATATTTTTGCCATGATTTATGCCATGCTATCTTAGGAAAATGCACACACACACACACACACACACACACACACACACACATATATATATATATATATATATATATTTGTTTTCATTCTCGTTATATAAATGCGTAAATATGTGGGAATTTAAATGCTGAAAATAAAATGCGGGATATCGGCAAGGAAACTTACCGAGTAGTTGGGAATAGTGGAAATGTGAGCCTAGGGCGTAGCCACTAGTTTACTCATTGTAGGATGGAATTTGGAAATTTTTTTGATGACTTGATAACTGTGTGATGGTGAGGCGTACGGCGCTGCCGCTTTCTTAACCTTAAGATAGAATGTGAGCATAGGCCGCAGCCACTAGTTTACCCACTATAGATTAGGAACTTGAAAACTTCTGAGTGAATGTGAGTCTGGGGTGCAGTTGCCAGTTTACCCACTATAGATCGTGAACTTGGAAATTCTGAGTGAACGTGAATCCAGGATGCGGTCGCTAGTTTACCTACTATAGATTATGAGCCTAGGACACGGTTGCTAGCTTACCCACTGTAGAATGTGAGCCCGAGGTGCGGCCACCGGTTTACCCACTGCAGAATGTGAGCCTAGAGCCCAGCTGTTGGTTTACCCACTGTAGAATGTGAGCCTAGGACATGGTCGCTAGCTTACCCACTGTAGAATGTGAGCCCAAGGCGCAGTTGCCGGTTTACCCACTATAGAATGTGAGCCTAGAGCATAGCTGCTAGTTTACCCACTGTAGAATGTGAGCCTAAGACACGGTCACTAGCTTACCCACTGTAGAATGTGAGCCCGAGGCGTGGCCGCCAGAGTACCCACTGCAGAATGTGAGCCCAGAGCGTAGTTGCTGGTTTACCCATTATAGAATGTGAGCCTAGGACACGGTCACTAGCTTAGCCACTGTAGAATGTGAGCCCGAGGCGCGGCCACCAGTTTACCCACTATAGAATGCTTTGTAAGAGTTTGCTTTCTTGTGAGATCATATGCTTGACATAGACCCACATAACATGTTTAGGAAAAAATGTTGGTTTATTTGCATTGCCATTTAACTTATAGGCTCACCACTTGTGCTTTAGATTTCTTGCTGTTTGGTAGATCATGTCTCGGAGGGTTAGTTCCAAGGAGACTCGAGGAAAGGCCCCCATTTACGCTATGTCCCACGAGATGATTCTTCTGATGATGAGACCATTTCTACTGATGAGCAGGCGGCTCGGGTTCTGTAGAGCCACTTTGAGTGCGGGGGAGATGACTCTAGGCTCGTTGACGATATACCTATGGAGACCCAATCTAGGAGGTGGCTTTCAGTTGAGATGGCCAGCATCTCCATTGAGTCTCGTACTGTTTCTAGTGGGGCTTCCTCACAATGCAGGCCGGCTACAGGGAGAGGGGCCTCTAAAGGAGTGATGCAAGCCGAGGATCTCCTTATTGACATAGAGGTCAACTTTTCTGGGGATGAGGTCCATTAAGACTTGGGTGCTTAGAGGCTCAATTTGAGGCTAAGGTTCCCGCCACATCAGGCTGGGACCGATGCTCGTATTGGAGCTGTAGACAGAGGCATCAGAGACACTCACCTTCAGTGTGGGCTGAAGGATCATCCTTTTGCTCAGGCGTGGAAGGGAGAGGTATGTTGTATTTCTTCCTTTGCCATTCAGATTTCTATTATATGCATGTGCTAATGAATAGCTTCTGACTTTGAATGCAGGGACACGACAAGATACTAGGTCAGGGTGCTTGTTCTACCTTTCTTTGGCTGCTATTTTATTCGGGGACCCACCAGCGGTATGTTGAGAGAGTAGGGATTTGAAGATTTCCTGCGGATCCCCTCGTACACCATGAGGCAAGAGATTAGGGAGGCTTTGGTGCGGCAGTTTCATGCTGAGATGGGCACCTTTCACTTAAGCTGTGGGGAGTACGTGATCCTCTTTCTTGATTAGGTAGCCATCCTGGGAATCAGACTTGGTGGCTTCTTGATTTCGACCGATGAGATGAGCTTTGAGATGGCTAGCGAGCTCTTAGGCATCCCTTTTCCATTAACTGCAGACACGAAAGGATATTATGGGCCTAGTAGATTTGAGGATTTCCTGCGGATCCCCCGGTACACCACGAGGCACAAGATCGGGGAGGCTTTAGTGTGGCAGTTTCATGCCGAGATGGGCACCTTTCACTTGAGCTGTGAGGAGTACGCGATCCTCCCTCTTGATTGGGCAGCGATTTGGTGGCTTGCCGATTTCGACTGATGAGATGAGCTTTGAGATGGCTAGCGAGCTCTTAGGTATCCCTCTTCCATTGACTGCAGATAGGAAAGGATATTTTGGGCCCACTACATCGCCACAGATTCGCACTGAGTGGTTGTAGGGTAGCATTCCCTAGGGTGTGGCACCTACCGATATTCATCTTCAGCAGTTCTTCTTGTGTTTTCTCGGTAGTTGCTCTTTGGCAATAACCAGTCGGTGTTGACTTGCCAACTGTTGTGGGCCATAAAAGTAGTCTCCGACATTGGGAGATACGACTGGGGGTTTGTCACTTACGGCTTTTTCATCGTTTTCTTGAGGCAAGCCTCTAAGCGGGATTTCAGGAGTTTGGAGGGATGCTGGCAGATTTTGATGTGGTAGGGGCATGAGTACATCCTAACTTTGCGACTGCAGTACATGGGTTTGTCAGTGACAGTGCATCCTCGAGCATATACTTGGGTTCTTTGCAAGATCACCAAGGTTGTCATGGTATAGTTGGTCACTATCTCTGCGACTTTAGATTGCGTCACCTAGGATAAGATGATAGTTTGCCCTGATGATGGCTCATTGTTGGGGAGACCTGAGCTTACCATTGTCATGGGCCAGTCGAGGATACGACAATGGTTTTGGGCCCTATCGAGGTGGGAGTTCTTTTTGGCAGAGAGGACTTTCCATCAGGTCATGTCGGTCTATGAAGTACCTAGAGATCCTCCTTCTCCTGGCTTGTCATTCGAGTCCATTGTCCTAGACAACCTAGCTTACGCGACGAGTTCTTTTGATGCCTACGTGGATACTAGTAGAGATTTTGCTACTTGGTTCATAGAGTCCTCTACGGGGCCTATTATAGAGAGAGAGCGGAGCCAGCTTTAGAGCGAGTTAGCCATGGTATATGGCTATACCATGGTCTTGATGGGAGAGTTACGAGCAGCTCATATTCCTATTCTGACTCCTCCTCAGATTCTAGGCCGGGGGCCATCATTCCTTCACACGAGCTTGGGTATATGCCAGTTCCTCCAAGCCCGCTAAGTGGTTGAGGTTCTTTTGCTCAGGCTCCAGGGCCTTCCCAGGATCTAAGGTATGCTCCCGGGACTTCAGGCGGCACGGGTCCTTCCACCAGCCCTTTTGCAGGTGACGATGATGATGACAATGATGATGATGATGGCATAGACTAGTTTATTAGGGGTGATGATTCTCTGTAGGGTTAGCCATTTGTTGTAGCATGATGTAGTCCCTACGTGGGCATGTATATTTTCATGTACCTTGTAGACATTTCCCCATGATGGGCTAGTTATGTATGTATATTATTCATTGCCTCTTGATAGGCCTGGACATGTGTTTATTGTATTGCCCCACAGTGGGCCTTGATGTATGATATTATCTTTTTGCTTCATGGTGTATGTATGGAACAATGCCTCTTATTAGGACTTATATGTATGATTCTAAAAAAAATGCCTTTGAGAGGGTAGTCGATGTATGTGTAAAACAATGCCTCTGATTAGGACTTACATGTATAGCTCTAGACAAATCACCTTTGAGAGGGTTGTAGACATATGTGAGAAGCAATGCCTATTAGTAGGGCTTACATGCATAACTCTAGGGCTACCGATACGTGTGAAAAACAATGCCTCTAGGTAGGACTTATATGTATAAATCTGTAAATCACCTTTGAAAGGGTTGTTGATGCATGTGAAAGACAAATGAGGTTCAAGATGTCTGGAAGTACTGAACGAGATGCACAAAGATAAACTGCCCTAGTGTAGGATTTGTGCGGTCTTGAGTGCACGAGAGAGTGTCTGGCAATACGGTTCATTGTTGGGCCGATCGTGCACTACGACCTGTGCTAAACAAGGGAATCTTTGCTCCAAGGTGATCAAAAACATGCCAAATAGGGGAAGAGTACTCAGAATATGTGTGGGTTTGTGCTTGGGGGGCTGAAAAGCCCCGGCACGTGTCTTGAGGTTCGGTGGCCTTTGTAGGGCCACCGCCTCTGGAAGCCTGTATAAAAGCTGCATTTCGGCCTAGCCCCAGCTTAATTAGGTTTGCAATTTTTAGGGTCTTCTTCTACCTTTTTCTTCACCCAAGATGTGTAGAAAACACCATTTTTCATCCTTTTTTTTTTTTTTTTTTTTTTTTTTTTTTTGTAGATTCTCATCAGATCATCAAATTTAGCAAGATCTATTCATGGATGCTTTTGGTGCTCACTCCTACGACACTTTGGTCGAGCTTGAAAGGGAGTCTTACTATGAGAAAAAGCTTAGGAGGTGATGGAGCTCTTTTTCTTGTGGTGACCAGGCACTTATCCAGTGACTTCTTGGAGATGCTATTGCTCTTCTTCACACCACACTTGATTGGTATTTGTTGGAGGTCATCAGCTCTTGAAGGGACCTTGCTTTGAGATGTGTCACCATTGGAGATGTTGACTTGGTGCTTACTTTGGAGGAGTATGATCGTTTTCTTTCTCTTTCTACTCCTCTGAGCACTGTTTTCATTCCACCAGTGTGGACACGCTACCATAAGAGGCTTAGTGATCTAATGGGCTTTAAGAGGCCCGTTGTGGAGGCGCTGACTTGGTATGGCAGCGGGATAGGAGGGAGCATGTCCTTTGATTTCCTGCATGATCGGTTCCACTCATCGGAGTGTCCTATTGGCTACTGAGACGACTTCGTGGGTTCAGCCTAGCGGTGGACATCCTACCGGTGTCAGGCCTTCCTGGTGGCCTTCTTTGGGGTGGTGCTGTTCCCTTCATCATCAAGAGCTGTCAGTTTTGTCGTTCTCCCTCTGGTGAGTGTCCTACGTCATGGTACCTCTTTCATTCCCACTTTACTTTCCGAGACCATTAGGTCCCTGTCCTTGTGTCGGGAGACTAGTAGGGGTAGGCTAGGTTGCTGCATTTATATATTATAGCTATGGTTCTGCAGCCACTTGAGTGTCATTGCTAAGGATCAACCTATGTGTTAGGACATATGTGATTCACTTGTTAGGAACATATGTCACTATTTTATGTAATTGGCTAATCCTTTGACAAAATGCACTTTACTTGTATTTGGGTAGATCTAGGATGTGTTTAATACTTCAAGAAACCTTCTTTCAAGTTCAAGTGTTAAAACCATGCAAGTCTGTTCAAGAATCAAGTGAGAAAGTGCTGAATTTTAAAGCTCGATAGCTGCTTGACACCTCTCGACACCTGGATTATCTGTTGAGCTCTTTAGTTGCTTCTTATCACAATCTCGACACCTCTCGATAGCTAGGTCGATCGATAGAGCAAATTCCTGTCCCCTCGACACCTGCTCAACACCTCCTAGATCGATCGAGCTTTATGAAATTTAGTTTTTCAAATCTGATTTTCGGCCTATGCTTATGTATTTGTGTAGGGTTTCTTTTCTCACAACCCTAGACATATATAAGGCTTATTTTAGAGGCCGTCATATAAGAGAATACAAGGAGAACATATGCAAAAGGTGACTAATGCCTTATTCTCTTTGAAAGAAGCTACTGCGTCTTTGCGCCTTAGGGTTTTGTAACCAAGTGCTTCTTAATCTTCATTGTTAATGAAGTGAAGAACTTTATGGCCAACATCTTCTTCAAGTTGGTATGTTAGCCACGTACTGGGAGCCATGCATCATTGGTTAGTCACGTACTAGGATCCGTGCAAAAAAGGTGGCATTCATATATTGAAGAGTTCAGAGGTTTTGAAGCGATAGAAGGTTTCTGCTGTTAGTTCATCTACGGGGATTGTAGAGTCTAGGGACAAAGGTTTTGTACTAGATCTGAAACTTCTCTTTACTATAGTGAATTGCTTTTCGGGAAGGTTTCCCCCTAGGTTTTTTTATTATGAAACTAATTTGTTTCATTGGTTTTCTTGGGTCATCATATTTTGTCTTATTTATTTTTACACTGCATGATTTTGATATCATATTGATGTTTGTTTGTTTTAACAAGTTTTATTCACAATAAATCTAATTAACAACTTGGGTTTAAAACTTGTTAATACTATCAACTGGGGTCTAAATTTCTCATCACTATGGGTTTTGTGAGTAGGAATAGAGTCTAGGCTACTGTAGCTCTCTATTTTCCTTTTTCTGGGAATACTGAGGGTTGGCTGAGATACTTGTGCAGCTTGAGTCCCACTGACTGGACCTGGGGAGTCAAGTGGGGTATTACTAGATGGCAGGGGCAGACCCATTGTGTTAGTTTACTTGGCATTCCTTTGGTGGGTATTTAGGGTTACACAGGGTACTTCCTAGGCATGGCCATGCGGTAGTTAGGGGGTATCCAGCATATCCCCCTACTTAGTGATCTTTCTGTTGTCACTTGTGAGTACGGGCTTATGGATATCAATGTAGCAGTGGTAGGGCAAGCCTCTGAGTTTTGGGAGGAGTGCAAGTCGAGCATTGACTTCCCCTTCTGTTCTAGAGATGATCAGGAGCAGTTTTCTATTGAGTTTAGAGTGTGGCGAGATACCAGAGATCCTAGCTTTGTGCTTGACTTATCATCGCCTGTTTTGGTCGAGTTGCCACTTCTGGCTAATGTTCTAAGAGACTATACTCTGGAGTTTGAGATTAGGGTTAAGAGGGCCCTTACGGATCTGTGGGAGTGCCTGAGGGAGGCTGTCAAGGATAGAGACTACTGCCGGGAGCTAACTAATACTCTTATGGAGGATATTGAGGAGATGAGCGGTGTCTATGGGAGCAAGCTTGCTACTTTAAGGGCAGAGCTTGATCGGAAGGGATCAGCCCCTTCAGGCATAGAGGCGGAGTGTGTTCAGTTGAGATTTCGGGTTATGAGTTTGGAGGGTGAGCTTGCGGCTCTTACTCGAAGGTTTGCCGCTTTGGATCATTCCTGTGATGAGGAGAGAGCTGCACTGGAGGCAGCAGGACCAAGGCTAACAGCAGGGCTGATAGTTTAGCACTAGAGCTAGTATAGGCGAGAGCCTACTTCCACTTTACTTTGAACATGGAGTAGGGGTGAGAGGGCAATGAGACTAGTGAGTTGCAATTGGCTTTCCATTCCCTTTAGACTGAGCTGACTACGAGAAAGGAGGCCTTGAGAGTTGCTACTACAGAGGTGGGCACCATGCAGGCTTTGCTAGAGACTGAGAATGGAGAGGGAGCTAGTCCATCTTCGGCATTCACATGATAGACTTTGAGAGATTGCCAGAGACCTAGGCTTTGATGCGGCCGAGTTACTTCATACTCATGCTGTTGATGACCCGATTCTTCGTACGGGTTTTGGGAGATTGTGCTAGGCCGTGTCTGATCGCTTGGGCCATGTTTGACTTGCTGACATTCTTTTCTACTTATTTTGTTTTTGCACATGAGCTATGTAGTTAGTATTCCACCATGTTTGGAAAGGTCCTTCATAAATTGCTAGGCAATTGCATAAGGCCTTCTGCTTTTTGTTTGAGTTCTCAAAGCATGGTCTAGTTTGTTAGACATGCTTAGAAACTGAGAGATGGTGTAGAGAGATGTTTATGATGATATTTGGAAAATATTTATGAGATGAGATTTCATGTTTTGATACCAGAATATATGAAAGAAACAGAATGGCACAATACATGCATGTTAATGAATATGCAATTAAATGCTTTGAAAATGGAAGATTATACAAATAATTTATAAATGTAAAATCCATGCATATCAATATCTTATTTTTCCAAGGATACACCCTGTTCTAGAGGGATCTTTTCCTTTTCCCATTGACGTACATTTCCCATTGGCATAAGCTAGAACATCTTAGGCAGACCACCAAGTCGTGGCAGTATTGTAGATAGAGAGTGATCTCAGAGGTGTCTTCATATCTTGTTTTGGATGCTGGATCCATCTAATTTTATAATCTTGACCAAGAATTTAAATAGACCAAGCTAACTGATTTTTCTTTGAAGATGTGGCATGAACCAAGACGGCTGCCTACGTACCTCCACTAGGAAGGATCAGGTCATCATGTAGTTCAACTAACTTTTTTATTGCCTTAAATTTTTCCTAGACCACCCTTTCGGGTTTTCAATCTAGCAAGCTCTCTCACACTCTTTCTTTTGCTCTCCTTTTGCATAGACCGCCCTTTCGAGTTTTCGATCTACCTTTTGTATTTTCTCACACTCTCTTTCTTTTGGCTCTCTTTTTGCGTAGACCACCCTTTTGGGTTTTCGATCTACCTTTTATATATATTTTTTTGTTTTTTGTCTTTTTTTTGGGACACAAAATATAGAAATGAGGTGCACTGAGAGGCTCCTTTATGCAAAATACCATATGACGGCATCAGAATTGGTGGGCATATTGAAGTCATGCCCGCCCATGTAGGCTAGAATCAAGGCTCCTCCGGAAAAGGCCTTCTTTACCACATATAGGCCCTTGTAAGTTGGGGCAAACTTTCATCTACATGCTTCACTCGTGTGCATCTTCTGGCGACTTGTAAGCTGCGAGCCACCCACGAGATCCAGCCGCGAGTCCCTGCTTCACTGCACAATCTTGAACATTTCTTCACACACTACCCTTACATGATTCCCACCTAAACACAGGGTTACTAATTGCTAAATTACAAGCAAATTTGGCACGGAATAAAGCCAACAAGATGGTTAATTAAATTCAACCTTACAAAGGTGATTTGCAGTACGATCCAGAAATAGAGAGAACTTTGTGTAGGTTAAGGAGGGAAGCCAAGAAGAATTCTGTCGAGCACAATCTAGCTCTTAATTCCCTGTTTACTAGCGA